>NC_136488.1:12132959-12277959 GCF_053919585.1 Euprymna scolopes | reverse complement strand
TTGGACATCACTCTGTGTGTACATGAAACTTCAGTATGTTATTGCAACACATCTTATGAAATGACTGAACGACTTTTATGATTTCAGATTCAAAGGAACAGTTACAGTATGAATTGGAATACACCTTACTTAAACCTGATTATCACAGCTGGTGAATTTCATAAATGCAATCTAGACGTGGGGCCACTATATTCAATAAAGTTCTGCTTTAAATTCGGAAAAATGCCACAGAAACGTTGAAATGTTTCAGGCTGCTTTATGATCAGCTTACATGAATCGAGTATCAGTTTTGGAGTGGCATAAGAGATGCAAGAACATCAGCAGTTTGTAAGGGATGATGCACCGATAGTGTGTGAGAGAATTAGTTGGCTGTTGGTGCAGTCAGACGGGTATATGTTACGAACGTTCTGCCGAGAGAAACGATCCCTTCGTTAAAATGCTAATATCGAAGGGAACGCGGTGTATTTCAATCATCATATACAGATTTAGAAGGCGTCCTACAGCAATACTGTGTGCAAGAGATCAATCCATCGACGCAACCCGTGGATATTACATGTTCATTTTGAAGTATAGAGAATCTCCAAGGAGAGTATCTTCAGACAGCAGCACTTCACTGGCGAATTAAGTACAAACATTTGCGAAATGACTTCGATGAAGTGAAACCTTCATTACACATGGAGATCATAGATTTCATAAGATTTCATCGTACTTTTCAAATGTCTTGTACATAACTTTGCGAGGACAAAAATTACACTTGAACCGACGTTCTAAAATCGGAAGTTCCATTGACGAATGCGACGGTTAATAGCACGGCATGATCATCTCAACACTGGACTGCACTAGACCACAGGTTTGCCAAAGTTTCTGAGCCAGAATATCGCGAACCCCAATTCTACTGGATAGGAAATACAAATCAATCATTGCCCAAACTTGTCCATTTGTTACATGATAAGGGCTATTCCCTTTTAATGTAAGTATAAAAATAGAGAGATTTAGTTAAAATGAAAATGAAATAGCATAGGCGAAATTCGAACCTCGTAATTTAAGTCTAGAAATAGATTATGTGTGACAATTAGAAAATGGAATGTAAAGCAAACGATTGTTTAGAATAGAGATAAAATATTTCAAGAAAAGAATGTGCACTGTCAATTTTGTTATGAAAATTCAATTGAAAGAATGCAGCTACAAGATAATTTAATCTTTTTAACATATTGGAAATATAGGTTACTGAGTATAGGTTAAAATTCCTTTTGTAAAAAAAGGAAAAGTTTTGGACACGCATGTCCAGAACACGTGAACGAAAGCACATGTTTTAACATGTGTATGACGTCATGGAAAATAGAAAGTTCTAGAGATAGTTAGAAAAACTTTAGAGTTAAGAAAGGAGAAACTGGGAGAAACTCAGAGAGAGTGTGAGGATTCGAACGTCTAGAAACGAGACGGTCACTTTGAAACTTAATATGTGAAGCTTTGAATTCTTGATGATGAAAACCACGGCCGGTCGTGAGAAGAAATAAAACCATCAGGTGTTGTGATTCCAGCAAAAGGTAAAGTGAATTGTTGTTATATGTTTATATGTCTGTGTTATAAAATGTCATGACATACACATCTCATATATACAATGTTAACTGTACATCTCATATCTACACTAAGACTGTCTGAACACTATATCCTCACTCAAAGAGTTTCCATCTACAGGTCTAAGTACGAACATTTAAAATATATGAATCGTTATAAACGAACAATCTCTCTGAGTCTACACAGCATCCCTCTTAAAACAATCTCTCTCTTACAACAACAATCTCTCTAACAACATCCCTCTCACTCTCTCCTTAAGACTCTCTTAATAAGACTCTGTTAATGAAACCCCCTATATAACATATTAACGAGTCGCTCTGTACAGTAACAAAGACGACCAAAATGCAGAGAAAAGACTCACCAATATCGTTTAAAAAGATTAAATCAAATAACGGATGGGGTATTATTGCACCGCATTCAATCAAATATTGCCCACTCCTATCACCTACATTGTATTGATAATGTCAAGGTCCTGAAGATCTATAACATGGTGGTCAAGTAAGAAACGAAGATCGCAAAACAGACTGGATCAATCGTGCACACATGCGTCGCTTCATACCAGGACTTGGTTTGGTTGAGTAGTACCACACATTTTATTGCTTCCAGTTTTCCTCTTCTTATGATCAACTATTGGAATATCCTAGCTAAAGATTCTGGTTGTGTTTATTAGCGTTTGTTGTTCTTTCTTTATTTTTGCAAACAGTTTCAGGTAATCCATACGCTGTTGTTCATTCTCTCATCTATATTAGTAAAATTTTATCCGACTTAGTATTTTCTTACTAGATTTTTCAGAGTATTCATGACTATGATGAGCAATAGTAGTGATAGGGAAGATACCTCTTTGTATTTAAATCTCAGCCATGGAATTTCCATCATCTGTCCGTTCAAGTTTCCATGTTTTCGTTGCATTTTTTATCAAATACATAATTTTGACTGGTATTTTGTACATTCTCCGACACCCTATTATCCATGCCTGTGGGATTCTGTCAGGCGCTTTATAGCTTTTTTCTACATATTACCTTTTTCTAGATCCTGTGGCCAATTTATAATACGTAATGTATTCTTATTTTCAATTTTGGCATCCTTTCTGTTCCTCAAGCAGTAGTTCGCGATTATAAAGGAAATGATAAATTTCCTTCAGTTGTGTTATTAGTATTTTTCACATTGTAAGTAAACATGTTATTGGCCTGTAGTTACTTGGGATGGTTGCTTTTTCTGAGTCTTTTTGCGCCAGAGTGGTTCTACCTTTCATCATTCATTCTGACACGCCCAATTCGTAAATACATCTTTTCAGGTTCTGAATTAGTCTTTAATGTAGTATTGTTTATTTTTAAAACCATTGCACGTGTATTCTGTCGTGGCCTGGTGCTCTCCAGTTTGCAATTTTCACAGGGTTGTCTTGCTGATTTCCTTCTCAATCCCTTTATTCAATTACTGTGACTCTTCCTCTATGTATTTCAGCTATTCGCTATTTATATTATGATCCTGTCGCTCTTTCCATATCTGGCTCCATTTTGTTTCTGTCGGGTCGGGTTGTTCTGTTCTTGTTTTCTCTTCATAACTACTGTCACTTCGAAATACTACCACTATTATTAATAATAGTTATAGTAGTGTTTACATGTTTACATTCCTGTGACATGACCTAGCATGATCCTTATGACACAGCTGAACCCTTAGTGATTCTTCATGTAAAATGTGATGCATTTCCATTGGTTGCCTATTACTCTCCCTTTCTCTTCTTGTCTTTGTCTGTCTGTCTGTCTCTCTCTCCCTTTCTCTCTCTCACTCTTTCAACTTTGTTTTCATTAACACAGCAAGGCTGAGTGATATGATATCTAAACTTATGTCATAGGTTACTTCCAATGGTCTATGAGATCATTTAAGGTAATCAAAGGACCTATAAACTGTGAGCAAAAATGAGGAGCGTTTGTTTAAAGATTATGATAAAACGATACTTGCAAACTTTTGTTTGTGGTGTTATGCTATAACGAGAGCAACAAAATGACTGTAAAGTCGTAAAAAAATCATTAAAAATGGAACAAACCCAAAAAGAGATGCCCGTAATCGTTTCTATCAACATAAGTGTTTGTTTCTCTGTGTGACTTTTAATTGCCGATGACTAATCTTGGAAAACTCGAGCAAACCCTTCTTTATTTCAGCCTAATTCTGCCCTGTGTGACGGACCTCAACTCCAAGGGGTTCCCAACTGCCTGTGGAATTGCCCTGGCAGATGTTGATAATTATGGACCCCGGAGGTCTGAAGACTTTTATAAACAGCCGTTGGTACTTCTCTACGCCCTCATCTATTTACCCTTTCATACCCAGGGTCAGTGCTTGTCGGATTGACTTCAAGTTTAACAAAGAACGAGACAGAATAAAAGGATGTCAAATGGCAGTAAACACCATAAACAGAAAAAAAGGTTAATTCAACATAGAATATGAGTGCGTAACGTATGGGTTTACACATTTTAGAGAGACAAGACATATGTTGCAAATCTATTTCTATCGTTATTTACATACCAAGTGTTCGACTGTCTATGCTCCTGTAAAAATCCACAACAAATATGTCCCACTTTGTCAACTACGCTCCAATCTCTGCCGCATCGCCGCAATGTTCCATCTCTGTGCCTGTTTTACAAGTATTTTAATGGAATGTGTTCTGATGAACTCGTTGCACTTGCACGCCCTCAACGTACATATCATCGACAAACCCGCTTTAGAACAAAATCACACCCCTTTACTGAGGTCACTAAATGCCAGAAAGCTTTCTACTCTAATATGTATTCCCTCGAACAACTAGTCTTTGGAATTCCCTTTCTACGACTTGTTTCCCTGATAGTACTGATATGCAAAAGTTTAAATGCAACGTAAACTAATATCTTGTTAATATTTCCTAGGCATGTCCCCAGATCATAGCTCCTTACAACATGTGGCGACATGTCTTGTTTGGAGTGAACATGAGTAAAAACATACACTTGTCTAGCTACAACGACTATAAGGAATTTCTCCCTATAAGGTGTTTAAATTCAAATGCAAATTCAATAAAGTTTCTTTTCATAGAACTACCCACCTGTAGAACTGTATCGAGGGTGTGATTTCCATTACAACATAGCCGTCTCCATGTAAGAATTTCTTTGATGAGCCGTCTCCATAAATAATCTAATGCCACACAATTTCCACCACTAACGATCGTTATGCTATTGTATTAGTGATTACTTTCCACTCATAAACCCTCATCCTCGAATGGTTTTTGACCTTGATTGAAGTTTACTCTTGTATAAAAATTACTTACCTGTTTTCTCGGTCTTTTATAACTCGAGTAATCTGATTGTTGGGTAGATTTTACTCAGTGTATTCTTAGGTGTTTCAAAATTGCTGCGGAATATATTTTTTATTCTTGTTTTTAACTAAGAAATCAAAATATGAAAAGGCCAAAATGCTAGTCGAGGATAAGGATTGATATGTGTCAAATGGATAGTTTTTGTTGTTTCGAGAGGACGGCTAAGTAATAATCTGTCTACGTTAGACTTATAAACGGTCATGTTAAAGTCGGTTGGAAATCAGCACTGTGTTATTGTGTTTCACGGACAGCTGATTCGAGGGGAAACACGTTGATCACAGAATTTAAGTTTAGTTTTAAACACATATAGATCATGAAGGAAATTGTTAGTAATTGTTGTAACTGGACGGGTGTCTACTGCAAAGGATCTCCAGTGGGTATAGGTAGAAGTTTAGTTGAACACGTGCCATGACGATAATAGTAGAGCAAAATAAACTTGCTGTGTATTCTGTAATAAAGAGGAAGTAGGGAGGATCAGAGGGCTTTGAACACTGTACATCAAGGAAATAATTCTCATTGCAGTTCCTTCCCGGATTATGGCGTATTTGGCTCTTATGCAGGTAGAGGATATGTAGTTTTGGTGTTTTTTTGTTTTTCTTTTTACACGGTGATCACCACTTATCAAGGCCCGGAAGCCACTCAGGGATAAGGGTTATTGCAAGTACAGTACGTTAGTGTGGGGACGTAATGAAGTCTTTACTTAAGAGGGCGGTTCATTAGGAATTTGTTTACGTTGGACTTGAACACATCCAAGTTGTAGTCAGGTGGGAAGCAGGCAGACGGAACAGAGTTACACAGGCGCGCAGTTCTAAGAAATAAGTTTTGTTCATGGAATCCACGTTTTGATTTAGGCATAGATAAAGAGTGGGGGAAATTTTGACAGTGGATTCAGCTAGACGGGTGTTTTTCGTGAAAGATTAGTGAGGGGGGACCAGAGATTGGAGTTCAGACGAGCACCTGCCATGGAAATAACGATAAAACAAGGATAGACTCGCAACGTCTCTTCTGTGGGAGAGAGGTTGCAGGGTAGAGAAAAGGGCATCCTCCACTAAGCCACGCAGTCTATTTTGTACTCTGTCAAGGCAGGATGGGCTGTTTTTAGCAGCTCCTGCCCAGATATGGCAGCAGTATTCCATCCTTGGACGTACTTGGCTTTTATATAGATAGAGAATTGCATCAGTAGTGAGATATCTTCTGGGGCGGTAGAAGGATCCCACCATTTTTCCAGCGACCTTGGCAACAGACTTGATGTTCCATTTCAGATCAGGAGTAAAAGACTAACCCAGAAGCTTGTCAAAACACGGGACTTATCCTAGACGAGAGCCATCCATTTCAATTGATGGGGATCAGAGCGTTGATGATGTAAAGATTCGAGTTTGGTTTTAGATGCATTGAAGGTAACCACCACGTCTTCCTCCACTGAACCACGCGCTCGAGATCAGAGGAGAGAGAATCAGAGAGAACTTTGTCATTTACAGCCTTTGATATGTTGCCGTAGATGGTCGTGTCATCAGCATAGATGTCAACGAATGATTTAAGTATGTGTTTAGGGAGGTCACTGATGTAGATCAGGAAGAGAGTTGGGTCCAAAATTGAACCTTGAGGGACTCCAGCATTAATACTGCAGGCCTCTGATTTTTGTCCATCGACCACTACTCTTATGAGCCTATCGGAGAGAAATGATTTAATGATTGAGAAAACATTTCCAGTTATACCGTAGCTGGAAATCTTGTGAAGTAGGCCCTTATGCCATACCTTGTCGAAGGCCTTTGCTATGCCAAGAGCAATTGCCCTAGAAAGGAAGCCTTTGTCAAGAGATTCACTAATCCTGTGGGATATAACCGTTACCACATCTGCGGTAGATCTTGCAGAACGGAAACCATATGGTGTGTCACTAAGAAGATTGTTTCTGCTGAGGTGGTTGACTATTTCTCTATTTAATATGGATTCCAGCAACTTACTCATAAAACACAAGGGACTTATTGGTCTGTACTGAGAGGGAGATGACTTATCACCTGAATTCTTAAATACAGGGCATACTGATGAGGTTTTGCAGGGTGTTGGAAACCACTTCTCATTAAGACAACGTTTAAACAGTTTCGTAAGTATGGGAGCAAGTTCTGGATGAAGCTTTTTTAGACTATCATTGGGATGCCGTCAGGGCCAGTTGCTTTACTGGAATCAAGGTTCTTGATTAGCTTGGCGACCTCATGCACAGATATTTGTATGTTACCTAGCATGTTCTGTATTATAGGATGAAAATATGGGGAGTTGATTGCCTCCGTTGCATAGGGTAGAATAAGCTGCAAAGTTCTTTGCAAATAGTTTGGCCTTGTCTGATGCTGACAAGATGACCTCTGGTCCATTGATAATGGTTGGGATAGAACGCACACTTCTGTTTTTCGTACTGCGTTATGATTTCATTCCATTTTTCCTTTCCTATACTGAGCAGAACTTGAATGCCTACTGGAGAGAACTTGAATGTCCACTAGCCACTGTCCTCGAGTGCCTAAGCTCTCATTGTACATGGGTTTGTCAGAACAACCTGGCATGAGGATACTTTTTCCATAGGAGTAAATCCTGACAAACTATTCAAAATCACATAGTATTCGCTGCCCAAATAAGATCTCCTCACTATGGCTAACTCACATTAGCTTTTAGGAGGAATGGTGCACTTCTCCAAGTGATATTACCTCAGGTAATAGCACGAAGCTGGATACTCCGCCAGACTAGATAAATTCTTGTCCTGGAATCCAGTAAGACCAAGAGACCAAAATAAAAAATATACTACAATATATAGAAAATGGTTAATTGGGGAGAGGGAAATTATTTTCTGAACTTCTTTACTAACTCAGTGTTTGAGAAATAAAGAACTTAAATGGAAGATTCGAATATCTATGTATCTCATATAGACTTCAGGTGTCAGCCCCAGGTTGTAGGCCCCTTGATTTCTGAGAACTTCGACTGAAGTAAAATAAAACAAAAAAAGCATATGCATATAATTGACGATGATTACGTTTGTGTTGTAGAGTTAATAAATCAGTTACTAAATCAGGTAATATGAATTGGAACAAATGCATAGAAAGTAGCAAGTTTGAACTGGGGAAAGTGGATTCCCTTTACTGATCTAGACAACATCTCACACTTGATAATATCGTCTATCCCTAAAGCCACTATTCGCCTATGCACGAAGTATTTTTATCACATCTGGGCTGGTGCACCATCATAAGTATCTTCCTCTTAGACAGGCTCCCAAAAGCCACACTTCCTACCAAGCTACAGTCCCTGTCCCTGCTGTATCTCTATGCTTGTGCTACAAGTATTTTGATAGAATATACTCGAACGAACTCGCTGCACTTATGCGTTTCTAACGTAAATACAAATGATACGCAGCTAAATAAAACACGCTTTATTCACGCCATCAGATTGCAGAAAGATTTAATATAATTGTAATATCTTTTCCTTAATTTGTTTGTTTCGAATTCCTCTGTGTTCCTTAGTTACCAAATTCTATCAACGTGCAGCATTTTAAATATATTATGAACAAATATTCACGGCACGAATTCCCTAGTTGTCCCTATGAATATGGCCTACAAACTTACAGTAGCTTCTTTCATACGAATAGCAACGTGTCTTGTGTGAGGATGAACATAAGTGCGTAATAATTTGAAGAGTGAATAATTGTCTATATATAAAGTAAACCAGAATAAACCGTTCGACGGAAAGACATAAAACAATCAACTACTTATGTATTGTAAGCATTTAATTCTCTCCATATTAATCATTTACGAGATGTGTACTAATAAATACAGAAAATAGACATTAATCGTTTGATTTTGGCGTGAGCTCTTATATATACATATATATATATATATATATATACACACACACACATATATATATATATATATATATATATATATATATATATATATATATATATATATATATATATATATATATATATAAAGGGAAACCAAAAATAGTTATATATTGATCAACGTTTCGTAATTTTTAAAAATATCATTTGCGGTGATAGATTTGAAAAAAATATACTAACGTAATAGCTGAAAATATTTGCCACGTTTGTGATGTGTAACAGCTGGTTTTGTTCTATTTTTAGTAATAAACAGACGTTAGAATTCAAGATATGCAATCTATTTACGACATAAGAGTAATCTTTGTTAAATGGCCTTTATTAATATAGTTTTTATTATTATTATTATTATTATATATATATATATATATAATTGCATCTATACATATTCTTCTATAAGTATTTTAACTACTCAGAATTGTATTTAAATATATAAAATTATACAAATTATTTTTAGAAAAGCTCGATAGATACATGTTTCTTATAATTCACCATTTTACAATAAAGACACGCTCACCTTTTGTTCAATTGAACCCGTAAGTTGTATTTACAACGCAAGCGTAAGACTGTTTCGGTACAAAGCTGGTATATAAGAATTTAACCGTTCATTAATTATGATTATACCAACTAAGAGGTTTATCAAAAAATCATTTTTTTTAAATTTACAAAGTTCAACAACCTAATAGACATGCCTTTCTGATGAGCAGTTCACTATTCACGTTTTTACGTACTCACAAAATGCTTATCGCCTGGATACTAGTGGTTTACTATTTAATGCATCAAATTATTATGAGGCATTATTCTGTCTTAGTGCATTTGCATGTAATATATATATATATATATTTATATATATATATATATATATATATACACTCGTGAGCAAAAAAAATGGGCTAAACAAATTTTATACATTTTATTGCGCTAAAAGTTATATTGAACAAAGAACAATTGAACAAGGAAACTTAAACGAGACTAATAACACAGAACAAGACATTTACTTTAATAAATGCTTCGGATGGAATGGTATTCCCTTTCGATGTCTTTAAAAGATCAATCCTTTTATACATGCTCTCAACCAAAGTGGAACACTGTGAAGAGGAGATGTTATTCCATTCACTTTGCGCAGCTTCACACGGTTTATCATTGTTCTCAAAAGTTCTCCTGACTAATGCACAAGATATTATGCACCTTGTATTTTCGATTGGGTTTAAATCGGGGCTTTGAGCTGGCTAAAATATCACATCAATTAAATTACCAGAAAACCATTTTTTGTGACTTTAGCAATGTGTGCAGGGGCATTATAATGTTGAAAAATAATGTTATGGAATATTTCCAGGTTCTGGATATTTGGTAACAATCCTGTTTCTAATAGTTGAATGTATTCTTTTGCATTGATTGACTTCTCACATCTAATAAGTTCCTCAACTCTTGCTGCAGTAAAAGTTCCACATATCATTATCCCTCTATTCCTGTGTTTGACTGTCATTTTTATGCCATTTGTCGAAAATCTGTCTTCAGTTCTTCGATTGCACAGTTCGGGAGTATCAGGAGCATCACTAACAAAACAAAATCTTGATTCATCTAACCAGAAAACATTCCTGAAACAGTCTGTATCTTATTTGCTATAATACGAGAAAAATCTCTTTTATCATTGATGCTTTTCTTAGATAAAATGGCTTTTTTGCACACGTTTTAGAGGAAAATCTCATTTCTTTCATTCATCTAAATATTGATATGTATATATATATATATATATATATATATATATATATATATATATATATATATATATATATATATATATATATCTAGAAAGAGAATTTCCAGCCCCTGTTTTAAATTCTTTGCTATGGTCAACATAAGTTTTCTTTCGATCCTTCAAAACAATTAATTAAAGCCTGTGGTCGCCCTTCAAAGGCAATGGTCTAGGGCGACCAGATTCAGATTTTGCTTTTACCAAGCGTTCGACTTCAAACCTTGGAACAATTCATTTCACTACAGAAGGATATGTTTTCACATTATATTTTCTTAAAATAACAAAAATCTGCTTGTAAGTCATTTTGGGCGGCCTTAATCCTGCAATTCAGTGTTTTTATATCCTCGCAAAGATGCGTTCTTACAATTTTTAGGATTAATTTACACTTATTATTTGCTATAATAATAATGATCTGCAATATAGAAACTTTCAGTTAAAATTAACAAAAATTCATGGAGAAATATTGAAAAATGGATTTCTTCCTTCTTTCACACGACCCATATTTTTGCTCATTAGAGTATATATGGAAATGGAGGTCCAAGACTTGGGGTCTGCCCTTAAATCGGCACATCAGTTAAACACATCCGGAACTCTATCTAATGAGCCCAAATAAGGGGGAAACCTAACTCTTGGACTTCCAGTTTGTTGACTTCCATAGCACTTGTAAGCTGCGACTTCTGAATATATATATATATATATATATATATATATATATATATATATATATATATATATGCATGAATTATTAGTTTAGTTTCTATGACGTAAAATGGTAAAGTTTCAAATCTGTAATTTTTATTAAATACAAGATACCGAATACAATTCAAAAAGTATATCTCCTTAACTTTATGAATTTCGATGTCGACTGATCTCCTTAGAGGAGAAAATATAAGCAAATTTTAATAGTTTATACCTAATTTGCTATATACAATAAACATAGAAAATCCAAATTAAAAACTTTTAAAGTTTTTAAAACATAGAGTAAGGGAAATTATATATTTGTTCAAAATGGATATTGAATTTCGTATCCAAAGTGTATTGTATGTAACATCATTCCGAAATGTATATATAGAGTGAGAGAGAGAGAGAGAGATAGAGAGAGATAGAGAGAGATAGAGAGAGAGAGAGAGATTTAAAACATAGAGTAAGGAGAATTATGTATTTGTTCAAAATGGAAAGTATATTGAATTGTATGTAACACCATTCTGAAATATATATATATATATATATATATATATATATATATATATATATATATATATATATAAATTTAGTTGTTAAAATTAAATTCTGAAAATCAAAATATAGACACTTATATTCGAGTTAAGAAAATATTGTTTGACAAAAGGAATATATAGAAGGGGTTATATCAAAATTCAATTTTAGCAACTAAATTTATATATTTCTCTACTCTTAAATATTGAGCTTTTCCTTTTTGGCTAGGATTACCTCGAAATTATTACCTCTAGTAATATCTATCAGGATTTTTCATCGGATTTTAATCTGTGCCTTATCTTGCTGATATATATATATATATATATATATATATATATATATATATATATATATATATATATAGTAATTTATAAAATATATATGGCGACTAAGCTACACTGAATATTCTGCGTTTCATCCACTGTAGGATTCGTAAGGCTTATGCGCGAATTTTGTGGTTGCTTCTTGTTTTTATATATGTTGAGGATTACTAGTTAGCCAATCAGCTTTCTAGTATCCACCGCGTCCCCTCCTATCAGCCACTGGGCATGCATTTTATCGAACAAAGGATCTGTTTTAGAACTAGGTTAGTGGTTTACGGTAGATCTTTTCCCTCTTTTTTTATATATATGAATATACCTATGTGTACACACACACATGCACACACATATACATATGTATATACATATATGTGTGATCGTTTATGTATATTCATGTTTATTTAATTTATTTATTTGTTTGTTTTCTATTGTTATTGTTAGTTTTAAAGCTATTTTGTATCGCTATCCTAGAGTGAGTTTAATTTTGTGAACACAGTTGTTAGCTATTTCTCGTCTACAGTTTAATAGATTTTGAGGTTCTTTAAAGTACAGGATTGCAAATTTTTCATGGAGGCATAATTTAGTATTGAGCACTTTTGAAGTAAATACTTAAAGTTTACGCATAAATCTATACTTTCGTATATTAAATTTATGTGAGTAAATGAAGTAGTTTTATATATATATATATATATATATATATATATATATATATATATATATATACTAGTAGTAAAGCCCAGCTTTGCTCGGGTTCTACGTACTGTTAATGATATATGTGCATATGTATATATATATATATATATATATATATATATATATATGTGTGTATATATATATATATATATATATATATATATATAAAGTTTTACTCATGTCCAGGTAATCTACATTTATAATTGCAAGTATTTAGACCCAAAAGAAGTTTTGAAGAGTCTGCAAAGGTCAACTCTTTCAACTTTTACCTTTCGACAGCCAACTTTTCTGCCCAAAAACTGATTAAAAAGCTTTCAGCGTGTCCGAATAGCCTTTACATAAAGTTTTAAATGTTTAGACCTTAATTGGCCAAATTTTTGGCCAAAAACTGATTAAAAAGCTTGATCTATGTCTGAATATACTTTATGTAAAATTTCAAAATTTAAGACAAAAAATTCGCTGACAGCAGAGATCAGTTTTTCTTTCCTTTGGCCTTAATTTTTACCCTCTTACATTTATTTTTGGGTTGAAATGAAATTCAAAATTTTTCTCCATGTCTAAGTAACCTAAATCTAAAATTTCAAGTATGTAGACCCAAAATTGCCTGAGGAGGTTTCTAGAGTTTTTATAGGTCAAATTGTTGATTTTTGACTCCTTGACAGTCAAATTGTTGATTTTTGACTCCTTGACAGTCAAATGTTTGGCCGAATCTAATTAAAGATTTCCCCAAATCTAAATAGCCCTCATGTCAAATCTCAAGCATGTAGACTGAAAATTGACAGAGTAGTTTGGTAGGGGGATGTATACACACAAACACACACAGACAATTTCACTTATATATATATATATTGTTGAAAGACCCGAAACATTCCCATGATCCTCGCCGAAATATTACTGACGACACTCTCCAGCGTTCCATTATGGAACGTATAATTGAACCTATATAAGTAAGATAATTCTTTAGATGCATCTCTTGTAAACGTGATAATAAGTGATAGAAATTATATTTCATACTTAATTGTGACAGACCGACAGTAATAATATTGCAAACATATGTGTGACAGAACATGGGAAATGCAATTTCAAATTAACGCCGGTTTGTACGGAAAATGCCTCTAAATGGGCTGAACAGACTTTACAAAGCGTGCATAAACGTCCAACTTTATCTTTCCACCCAATCGAACATGTTTGGCGAAAGCTAGTGGAATATTAGATTCTTTTGTAATGTAAACTTTCCGCATTTAAAACGAGACGAAAACAATCTTGTCTTGTTAGATGACTGGATAATTTGCTAAATGTGAGAAAACAAGAAACTTAAAAGTACACAAGTTCGCGTATTGCAAGAGAGCACAGTGAGCTGTTACAAGTAGCAAAGTATGAATGAACGAGCAAATCACTCGATATCTAATAATAACCTAACACATGTTCATAAGATGTACATTTCCCTATAGCACTCATAGAAAAAGTAAATTAGAATTAAATATACTTGGAACGTTTGAAGTTTCCTATGATCTAACATGGTTTGTCAGTGATTTCTTTAATTTTGTTAATACATTAATATTATAGGAGGTATTTTTCTTTCGTGTTCCAAATTCATGGGTGTCAAGCTTCTGTAAACTAAATTCGATTATGCCGGATAAATTTCAACAATGAAGACAATATTCAAGGTCGTCTAATGTCTTCATCTTGAACCGAAATTAAGCTACAAAGTCGATAACGAAAACGAATATATAATACAGTAGAGAAGAGATTAATGCAGTTTGCTTGAAGCGTTGCTTAATCTTCTCTCTATATATAAATAAAATGAACTCATTTTTTCCCGTCGGATTTTGACCTTAATAGGATTAAAAATCAAGATATTTCATGCAAATATAATATGCACAAACGGCAGAACAATATCTGAGGTGTGTTATAAGCTTATTATTTCTCAAATTCCTCGATAATCTTAGATTTCTATACTTTTTCTGCTGAGAAGTCACGGCCAAAATCGGTTAAGATCAATGGAAGTGGTAAAATATTTTCTCTCTAATAAATTCCTCCTCCCCCTGCCACCACTTAACACCGTTTGGGGATCGTTCACAAGGAACAGTTGAGAAGAGAACCTCGGTTTGGCTTCGTAGTTCTTTCATGTGAAGTTATTTAAAATCACTAAACTAAGCTGCAGTGCTCTGTGGCGTAGTGGTTAGCGTGCTGGATAATTCACATTATATTTACACGTTCGCGCCGACCTACCGTAGTCGTTTTTTTTTTTTTCCTAAACAACTGGAATGGACTTTTCTTGGTGGCCGAACTGTTAACGTTGCAGATGTTTTTTTTTTTTTTTCACACTTTATTTTCCTACTTTTACTCATGACTCCGGGTTTGATCCTTCCTACTTACCTACCATAACATTTTTTAAAACTCCCCCCGTCCCGGAAACAAACACTCGGGCAACGCCGGGTACCCCCGCTAGTGTGTATATAAAATAAATTTAGGTTGCACAATGTTGGGATAGACTAAACTTGAATGTAATAGATACTTTTAAACTAAAGTCGAATTTAAGACTGCCATCAACTACTGCAAAGGATTATAGAAAACACAAGCGAGTCATTTGCACAGTCCATCAAGTCGAAAGTAAAGTACAGAAGCTTAATTCCAATGATTTTTGATGAATAATGAACAAGGTCCTAAATAGATGCTTGCCATCTATCGATCTCATCATTACTGGGCATAAAGAAATTTCGTCAGCATCTGACAAAGCCAAACTCTTTGTTAAGAATTCTGCATCTAATTCAATTCTATGCGATCAGGCACACCTACCTTTCGAATTTCCTTTCAAGACGGAACATAATCTGAAAAACAGCCACATATCTGTTCCTGATATTGCCACACTCCTCAAGTACCTTAATACCAGCTAAGCAACTAGTCCTGACAATATTCCAGCTATTGTACTCACAAAACTACAACTGGAACTAGCATACATTCATGCAAAGCTGTTCAATCGAAAGGAAAAATTGTCCCAACACATTGGAAAACTTCATTGACCAGCATTTAAAAGTACTTCAGATAGATATCTACATCTCGGTAGAAACCATTAGTCTTCTACTGGTTGCTTAAATGAATGTTAAATAGAATAATTGTCAACTATCTCCGTAAAAACTATCTCCCCAGTGGCAAGCAATATAGTTTCTATCCTTGAGATCTACAGCTGATGTACTGACAGTATTTTCACATAAGATCAGTAAATGCTCTAAATCACAAGATTTTCAGCTATGGACACTACGAAATATTCTCTCTTCGATAAGGTTTTACAAGTAGCCGTTCATGTGTAGAAGTCCGAAATCAAAAGTATTAAGGATGGAGTGCATCAGAGATCCATCTTAAGCCCAATTTTGTTTCTTTATCTTCATCAATGATCTCCCAAGTGAAACTTTTAGTTCATTCAATTCGAAAAAATCTCTATCATCTATGGCAATACTTCATAGGCTAACAACGACCAAGATTTCTCCGAGTCTTTCTCCGATTTTATACCTGTTAACACATTCAAAACAAGCTTCGATCTTTTAACAACAAAAAAGCTCATATTCAACTAGTATGAATGTCCTTTGTCTCCTTCTTTAACAAACTTCTGGATCTGAACTTGACTCCTGATCTGAAATCGAAAGTTTACATCAAAATCCGTTGCTATAGTTGCCGGAAAATGATTGCGTATTTCCACGTTTCCAGAAGGTAGCTAACTCTCGACGAATCTCATACTGTGTAAAAGATACATATACACAAAAAATAGGCAGTTGTAGGAAAAAACGCTTGTAGGTATGTCTCTGTTTGTATATGTAATGTATATGTGTGTATGCATGCATATGTATGTGTATATAAATGTATGCATTCATGTATACATGCATCTATATCTGTGTACCATAACATATATGTGTGTCCCTATTGTGTAAGAGAGAGTTAGCTCCTTTAGTCTCGCTTCTTATCCTATATTATCTTATTTTATTTTTTATATATGCGGTTGTATGCATTTATACATATGTATATGTATATATGTGTACACGGACAATTAAAAGTATACATTAAATTATTAAACCACAAATTATGATATCTAAACCATTTTAACTCCCCTCAAAATTTAAAATTAATTATGTGAATTTTCATTTCCACAGAGTTATCTCCTAATCTGGTCCAAACTGACCTCAAGGGACCTATATTTTTATGCTCTAAAAATCGATTTACAACGCTGGTTCTCCTTTTGAACCTTGTCTAGGAGCTAGAGACTAGTAGCAGATGCACCAACCCAAATGTGACAGCAATACTCCATACATGGGCGAATGGTGGCGTTATAGAGGTATAGGATACTTTCAGGTGTTAGTAGTTTTCTAGCGCGGTAGAGAGAGACTACTTTCTTCGCAGCGGCCGTGAAAATGCTTTCAATGTAATTGTTCACACTCATGTTTCCTGTGAACGTTAGGCCAAGGAGTTTGAAAGATATACACTCAGATAAAGAGTCACTGGCCATTGCTATTGGTGGGAGAGAAGGTTTCTTGTAATTAATGAAGAAAACCAGTTTAGTCTTGTTTTTATTTTACAAGCCCGAGGATAAGGGTTAAAGAGTGTACAGTAGAAATTGGACAATATAGTAACCGTTAGTAATGGAAATTAGATGAATTTGTTAACTAATATGGAACGGGTCATCAAAAAATTGTCTACGTTAGACTTGATAACAACCATATTGTAATCAGCTGGAAAGCAGGCAAACGGAAGACAATTCCATAGGCGTGCAGTTCTAATAAAGCTTTGCTCATGGAATCTACGTTATGGTTTAGGTACAGATAAAGAGTGGGGGAAATTATTGATAGTGATTTCTGCTAGACGGGTGTTTCTTGTGAAAGTTTGGCGAGGGGGATCATCAGCCGAGCACCTGCCATGAAAATAACGATAAAAACAGAGACAAACTCGCAACATTTCTTCTGTGAGAAAGAGGTTGCAGGGAAGAGAAAAGGACATCCTCTACCAGGCTACAAAGTCTATTTTGAAATCAAAGCAGGATAAGTGCTTTCTAGCAGCTCCTGCCCAGATGTGGTAACATTACTCCATCCTTGGATGTATCTGGCTCTTATATAGATAGAGAATTGCATAAGCAGTGAGATATCTACTGGATCGATAGAAAGATCCCACCATTTTTCCAGCGGCTTTGGCAACGGATTTAATGTACGTGTTCCACTTAAGATCAGGAGTAAAAGTCAAAACATGAGACCGTCCCAAGACAAGAGCCATTCATTTCAATTGATGCCAGATGGGAATCAGAACGTTGATGATGTAAAGATAAAAGTTTGGTTTTAGATGTATTAAAAGTAACCAACCACCCCTTTCCCCATTGTACCACATGCTCAAGATCACAGAAGAGAGAGAGAACTTGGTCGTTTACGGTCTTACATGTGCAAATATAGATAGCAGTGTCATCATAAACGTCTACGAATGATGTAAGGATGTGATTTATTAGATCATTAATATAGATCAGGAAGAGAATTGGGCCCAGGATGGACTCCTGAGGGACTCCAGGATTAATACTGAGAGCTTCTGATTTTTGCCCATCAACCACTATTCTTATCAGAGAGAAATGATTTAAAAATTGAGAAGACATTTCCAGCTATACTGTAGCTGGGGATCTTGTGAAGTAAACCTTTATGCCATACTCTATCAAAGACCCTTGATATGTCAAGAGCAATTGCCCTTGAAAAGAAGTCTCCGTCTTGGCAGCATTGAATGTGACCACCCATTTTTATCCCCATTCCACTGCAGATTGGATGTCATCCTCTAGTGTTTTTGCAATTTCTTTAGATATGTGTTCATTTGTTTTCCTGTCGCGCCTTTTATAGAGTGGGGTCATCAGCATATATCCCATTTCAGAGGCAATTTTGTTGGGGAGGTAATTTATGATATTAGAAACAATAGAGGTCCAAGGATAGACCCTTGAGGCACTCCCGCATTTATATCATATTGTTTAGATGTACGACCGTCGAGGACAACCTGGATTTTTTTCTTATCTAAGAAGGATTTAATTACGTTAACTATTCTGCCAGTGATACCGTATGATCTAATTTTCCTGAGGAGACCCTCATGCCATACGCTGTCAAAAGCCTTAGATATATATATATCTAGAGCTACCGCTCTGCCCTCGCCCGCTTTGTCCACTAAATTGTATATACGATCAGATATTACAGTGAGGATGTCTGCTGTGGAACGGGCTTGTCTAAATCCATATTGTTGGTCAGTTCTTTCGGCAAAAGTCTTGAATACTGGTACAACAGAAGCAGTTTTTCAACAGCCCTGAAAGCAAGATTCATTAAGGCATTTGTTGTAGAGTTTGGAGAGAACTGGAGCTACTTCGGCTGAGCACTTTTTTAATAGCACAACTGGGATGAAATAGGGTCGACATGCTTTTGAAGTGTAAAGGTTTTTATGATAGCATGCACCTGAGCATGGCTGATTTTTTGATCGTCTAGCGTGGCGTCTGTCCGCAAAGGAAAGTCATGTAGGGGGTTGTTGGAAGGGTCCAGGGTGGAGTTTGAGGCAAACCGACTGGCAAGCATGTTAGCCTTCTCGATTGCTGAGCAAACAACATCGTGATTGTTGATTAGTGGGGGAATTGTTGATTGTCAATTATTTACTAAACTGTTGTAGATTTTCCAGAAGTCTCGAGTTCCTAATTTTTGTGCTTCGATGCGTTTTTAGTGGTTTTAGTAAATTCTCTCTTAGCTAGCGCTATTTCTTTTTTAACGTTACTTCTAGCCTCTATATCCTTCTGTCTGTTTGAACTGGACTTATGCCGATTAAATATGTGGTATGCATGCTGCCTTTGAGCAATGGCAGTTGCGCAAGTAGAAGCAAACCATTGGAGAGAGTGGGGTTTGCTATAAAATTTCCGCATTGGGAACATGTGTTTTAATTGCTGTTTTGAACCATTCAGTGGTCTTATTTGCGCACTGTTCAGTAGGAAGAGAAAAATATTTCCCCATGGGGCATCTCTGATAAGATCTCTGATGGCTTCCCAGTCAGCCTTTTTATAATATCTCGTGGTTTTGACTCTTCTTCAGTTTTGGCTCTAAAGTTTAGGGCGATTTCGATCATTATCTCTGCATGATCAGCGTTCCCGAGTGGGCTGTCAGCATTCGTTATACAATTATACAGATCTAGAAGTGATGCGTATTGTTCTTGCTGGTCAGAGTAACGGGTTGTGATAGGGAGTGCTATCTTTTTCCCCCATTTTTTCGCCTTCTTTCTATTCTTTTTTCGTCTTCTCTGTTCTTATTCGTTTTCATTTTTCCTCTCTTTTTCTTACACCCCATTTTCCAACTTCAATCCTTTATTACTATCCCTTGAATCTCCACTTTAACACTTCTAATTTTCCATCCATTACTATTTTAAAGAATGTTAAAAAACTGAAACTTTACTTCTCCATTATTTGATTTTTTTTTTCTAGAAGGTGGACAGCAATAATTCTGTTTTCCTGTTTCTTGTGGATTACTAATGGATTATCAATAGACTTATTTTGTATTCATCATGTTCTGGATTTTACCTTCTTATTCTATCGATTTTTACAATATCTTTTCCCCCTTCTTCCGTTTCCTGCTTTCATAATCATTTTGAGTCCCTATAAACGTTCACTTTATTGTGCAAGTATTTTTAATTTTGTATTTGTAGTTTTTTTCAATTCATTAACCTGCAAAATGTGTTGTATATTTGCAAACCTCTTTCCTCTGAGAAGAACGACTGCATTTTTCGAAACTCCACAGAATAAGGTTTTACAAGCTTATATGGACTCGTTGTTGGATAATTATCATTTTGTATACCTTCTTTATAGGGTCAAAGTTTTTTTGAAAATTTGATAAATTTGCAATAATAATGTTTTTCTATCATATCATATATATATATATATATATATGATAGAAAAACATTATTATTGCAAATATATATATATATATATATATATATATATAGAAAGAGAGAGAGAGAGAGAGAGAGAGAGGGGGGAAGTAGAGAGCCAGAGAGAGAGAAATTTGCGTGAGAAAGGTAGAGAGTTGGGGCCCACAGAAACCTCATTTGCTTGATCGGCGGTGTAATCACGTGACAGTCTCGACGGCGTCGGCGAACTGAAGAGGCAGATGCACAGTGATGACGTAAGAGAAGCTTGCCGCGAATAAAAAAAATCTATTTTGCGCGTCAATTTCATGGCTGCTCTGGTCTGCATGTTGTTTTCATTAGCACTCCGAACGTTAGAATCGCTCGTCAGTTGCTATCTGATATGTCGGCAGACTGATCCACTTTCGCCGCATCAACCCAGCAGAAGTGCAGATTCCGCTCAAAGTCAACCCGTCCGTCATCGGAAACGATTTTCACTGGTGATTTGTACGATTCTGAGGGGAAAATGCAACGCAGCCTGTACACGGCAAATCGCATTAAGAACGTTTCACAAACTACTAAAAAATAAACAGAAAAAAAAACGATAATTTCCATTGAGAGGCGTAGCAAAATTGCCCTTAAGGAAAACTTTTACCGATATTCTTTGGCATGCGTCTTAAAATATTAACGTTTCTAATATTGTAGAAAAGTCACGTTGTGTGTGTGTGTGTGTGCGCGCGCGTGTGTGTGTGTGTGTGTGTGTGGTGTGTGTGTGTGTGTGTGTGTGTGTGTGTGTGTGTGTGTGTGAGTTCCTTCCGCATAGGTTTTTGGACGGCTGAGCGTATCTTTTGCAAATTTTATACATAACTTATTTATGTGTCTAGGGATTTTCTTAGATATGTTTTTTTACAGAAATCCATCTGATATATATCGAAAATCGAAAAGAAAAGAACAATCTCATCAATAGCTTTTCTCTCTGATAGATAAAAAAATAATTTTTCAGGGGAACATTTTACGTTACACCCGCAAAGGCAGATAATAAAATTTCAGCGAATCATTTTTTCTTAAAAAAACGAACAAACTAATTTATTATAATCTGGAGATATAACATAGTGATAGAGCATTCGACTGCAGATCGAATGATTCGCTGTTCAAGCCCGAGTGTACTTCGCCATTTTATTTTATTTTTTTTACTAACGATAAACGAAAAGGCAACATTTAAAATCGCCACAAAACACTTCTTAGTTTACATATTTTAAAACTAAACATTAATAAGAAATATATTTTCCAGATCATTCATCATCAAGCCCAAATATCAGCTGATATGATACTACAAACAAACGGAATTTGATGAACGACATTATCATTATTATTTTTTCTTTCGGATTAAGCCACCAGGAAAATTATTGCTTGTAATATATAATAATCAATACAGAATTGATTATATTATAATACATACAGAATCTGCATGAATTAAAATATAACCTAAAAAAAAAGAACGTTTATAAATATTAATGCGTGCATTTATTTTTTGTATTTTGGTAAACGTGTAGTTTAGCGGCGTTAATTATTTGCCAGACAAAAAATATAAAAACTATTTATTTTTATATAAAAAACATTGTTAGACCCAAAGGCTGAAATAAAATCAGAAAAAAAATAAATTATTACTATTTTTTTATCGTTTATATTTATTGTTAGAAGTCGTTATATTGCTTTTAAACTTTGCCCTTTCTAGGGTTTGGCAGATTATTCTTTTTAGCTCTTTCATGACCTATATTTTTGGCCACCATTTTTTATTGTAATGAAAGAGCGTAAAAAGATCAAATTTCGTCTTAAAAACGCCAATCTGTCAAACCTAAAAAAGGACAAATTTTAAACGTGTACGACGGGCACATTTAGTTTAATAAAAAATGATAAAAAGACATAAAAAATGATTTTTAGTTTAATTTTAGCCTTTGCATTTAATAATATTTTATATAAAAATAAATAGTTTTGTAATTTTCTGTCTGTCAAATCATTTACGCCGCTAAACTCCACATTTACGTTTTTGTAAGGGCACTTTTTACTGGATTTTTTGTAAATAAAGGAAATTTTCGATTTGCTTTTTTTAGGGGGGTGCGTTTCGATTTGCTTTTTATTTGTCGTTTTGTTTTCTAATGTAATCCCCCTCCCCCTAAAAAATTGAATTTGTCATATTTGTGGGTTTGTTGTGTTCATTAAATTGTTAGGTGAAAGTAGAGAATGGTCTCATAAAAAATTATTAAATCTATCGCTATTTTATGTTTTTAATGTAATTCCCCACCAGAAAAAAAAATGTATTTGTCAGATTTTGCCCTCCCCCTCAATCGCCAAACTTGAAAATATGCTAGAGGTGACATGTCTCATTGAACGCTTGGTGGGCAAAAAGTGGGTTCTCATTTTATGTTAAATTTATATAGAAAAGTGATCCCCCACTCTAACATGTTATTTTATTTTATTTTTTTACATTTATCTCTCATAGTATTTATAAAGGCTGTTTAAATTTATTAGGCTAAAAAAAGTAAATCTCCATTTTTTTAGGGGTTAAACACCGCTGGGTCACGTCGTATAAAGTAACCGTTTTAATTAGAAAATTAAGTTTGTAATCGATGGAATTAACGCGAAAATAGAAAAAAAAATGTGTAAATTGTGGGATTTAGAGTGGGCAGTAATCTTCATATTTTTAGGTATTAAACGACGCTGGATTACATGGTAAAATGTACCGATTTCTGTATTGCCGTTTAAGGACTAAAATAAAACAAACAAATAAAATCTTTTCAATTTTTTTCGTAAGTTTTTTTTTTTTTTGTTCAAATATTTGAAAAAAAAACAATATTTTTCTATCTACACGGAATTATTTTTCCAGCTAGAAACTTAATGAAATTAACAAATGATATTTAGTGAACGTTTGCTTTTTATGCATAGCATCTAAGGGCAAATAACTCTAAAAAAGTTTTAAAAAAAAAGGTCGTTGTTGGAAATATTAATTTCAAAATAAATTAAATTAAATATATTATCAATATAATTGTTGTTTAAAATTTATTAAATAACAATTTTAAATAGAATACTTAAAATAATTCTCTTGCTAAAAACATTCGCTAAGATACCGCTATTTAGTAAAATCGATTTTTCTTAATATCATATGCAAATAAGGTGATCTCTTAATTGCATATATTTGCAATTATCATACTATATATATAAATAAATAAAAAATTAAAGTAAGGTACGTTTTGTATATATTACTCAAATTGTGAACAAACAAACAAACATACAGGAATATGAATTTATATACATAAATATTGGACACCGGGATTTTAGAATACAAGAACTGCCTACGAATTATGGAAGAGTTCATGTGTCTGTATTGCAAGCAACGGTATTTTTTCTTAATGTTGCATTATTTGTTCATGCCTTATCTAATTTGTTTCAATTTTCACATTGCAATATTACTGTTGTAATATATAAAATGTATTTTTCTTCGTGTGTAAAAATATACGCTGTTTGTGTTGTAAAAGAATAGAGTACTATAAGTTGAGGAATAAACAGCTGATTCCAAGTAACACATCGATTGATAAGATAGAAAAAGAAAGAGGGTCGTTGATGGGATTTGTGTTTTACAAATGAAATTGACTGTAGATTCTGGATCTTTTCCGTTTCACGCACTCTTTATATGACTTTAATTATAAAACGGCTAGTGACAAAGCCATTTAAACAATGAAATTAATAACCTTATTATTATATTGAAATAAAAACAAATAAGCCTTAAAATAGGTATTTGCCTTATACAACAGATACAAAAAAAAAGTTTTATAAACATCTGCAGTATTCAACTTGCTAGCTCTGTATAGAATTACCGTGTTACCTTTGATTCCAGTAAATCTTATATGAAACATGTATATTCCCGTACCCGTAAATGGATTATAAACAACTAATAAATTTTCTGAAAAGTAAAAATTTCTGTTTCTATTTCTATCCCTGTAGCTTTGTCAGTAATAAGTCTACGGGGGATAAACGTTTTACATAGTCTGAAGTTATCCGTCTGATATTCAGGGACCCGAATCTTTGCTTAACCACTAAGGAGGCTGTTCTATGAGAAGGTGAAAAGTGCTGGGACTTCTGTATTGCCATTTGGTGAATGGATTCTGAACTATGTAGTAGCTACTCCTCGGGCTTCTCAATACCATATTGGTGAGTAATTGTCACGGCTTTACGTATACATGGTTTGCAAAAAGTATTTCTTCGTTTCTATATTTTCCCTTACTTTCCCTCCTTGCCCTGCTCGAACCATCTCTATCGACCTGTTCCACAAATCCTCAAACTCCATCATGAAATGTCTCAAAAAATATACAAGATATAACTCAGCACTCCAACTTCCAGCGTGCAAGCCCATTATCAGATCACCTTCTCCAAAATCAGGGGTTTACTTTCCTTCCAGTGGTTTAAGCCCAATTACAGGAGAAGAAGCCACACCTATTCTTCCTAAGCGAAACTGGCAGATGATGAGTTTCGCTAGATGAGTTCGTGATTAAAGGATAACTTAACATCAAAATCTGACCCTCAAGATCAACATAGGCATAGAACTGCACACCTGCCTACAATATGGTCGTCTTCAAATCCAACGTAACTTGATAAGCCGTCTCCTTAGTAATCCAATTTACCAAATTACTACTAATAATAATTACTATGATATTGTCCACTTGACTACTGTACACTTATAAAGCCTTATACTCGGGTGGCCTTCGGGCCTTGATAAGTAGTGATCTCTTATGTCAAAAATATTCTAGGGAAATCGTCATACATGAAATATATGATAACCCGGAAATCTATAATGAAACCATGACCGTTTAAATGAATATTGAATCTAATGAATGATAATATATGTTAATATATGTGTTGATAGAGTAACATCTATTCCTACCTCTTGTCAATTAGATTTTTTAGGTTGGTTCAGTTTGGCTGGAATGAATGGATGAAATGGAATGAAACTGACTGATAATAAACATGCATCAGGTATTGGCCAAAAGGACAACCATATATAGTCTTATGAAGTCTAAGTGAAGATCGGAAAATCAACTTTATTAAACAACTTCACTTCATTTAAATCAACTTCATTTTATTAATATAGTAGATGAAATTCCAACGGAATTGAAAAATTAAATAAAAGAATCAGGAGACAAATTCCGTCGACTTGTTTTGATCAACATTTTGAAGTCATATATATATATATATATATATATATATATATATATATATTGATATATATATATATTGATATATATATATTGATATATATATATATATTGATATATACATGTGTGTGTGTATGTGTATAAAATTTATTAATAACACAAAATTCCATAATAGGTCGATAATACAGGACTAGAGCTATAATAAAAAGTATTTCATAAAAAGTCACAGTATTTAAAGGGAACACATTCTCACAAATCTATATATATAAAAGCGAAAATGTATGTATGTATGTTTGTATGTTTGTGTGTCTGCTAAAACTTTTGACAAAATTCACAAACTTGATATCATATAAAAGCCGCACTCTCTGGACGACAAATATCGAAAAATTAGCCCAAAAGGACCATCAGAAGTGCGTCAACTGATCGATTTTCTGCAGGGGGGGAATGACATTTTAATGTTAAACATTACATATTTTAGATCAATTTATAACTGCCCTCCCCCAAAAAAACGGGCGCCAACTCTTCTACATAAAGTATACACCGGGCCGTTTATTTTGGGTCAACTTGTATTTAGCACCCGCTGAGTCATGTCACCTGATCTTGACGTCAGCAAGCTCTAATGGCAGTCTGAATTTAAAAATTGTTGTTATCGGTAAAATAAAAATTAACCCTCACACAAGCTAAACTATTAACTTCTACGCTATGACAACGTTACCAAAGTTATTAGCACATTAAAAATACTTAGATATGATAGTTAAACGAAAAATAACAAGCCAAAAATGTGAAGTAAAAAAAATACGCTTACAAAAAATATTAACGATCGAAGTTTTTACAAAAAAAAACAGCCAGACACCGTTTTCTTTTTTAGTAACAGTCGAAGTGAGAGAGAGAGAGGGAGAGAGAGAGACGCAAACAGAGAAAGAGAGACGCAAACAGAGAGAGATAGAAAGAAAAACGTTACAATTTTCGACAGGGGGGATCAACAACGCATGCGTCAGATGACGTCATCACGTCGTAACCTGATTTACTTTAAATAGTTGAAAAACCGAACAAATTTCAGATGCGTCGGTTTAGCTCAGGTAGTTAAGGCCTTGGTTCATTATCTAAACCTTTTGGGTTTGAATCGTGGTGTGAGATTTTTTTTTTCGATTTTTTATATTTAAATATTGAACCCTGTATTATTTAAGCCATTTTTCACGTAACGTTCGTTTTCCTGTTTTTTTTTGTTTACTTCGCTTATTCTTAGCGACATCCAAAAACACCCGGGTACCCACCTGTTTTTTTTTTTTAAGTTTAATATCGAAACAGGCTTATTTAAACCATTTTTCAGGTGTTTGTTTTCTGTTTTCATCGTTCGTTTGCCTTACGTTATTTTTTGTGTGTTTTTTTCGATGTTTTGATTACCCCCTCCCCCGCTTAATTAAAACGTTGTTTTCTTTTCTTACTTCGCTTATAACAATGCTTACATCATCATCGTCGTCGTTGTAACGCTCGACGACTTTCAAACATCTTCCACTTATTAGCTTATAACAATGCTTCATTCTGGCTGGCCGATTTTATTTTCAAACTTCGCCTTAGGGCTCCGGCTTCGATATTACCCCCCCGTTTCTTTTTTATTCAACACCACACACACACCTACAAACAGCCGGGCAACGCTGGGTACCCCTCGCTAGTAAACAATAAAAGTGATATGTTTTCATTTTTCTTCTATTTCGCATGTCTTATTAACTTTGTTATGTAGTAGTCGTGTACGCAATACAACATTCGAAAGAGGAAGCATAAACTGTTCCATCGTTTTAATCCGTACCAAGAATAATTTATATTATCTCTAATTGTTCCCTTTTGCAAAATTTTAAATTGACTGTAACACCATCCGCTCAAAATTGTAGTGTCGGTATCGACTAGACTCACATCATATAGCCATGAAGGGTCAGTGATGGTCAGGGAGGATGGAAAGTTCGCGAACAAAAACCATTAGACAATGAGTGCGAGGTGGAGTTAGACCTTGTGGACGCTTGTTGTCATCCAAATTCCAGTGAAGAACAATGGTCTTTGTTAGCTAGATGTCAATGCGAGTATACAGATTTATTTGCAAAGATTATTGAATTTTT
Source organism: Euprymna scolopes (assembly GCF_053919585.1). Lineage (NCBI taxonomy): Eukaryota > Metazoa > Mollusca > Cephalopoda > Sepiida > Sepiolidae > Euprymna > Euprymna scolopes. The sequence goes on along the minus strand of NC_136488.1, from coordinate 12,249,981 downwards.
TCTTTACAAGGTGGTCACACTTATTAAGGCTCGGAATCAGCTCAGGGATAAGGGTTATTGCAAGTACAGTACGTTAGTGTGGGGATTTAATAACGTGTCTACTAAAAGAGGCGGTTCATCAGGAATTTGTTTACGTTGGACTTGAAGACACCCAGGTTGTAGTCAGGTGGGAAGCAGGCAGACGGAACATTTCCACAGGCGTGCAGTTCTGAGAAAGAAGTTTTGTACATGGAATCTACGTTTTGATTTAGGCACAGATAAAGAGTAGGGAAAAGTTTTGACAGTGGTTTCAGCTGGACGGATGTTTTTCGTAAAACGTTGGCGAGGGGGGACCAGAGATTGGAGTTCAGATGAGCACCTGCCATGGAAATAACGATAAAACAAAGATAGGCTCGCAACGTCTCTTCTGTGCGAAAGAGGTTATAGAGAAGAGAAAAGGGCATCCCCACTAAGCCACGAAGTCTATTTTGTCCTCTGTCAAGGCAGGAAAGGCTGTTTTTAGCAGCTCCTGCCCAGATATGGCAGCAGTATTCAATCTTTGGACGTGCTTGGCGTTTATATATAGAGGGAATTGCATCAGTAGTGAGATATCTTCTTGAGCGGTAAAAGGATCCCATCATCTTTCCAGCGACTTTGGCAACAGACTTGATGTACGTGTTCCATTTCAGATCAGCAGTAAAGGTCAAGCCCAGAAGCTTGTCAAAACATGGGCTTCTCCTAGACGAGAGCCATCCATTGCAGATGGGGATCAGAGCGTTGATGATGTAAAGATAGGAGTTTGGTTTTAGATGCATTGAAGGTAACCAGCCATGTCTTCCCCCCCACTGATCACGCTTTCGAGATCAGAGGAGAGAGAATCAGAGAGAACTTTGGCATTTACAGCCTTTGATGTGTTGCCGTAGATGGTCGTGTCATCAGCATGGATGTCAACGAATGATTTAAGTATGTGTCTTAGGAGATCATTGATGTAGATCAGGATGAACCCTTGAGGGACTCCAGCATTAATACTGCAGGCCTCTGATTTTTGTCCATTGACCACTACTCTTATGAAGCTATCAGAGAGAAATGATTTAATTATACCGTAGCTGGAAATTTTGTGAAGTAGGCCTTTATGCCATACCTTGTCGAAGGCCTTTGATATGTCAAGAGCAATTGCCCAAGAAATGAAGCCTTTGTTAAGAGATTCACTAATCCTATGAGATATAACCATCTCGGTAGATCTTGCAGAACGGAAACCATATTGCGTGTCACTAAGAAGGTTATTTCTCCTGAGGTGGTTGACTATTTCTCTATTTAATATGGATTCCAGCAACTTACTCATGACGCACAAGAGACTTATTAGTCTGTACTGAGAGGGAGATGACGTATCACCTGAATTCTTAAATACAGGGCAATCTGATGAGGGTTTTCATGTTGCTGGAAAGCACTTCTCCTTAAGTCAACTCTTAAACAGTTTCGTAAGTATGTGAACAAGTTCTGGTTGAAGCTTTTTTGATACTATGATTGGGATGCCGTCAGGGCCAGTTGCTTTACTGGAATAAAGGTTCTTGATTAGCTTGGCGACCTCACGCATAGATATTTGTATGTTACCTAGCGTGTTCTGTATTATAGGAGGAAATATGGGGAGTTGATGGCCTTCGTCGCATAGGGTAGAATTAGCTGCACAATTCTTGGCAAATAGTTTGGCCTTGTCTGAAGCTGACGAGATAACCTCTAGTTCATTGATAATGGTTGGGACAGAACACACACTTCTGTTCAGGATCTTATTTGTTATTTGGATTTAACAGACAAGGCATATGGCTGTCCTTCATTTTTATTACTCTTTTACAGTGGTTGCTGGCGTTCTCGAAAGCAGATTTAGTCTCAGTGCATCTATTTCGTTGGTAGCTATGTAAAAAGTGATTTCTGTGCGCGATGACAGCAGCACATTCTGGGGAGAACCCTGGCTGGCTGTTAGGTTTTTGTTGGAATTTTTAGATGGTATGAATCGGCCTATGCCTTCAATTTACCATTCGGTCAGGTCTGATACTATAGAGGACATATCCTTTTTAAACATGGAGTGCAGAGGTAGATCAGATATGAATGTACGGAAGCTATCCCAGTTAGCCATAGAGTGTCGGTATACAGTACGGTGGAGGGTTACGTCTGGGGACTTATAACATTTCATTTTTATCTTAACTGATACGAGGGAGTGGTCGGAGGATCCTAGAGGAGAATGAACGGAACATTAACATAGCTCAGGGGAAGTTGAGAGAAAAAGGTCTGGGAGGCTTGCATATTGACCTGTAGTTCGGGCACACGGGTGGGCTCGCGAACAATCTGAGTGAGGTCATAGACAAATCATGACAGAAGCTCCCCTCATCGTCTGTCTTATTTGAGTGGGTCAGCTATTCCACTTTTTTGGACGTTGAAATCACCACAGCTGTGGATGTTAGCCGAGGAATGTGTAGACAGGATGTGGTCTATTTTCTCAGATATACTCTTAAAGATATTAACTCCGCTCTTATGGGGCCGATAGAGGGCAAATATAAATGCAGTTGTTACAGCAAGTGCAACCCGGAAGCACATATAAGGTAAATTAGGATCTTCTCTAGAGATATCCCTGCCACACGATGGAGAGTACTGGAAATATTGGGGGACTTTTCAACCCCCCCCCCAGGGAATACTCTCGTTTGTTTTCAATGAGTAACTCAAGATGATGGTCTGTGTTAGAACTCTACGTGAGTATAAATAATAATAATAATAATAATAATAATAATAATAATAATAATAATATAGGATGTACATTTTAAGGTGTATTTAATATAGATTTTTTAATCTTGTATGTGATCTATTGTTAACATCTACGGATCTTCTAGTTTTACTATATATCCGACCAATTTCTGTTCTAGGCAAACACATACAACTGCTATATCATATCAAAACACTTCAGTTTGGATAGACATAGTTTACCAGAACCGCTGGCTTTTGTAACAAATGAATGAGCTAGTGCAAGAAGTGACGTCATAGCTGAGAAGTGAAGGCAAATAAAAAGCAAAAGAACAAAAGAGGCACATGGACACTAAAGGATAGGAGCACACCTGGGCGGGGAGACATCGATAAGGTGTGCCGGCGTAAGATGGGCGTGTGTCTAGGTGGCGGCATAAGAGACTGTTAAAACAATATGCAATGCATTGTTGGAAAGTACCGGTTATGAATGCCTTTTGCTAAAACTGAAAAAATCCGAGGTGAATATCTTCCTTTTGTTGGTTTTGTTGCGACTGTTTCAAACACAACGTATTGGGTCTACCTGTTAAAATGTAATCACAACGTTGAAGAATATTAACGACTAGTTACAGTAGCAGGTCTCTTCACTACTGACTGTAAAACAGATGGTAACATTTTGTATTTTCTTTGTTTACATATTTTTAGCACTTCTTGGTAGCTTTAAAAGTTCTAATCTTTATTGAAATATTTTATGCAAAGTAAAACCAGTTGCTTGGTATAAAAAACGCAACACATGAAGAGAGAAGTTATATGTTAAAATGTAACACATTTCTTCTTTCTAATCTTGTTTCTCTGAATGCCTACTCCCCCTGAGATACATAGTTATATATGAATATATCTGTGATACTATAATTCACAATTAATTGATAGCAAATGAGAGAAAAATTAACTAAAGGATAGGTTTAACAATAAACTAAAGGAAGTAGGTTTAAGAATTAGACAAAAAGAATTTGTATCCGGTGAGATTGTCGGTTGTGTGACAAATAACAGGACCGAACAATGAATAACGATATATTTAGATTATGACATCGACAACAGACGAACACAGCCTTGGCAGGATGTAGATGTGAGCCTTAGAATGTAGAAAAACGTACCCAGAGTCTAATCGACATGTATGTAAAGCCTCAGCGTCTGTGTCTTTTTTTTTGTTTGTTTTTCCGTATTTTATTTTTCTACTTGTGAACCCTTGCGTTCCCCCAACATTGGTCAGTGTGAGGAGATGAAGTTAAGACGATGGACAACAAAGTCACCGCACACAAAATTGAGGTCAGCATTTTGTCGGTGTGACCACGTGGTCACATATCTTTGTTTTTTTTTCTATTTGTGTGTATTAGACGTTCCATTTCAGCCACAGGTCCACATAATTCCATGGTCAATGTATCGATACTCAGTAAAAAACATAATGCTGCAATTGGTGCATAGTTACATATCTAGAACAATAGAACTGGTATATAAGCAAAGTGCAAAGTTTAAGACAAAAGCGTTGAAAACCTTTAGGCTCTTCAGGGATTTATTGTTTTCTCGTTTAAATATATACTTGCAAGTTTTAATGAGAATTGGCATTTTAGGCAATAAAATAGTTTCTTTCATTTCGCTCATACTGGGCATTGACTCTTTGTGCCGTCATTAGACAAAGACTAACTTCCTTGCTTGGAAACCAAAGGCTTTAATTTCTACATCATTGAATATCTTATTTCTTTAATTCAATTGGCTAAAATCCAATTCATCATAAAAATGAGTTAAATACATTTTGGTATTTTTATATCTTTCTATGTACAGGATTTACTCATCAATAAACAAATTATTACAAATTTTGCAACAACGCTGCCAGGTTACTGGGCTGCTGCATCTGCTGCTAGTCTCTCGCTCCTAGACAAGGTTAAAAAAAAGTCGCCAATCTGATAGGCCCTTAACTGGCATCTAAGCTTCAACCTCTGTCCCATCGACGAAACGTTGCATCCCTCTGTCAGGTCTACAAGTATTTTAATGGTGAATGCTCTGACGACCTGCAGACACTTGTGCCCCTACGACGTAGACACACTCGACAAACCCGACAGGCAGCTAAATCCCACCACCACATAGTAGAGATCCCTAGATGTAAAAGATATTTCTACCCCAGTAGTTTCTTCCCCAGAACCGCTAGACTCTGGAATTCCATTCCAGGTCCCTGCTTCCTTAACTGTACTGATATGCAGAAGTTCAAATGTAACGTGAACCGACATCTGGCTGCCCAAATCCCAACATAGTGCCCCAGTAGTTTCTGCCCCTGATAGTAGCCCCCTACACCAAAGTGGCAATGTGCCTTGTTTGGGGTGAAAATGTATTAAAAAAAAGGTGAAAAGATGAGTAACGTTGTTTACATTCAATTGAAATTAGTTTAGTGCTAAAGATAAAATAGACGTAGTGAAACCGGCTCCTAAACATTCAGAAAAGTAGGAGGTAGAATATTATCACAAAAACTATTTGAAAATTTAAATATTTCAGATTTACTGTAAATTTGATTCATAATTAATAAGTAAGATTCTATGACTGTTTTTTCTCAAAATGATTTAAATTTAAACGTATTAGTTAAAATATTTTCCAGAAGGAAAGTTATGCGATGGAATTTAATCAAAATTGACATTTTAGAGGTTACTTGTTGATTTTAGTTTTCGTAAGGAGACATTAAGTGTGCGAAACGTTTCTGTCAAGGGATTTATTGGGCAGGAATTTCGAACACGAACTTGTTTATCATAAACATCCAAGTACATAAAAAGCTTGATTCAACGTCAAATAGAAGTTTTGATTGGAAATACTCATAAGTTTTGAAGTGACACGAAAGAAACAAAATTCTGCGAAATTATCGTTTATATTTACGCAGTTAATGTATATATATATATATATATATATATATATATTAATTAATTGTATGATATAGAAAGTTGGTGTAAATGTGTGTACAGTGTTGATCAGTCATACTTCTCCATGTTTACTTTATGCACATTTAAATGCCAACCATTTACAAATCTTCGCGAAAGATTTCTTTTCATTTTGTCTACTTTGTATTTATCCATATTTATCAAAAAGAACAGTGTGAAAGTGCAAAGAATTGGTTAGTAATAGATATAAACACAAATGATGAGTGCAATTGTTATCGGCTATACACAGCAACGTTGGCCAGATTCCCCCAGAACGAAGTGTAAATTGATAAAGTAATATTATAAATCTGTTCGCTTAAAAAATAATGGGTCATTCATTCCCTAAAACATACAGCAGATATTCAAAAGTATGTTTTTTATAACGAGCAAAACTAATAGACATAGCAAAACATAAAAAGAATAAAATGAATTCTGATAATCTTAAAAGTTCTTATAATTTTAAAATGGCAGAAATATGCATATTTAGCTTAAGAGATAAATATTCTTACGTTGTTTTTGTTTGAAATGTGTTTTGACAATTTTAAGGATGGAAATTTGGCAAGTATTTTTGAAAATAATCCACTATCTCACAAATATTTATTGAATAACCAGTTCTAAAAAATTGTCATAAAAATGAAAAACATATTTCAAAAATAGATCATCGCAATGTTGCAGGAACTTGATAACATATAATAGAATAATGACTATAACACATAGTTAAAACATTCAGCGTTCATCTCAAAAGGTTTGATTCATGGCATTATTTTCATAAGCATACTTTCTTGTTATTAACCGCACCCATACCTTTAAATAGACATACTTTTTGAAAAATGAAAATTCCATGATGGTATTAGATTCTATTTAGCGTTTCTTTGCTCAGAGCAAAAATTATAACATCATCTACATTCATTCTATATTGTATTTATTTAATGTATCTGTGAGAGCGCTCGGAGTCTGCGGCATGGAGTCATATTGGTACAAAAGAAAACGAAAATTAAAACAATTTCATATTGACCTTGAGGAGGAAAGAAAATATGGAAATAAGACGGTATGAGAGCGGATAGTGAACAGATTATGTAGCTCCCACGGCGGGAATATTAGATATTAGCGGATAGTGAACAGATTATGTCGCTCCCACGGCGGGAATATTAGATATTATCGTCGGAATGTGTGATTGAGAATCTAGCGCTATCAGAGAGGAGAGATCATTGTTGGCATTCCTCAGTAGGGACACTTCAGTTGATTAGCAATAAACTAACCCCTTTCTTTAAAAGAGAAGAAGAGGCTTCTAAATGTTGATCTTGTAGAACTGCACAGGGCCAGCAACATACAGCAATCAACAAGGTAAATGCTGTTTAAGAGAGGTTTAGATTCTGTTGAGTTTGGTGTCGTAGTAATAACGTCGAGGATCAGGGTAGATAAAGTTAATTCTTTAGAGCGCAGGATCACTAAGAAGAAACAGCAACTTGGAATCCGTATTTTTGTGTATTGGCAAAGAGACCACAAAATATTACAATCTCTTTTATGGTTTCCACTAAGCTCAGTCACAGATCAAGACAGTTTTTAATAGACGGGATGAACTAATATTGGTTTATGTTGGCCTTCCAATGATTTGGTTATTGTTACTTTAAATGATAGACGAGATGTAATACGTACGCTCGTTTAAAGAAATACGAAAATGAATTAGTCTAATTTATCATAGACATTAACGCAGTAGACGTTATATAACCGTTAAAACGTGTTTAATTACTTATAAAAAAGGGTTAATGAGGGTTTTAGTGTCAAGTAAATTGCTTAGAAATTTTAATGTTTTGTCTAAATGGTTTAATGTTTTTTCTAAATTATTGGCTGGGAAAATGCAATAAAATAAAAACTTACTACTGAATCATCATAACAAATTCAACTCTTATTTTATGAGTTTGAATTGTGCAGCAACATTCTATTTACAAACCAGTCACTATTTATCGAGTCTAAAGTCCACTCGAGGATACATTTTTATCCGATATATAGTATCAGTTGGATGACGAAGAATCCCCTAAATATGCATAACTCTTACCGACTTAATTAATAGCAAAATTTGATCTGGTTACTATGTTTATTATTATATTTAGTTGGAAAATCTACAAGAGTGTAGTAAATAATGGGCAGTCAATGATTCCCCCGCTATCAAATAATCATGAGGTTGCTTGCACGGAAACCGAGAACGCTAACCTGCTTGCCAGTCGGTTTGGCTCAAACTCCACATTGGACCAGGCACACACTTCCCTCCCTGACTTTCCTTTGCGGACGCCACACTAGATGGTTTAAAAATCACTCCTTCTCAGGTACATGGTATCATAAAAAATCTAGACATCTCAAAAGTATGTGGACCCGATCTCATCCCGGCTGTGCTGTAAAAAAAATGCTCCGTTGAGGTTGCTCCAATTCTCTCCAAACTTTACAATAAATGCCTTAACGAATCTTGCTTTCCTGACTGCTGGAAAACTGCTTCTGTGGTACCAGTTTTCAAGAATTTTGGCGAAAAAACTGACCCACTAGACAGGGTTCAAAAGAGAGTAGCCAACCTGATAGGTCCTGAACTGTCATCTAGGCTTCAGCTTCTATCCCATCGACGACACGTGGCATTCCTCTGCCTGTTCTGCAAGTATTTTAATAGCGGATGCTCTGACGAACTACAAGCACTGGTACTCCACCCGACGTAAATACCTCCGTCAAACCCGACAAGCAGCAACATTCCACTCCTATATCGTAGAGATCCTTAGATGTAAGTAAGACTTCTACTCTAATAATTTCTTCCCCAGAACTGCTAGACTTTAGATCTCTCTTCCGAGATTCTGCTTTCCTAACTTTACTGACATGCAGAAGTTCAAATGTAATGTGAACAGACATCTTGCTTCCTATCCCCTTTAATAATATCCGTGCAGCTTGTTCCCGCTATTATCCCCCCACTTCAAAGTGGCACTGTGCCTTTTGGGGGGTGAAAATTGAATGAAAAAAAGATGTCTGAAGAATTTATACTGCAATACAAAGGGAGGGCTCAAAAGTAATGCCTCCTAATTTTTATTTAACACGAATTTACTTTCACATTCATTGCTATGATGACTGAACTTATGCATAAACACCTTAAAGTTCCATTTATCTGATTCAGATACTGACAGTTTGATATTTTAAAAAATGAATCACTTTCATAACCGTGTATTGAGAATGGTGACGAATATGTAGACATTAAATTCTGGAGCACAAAAGAATGTCTGTTTGAATAGTACCACTCCCGTCTTCGTCAATCCTCTACGTTTAGTTAAAATATAGGAAGCTTTGCTTTTGGAACGATCTTCATAGTTTCTTTTCTTTGAACAATTACCTTTGAAATGCTGTTCGTACGTTTCTCAACAAAGTTATTTGAATATTTCTTAAGTATACTAGTTTTAGCTACCTGTAATCCTACAAAAATGATTTTAAAATTAAATTTAATTATTACGTTATCGTTTTTCCATTAAATTATTTATTAAACCAATGTCTTATAACACTACTTTTGTAAAGGTATCCTTTTAATCTCTACTTATGAAATCTGATTCAAACTTTTAATAAATAAAGATTTGCTAAGAATTTTAAAGCTAAAGAAGGTTGATAGTTCAAATGATTCTAAATTTCCAAATGTTAAGAAAAATCGGCTCATATTTTCCAACTCTTAAAATATATTAAAATGGCTGACTTATACACTAATAAAAACGAAATATTACCCAGAAACGTTAATACAATTTAAACAAATATCTTTCTGTCCAACTTCAAATCCAGTTAATGTGATTCTTTGATTCAATAGCTGAACGAGTGTACAAGAATTTTGGTGAAAAGAAAACCCCTCTCAATAATCGCACTATCAGTCTGCTCTTTTTGCTAAACTCTTAATTAATCAAGCTCCAGTCAAGCACCTAGCAAATGCTCGTCTTTTCTCTTAAAACACTATGAATTTAGGCAATGTCGTGTTACTGCAGATATTTTAAGTAATCTCTGAATGTATATACCATGGACTGGATACGGCAGGCAAAACTCCGGCTGTAGCCCTTGATATATCAAAGGTCTTTCACAAAGTTTAAAACGAAGGGTTACTAATGAGAATTAAACTGTACGGTATAACTGAACAGATATTAAATATAATTCGATCCTTCTTAGACAATAGGGTCATCTAGGTTGTCATTGATGGATGTACATCTAAATAGCATAACATTTATGCGGGAATGCATCAGGGGTCGATCATTGGACCACTATTATTCCTGATATTCATTAACAACCTCCTTGATAATATTGTTTCGAAATGGGTATATTCGCCGATAATACAACTCTCTATAATATGCACGAGGGACGAACGGATAAACACAGATCTAACAGGATGGCAGAATCGTTAGAAAATGATCTCCAGACCGTAGTGAGGTGAGGCCGTAAATGGATGGTAACATTTAATGTTTGTTAAACAAGGTTGCTCTCTTTTAACAGTTACAAGAAGTCTCTCCAACCACCGATATCTATAACTACTATTACCCATACATGAGAATTCTTCCATCAAACTCCTTCGCCTGACATTCACAGGCAAATACATTGATGACATTGCAAAGGCGGCTGCACGAAAGGTGAGTTTCCTTTATCACACTTAAGAGTATTCTGTACCTCAACAAGGCCATCCTTTGTTTATGCATAAAACATTGTTGCCACATCTGGGCTGGTGCATCTACCACGAGTTACTCCCTCTTGGATAGGATCCAAAAAGAGTTTTCAATCTAATATTTTGTCATCTTTTTGTCAACTGTACTCTAACCGCTGTCCTATCGCCCCAATGTTGCATTCCTGTGCATGCTTTACAAGTATTTTATTGGCATGAAATCTGATGAACTTGTTACATTTGTGTTCCTCGACGTGCATAATCCCGACAAACCAGCTTACCAACAAAATCACACCCTTCACTGTTAAGGTCTCTAAATACCAGAAAACTTTCTACACTAATAGTTTCTTCTCTCGAACAGCTAGACTTTGGAATTTTCTTCCTGCTACCTGCTTCCCTGACTGTACTGATATGCAGAAGTAACGTCAACCAAAATCTTGTAAACCTTTCCTAGGCATGATCCCAAATAGTAGCCCCTTGCGTCTGTGGCAGTGTGCCTTGTTTGGGGTGAGCGCAAGTAAAAAATAGAAACATTTACTTCCATGCGACATAATTTGCTTCGAACCGTTCACACCGAGTAGAATTGCTGTTTCATGTCAGTTGCCTAACCTAGGAGGCAAAGTGAATAATTCAATATTCTGTGTTTGCGGCAAACAAATGTGAAAATCAAGGAACTTATTAATCGAACTAATACGCGTTTTTATTTGGGAGGACAATTTGTAGCAAATATTTTAATACATTCATTGGAGATCACCGTGTTGTATCCCTCAGCGAAGTAACGTTGTAAAGTATCCCACTAATTGGATGTTCTTGAAATCTTGAAATAAATTCATACTTCTATTATATATATATATATATATATATATATATATATATATATATATATATATATATATATATATATATATATAGTAATTATCCAGTTTGTCAACAGAAAGTCAATGTTTAATTTTGAGGACATCAGTTGCCTAGAAATGTACATCTCGTATTGGAAGAAAAATAAATATTACGTTGATAAAGAACATAATATTTTACTGTACGCGGAGAGAGAAAATAAGTATTATATCAGAATAGATGCATTTGTCCTTCAATATTTACCGGTTCGACTAGTCTTCTAACTTTAGGATAAGACCTAACCAGAAAATACTATGAATATTAAAAAATAGTTCTCAGAAATAAAGAAGTAAAATAATTAAGTTAATATAATATCTTTGTTAGCGTTAGTTCGTTAATTTATGAATTCACATTCCAATGCCTAGTCGTTGTGATCTACATCAAATAGGCATCGGAATGTGAATTTATAAATAAACGAGCTAATGCTAAAAAAGATATTCACATTTAATATATTGCTGTTGGATATTTTGTGAACGGTCAGCACGAATGGAGACTCCGTGATATTATTGTAGCTCTTTTGTTAAAACTCTAAAAGTATTTATCTAAGTAATCTGATTAATGTAGCGTAAGAATATGGTTACTGTATGTACTCTTAATGTAGCGTAAGAATATGGTTACTGCATATCCCTATTATCCTTATATGAGTCTATGGCATATTTTCATTGTGCCCGGCACAAAGGGAAACACCAAAATATCATTATATCATCTTTAGACAATAGATACTGTCCTTGTATCTTAGCCAGAAGACCAAGAAGGTGTATTTTAGTTTTACGTGCGGCTCCAAAGCGGCATCATTTTTTTAAAATTGTGATTTTACATTGCGGTGATCGGGGATCCTATTTATTAAAAAGAAGGATAGCGGATGATAACTAGGGCTGTGACAACAAAATATTCTTTTCAGTCTTTTGACTCTCAAGTATATATTCGACACAGTAGGACACAGTTATCCACCGAGAACCACATCAATCTATATCAAAAGATATAAGATATTACGAATATCTACTCAAGAGTCAAAACAAAAAGAAAATGCTGTTTTCACAGCCCGAGTGATAACATACCACGAATATTAAATCCGTATCTATATACTATAAATTTAAGGATCGTAGTATTTTATCACCTTCTAGCCTTCTATTTAATAAATAGGATCTCCCGATCGAATAATTTATAATCTGGAAGCCGTGACACACGTAGTACGTTAAAGGTACTACAATATTAATATATAGAAGATACCAAGCTATCTTTCCGGACGGTTTACGTTCAGCGAATGCAACTGAATGTAATTTAGGATCTAATATTACAAGTTACTAATGCAAATTGTGATATGCTCGGTAAAATATGTTTGCTCACTTGAACGATTGCAAATGTAATTAGGCACTAAAAGCAACAAATATTACCAGGATGTATTCGACCAAACGAAGTAAATGGTACTGTGTGGAGATTGGCAGAAAATGCAAAAGAGAGTAAATAGTTGTGCTTCTGTATTTAGATAATTCATGACACCTGGCGGGAAAATGTCTACGTTCTTAATCTTTAATAAATAGTTATAGAAATTGGTTTACCTATTTGCTTTTATAACATTTAAAAACGAAGTGCTGACACATCTGGATAGGACTGCTTATCTTTTCTGGCCTTGATAAGGTTTAAAACCGACTTTGAAATCTAGTGGGTTAAACCTTGGTCACTAACCCACTTCATCCATTTTTCACAGAAAAGAGGTATCGAGTCTATAGCTGCTTTATAGTTATTTTCACGGCACATTATTAGCTGAGCTTCTACCAATACCCCCCCCGTTGAACATGCACAGGATATCAACAATTTCTACTGATATTCGTATAACGACGATTTCTTACATTTCCCTTTTTATTTATTTGTGTAAAAAACTAGACGTAAGTTCCATGATCAACGTTTCTTTCTTAAAGCAAGTAAGTTTTCACATGATCATGTAAACTCAGTCTTTTCAACCAATAAAAATAATTTTGAACCCCAAAAGTAACACGTATATATGAGAATAGTGAGCGGGCGCGAATTTAGAAACTCACATAAAAAAACCAACACTGAGGAATTTCACCATCCGGACAGGATATTACAAAATATCAGTGAAACCAATGCCAACAATCAGACGATACTCGTATACCAATAACAACTCATAACAGTTCGTATTATTTAGATTCATCGGACTACTGTTCTCATCTTCACTGTGATTTTCACAACGTTTCGATCGGTGAAACCTTCGATCTTCTTCAAGTGTATCTTGTCGAACTCGGGAATGTGTCTGTCGAACTCTGGAAATTGGACGCAATTGTGACTGGAACCTTTTATTTACTTCACGGAAGCAGCATGTTCTTGTTCATGGATACAGTTCCTAATAATTGACAATTGCATTTTTCGATCGCCTATACTAATGATTGAACCGTCAACCTTCAGGAGTATATAACTTTTTACAATTGATTTTTTCAAGTAGTCTAACCACTGCGCCACGGGTTCTTGGGGAAGGACTCGTGACACAGTGGTTAGAGTACTTGGAAAGTTCAATCCTCAGATGAGAAGAATAGTCCGATAAATCTAAATAATATGAACAACCTATCCTCATTGCAAAAATTCAGAAACGTCAATTCCTAACATGTTGCCTCATTATCTACTTGATTCAAAAACTGAACGCAAATTTCATATTTAATGTTTCTTTCCTGGAACTGTTTGTGAAACACAATAAAGTGAAGCTTTTTCTCAGCGGATTTAACATGACCGTATTTGAATTAAGTTTTTAAGGTTTTGCTGTCCTCTTAAATAAATAAACGCTACCCAAGTTCCGCCATTTGCGATAATCACAGTGCTGTTTCACCAGCCAAATAAAGAAATATAGAATTAAAAGCATAATACGGTATAATTACGTTAACACAGAGTTAAGCGACGGTAAGTATGGCCACAACTAGTAGATGATATTTGAAGAGTATTAGGGTCTTATTGTGCTCATGTTATCAAATATACATACCTACATACATGAACGACTTTTACGGTTCCAGGTCACTCTTAGTAAAAGTATAGCACCTGTTAGACTTCGTCTCATATTTTTGGTGATTACAAAATAGTTTCACAGACGTGGTGAAGGCAATACACTTATGAAAAAGTGTTTTTGTTGAAAAACAAAACCAGGTATATAGAGGTCGCTTGCCCTATACGGCAATCGTGCAGTGATTGTGTCACAAAACAAAACGCAAGTTTCATATTTGTCGTGAGCAAGATGAAGTAGTAAAGCTTAGTTTAGCTCAATGCACAGTCTTGTCCAACCGGAGTTAGTGAAACATGAAAAAGAATGAAAGCGCATTACTTGAGAGAATAATAAAAGTTATAAAGAAAGAGAAGAAAAAGGTGAGTAATGTTTTAAGAGAGAAAAAAAAAGAAAGATGTAAGGAACGGCTTCAGATTCAAAGTAAATAAACCAAGACAATAAAGAAAAGAAATATAAAGAAGAGTATAAAATAGCGATTGAAAGAAAGAATGAGATAAAACTAAAACATGAAGAGAAGAAATAAAGAAGAAAAAAATATATATAATACTAGCAAAGTTACCTGCGCTTCACGCGAGATATTGCTGTACGCTCAGATATCCGCTCGCGGCCACCCTTGCAGTAAGTGGATGTTGTAAGAGACGCAGCCCTTATCATGTAACACTGGTAGATATAGAATAGATCATTTACTGAATAATGGAATACAGGCAAAATTTGGGGGATAGAAAGGACTCTTTATCTCAGGGCATTCCGAAGCCTAATGCTTCTCGCCAGAAGAGTAGAGGAGGTGCTAGGTAGCATCGGAAAAATGCGGCGTCTAGCGTAGGGATCATTAGGCACGAAAAAGATTAAGAGAAATTACAGAATGTTGGGTAAGCTTTATTGAATTCTAAATAAATAAGGAGAAAGGTCAGTCGTCTAGGAAGCGAGACGTAATTCAAGAAAAAATGTGAAGCCTTGAATTCTTGGTGATGAAAACACGGCCGTGTGACGAAATAAACCATCATGTGTTTTGTAAAGCTCGTCTTGTCTTATGATTCTTACAAAAAGGTAAAGTGAAAATTGTATTATATATTGTGTTAATAAACGTCATTACATACACGTATCAACATCCCATGTCTACACAATGTCTGAACAGTGATCAAAATGTCCTCACCCAAAGAGCTTCTCCCTCTCTTCCATTCTACACATCTAAGGAATGAACATTTAATATATAGGAATCGTTATAAATGAACAATCTCTCTAAGTCTACAACAACATCTCTCTCTCTCTCTCTCTCTCTCTCTCTCTCTCTGAGTCTTAAGCAGTCTCTCAAAGATACAAGACTCTCATCTCACTTAAGACTCATATCCTTTATAACATGAAAACAAAAGAACATACGTATCTTTACTAATAAGAACACATTGAAATGTATAACTATATAACACCAGTATATAGTTTTGTGTCTTCATTTCATACTCTTGTTGTCCTATTATATATATATATATATATATATATATATATATATATATATGTATATATATATGTTCAGTTTATTTATTGCTAGAATCGCATAATATATCATGTATTTCAGTATCTGCTACAGCATTCCTCATTACATTAGTAATATACATTCCTCCCTAGAGGAGAGAACTTGAATGCTTACTGAAGAAAACTTGAATGCCTATTGGAAAGAACTTGGATGTTTACAGGATATTGTTCTCGAGCTTCTAAGGTATCTTTGTACAGGTGTTTGTCAGAAAAACTATCATGCCGATATTTCCCTTTACAAATAACTACTGACGAAATATTCAAAATCACATAGTATGCACCATCCCAATAAAATCTCGTTTTCTTTGCTTTTACGAGGAATAGTGCGCCTATCGAAGTGATGTTACCTCGAGTATTAGCACAAAGCTAGATATTGTACCAGACTAGATGAATTCTTATCCTAGTATCTAGTTCGAGCAAGAAACAACTAGAAAGTTATACTATAACATATTAAATGCTCAGTTGTGGTGAGGAAATTTTGTTCTCAACTTCGTCACTAATTTAGTGTTTAATCGGTAAAGCAGAACTTGAATGGAATATTCGAATATCTCTGTATCTCATATAGAAATCAAACATTAGCCAAATGAAGGGAGACTCTTTATATATAAGAACTCCGATCTTATAAAAATTACATAAATAGTGAGATATGTAATTGTGATTCAAAATACACGCAAAGAAATATATATATATATATACATATATATATATATATATATATATATATATATCTATATATATATATACGTACGTGTGGGTGAGCGCGCGCGTGTGTGTGCATATGTGAATTTGATGATTTAAATCATGTTCAAATAATATAAATATACCCATAACATTATAAAAATGTTTTACAATTGTTTCAAAAGGATGTTTATTCTAATATAATGAAAACATTTTATCAAAAGCTCGGATTATTTGCAGAATTATATTTTCGTATAAATCAAATATTATTTAAATCAGTTTTACTTAACATAGATCTATCGGTATTTAAATGCGATGATTGATCTTTCTGGTTAACTTGAAGACAGTTGTCTATCTAACCTAACATTTAATATATATATATATATATATATATATATATATATATACATACATATATAGGTATATATATATATGTATATATACGTATATATGTATATATATGTATATATGTGTGTATGTATATATGTTTGCTTATATATATATATATATATATATATATATATATATATATGCTTTAATATATATGCATCTATATATTATGTATGATATATATCTATAAATATATCCATATATTTCTATGTGTGTGTGTGTGTGTGTTTGTTTGCGTAAATGAGTTCGTTAAAAAAGTCAAACTTATTCATATCTGAACAAAATTTCCCACTTGCCAAACTGCGAATATAAGTTTGTGAAAAATGCATGTGTAAAAAGCAATCTGTACGTTTGCCTTTCCAACCAATGAAAAGCTTGTGGGCGGCGTGATCAGTTCAGTGTAATTTACGAAACACGGTTGGCTTTCCAGGGGTACATGGCGTTTTGAAGGACACTCCACGCGGCCCGCCCTCCTCTGCTCAAGCAATGATGAAATGAATGATTTACATGCACCAATGAACAATGAACAGCGAAATGCTGTTGCTGGAAAAAAATATCTCACATTGATAATGCGAGAGGGAGAGAGAGAGAGAGATAGAGAGAGAGGAAGAGAGAGAGTGAGAAAGAAAGACAGAGAGAGTAAGAGAGATGAGCCATGAAAGGTATAGTATTATTATTATTATTATTAGTAGTAGTAGTAGTAGTAGTAGTAGTAGTAGTAGTAGTAGTAGTAGTAGTAGTAGTCGTTGTTGCTGCTATTGATATTGCAGGAAAAGTAATAGCTATGAATCTAGTAGTGAAGGAACAGGGGAAAGAAAATGGCGAGGATAAACTGGTAATGATGTGCAAAAAAGGATAATATGTGTAATTTAAAAAAAAATGGAAACTCATTCAAAATGAACCAATGTGTTTTGAGTTATTTCATGCTGAATAATAACTCTTTGTATATGCGTAGATAATTGTAGATAAATAATTGAATGCAACTTGCTTTATTTTTACTGATAGATTGACAGGGATTGCATGTGTAATACATTCTCCATTGAAATATTGCGTACATTTCCTTGACAAATTCTATAAGACAATCACTTATTTCGAAGCAGGAAAAAGGAGGGAAAAGAGAGAAACAGAGAAATTAAAGAGAGATAGAGAGAAAGAAAGAGAGAGCATGGAAGAGAATAAATGAGATAAGTCTTTATTAATTTAGTTATTTCTATTAATTAGATACTTCGATTGTTGACATTGGTATCCCTGATACTTTAGTGTGTGAGTTTCTAACTTCGCGTCGGTTTACTATTTTAACATATACGTGTGACTTTTGAGCTTGGAATTATTTGTATTGGTTGAAAATACCTAGCGTTAACACGGTCATGTAAAAATCTTACTTGCTTTGGGAAGTGACGAAGGGAGTGTACGGGAACCAAACAGAGAAAGACAGGGATCCTTGTGCTTTTCATAGTTCATTCGAATCATTTTGCGATTCACTCATCACAGTAAAAACTGTCTCTAGAAAGATAGTACGTACTAGATTTAGGTTGTAAGTGCATGTCATTAACCAATGTCACCCAATTTTTTATTTTTATATATCAATTGTTGAAGTGTAAAATTAAATATAGGCAGAAAATTATTAGAGTAAAGAAATCAACGCAAAAATGTGGATCAATGATCAAATCGAAATAATAAATTAAAAAAAACAATAAAAATAGCTGAAGAAAATATAGAAATGGAAAAAAACTTTAACATTAAATATTAGAGTTGTAACAGTATTTGGAATTTATTAAACTTGGATTTCAATTGAAAAGGGCCTCAAAGACAGAGCGCATGTGAGGGTCATATTTACTGTTCCAACTTGTTCGTGCGTCATTACAAAATGTCGTTAATACGCCCTCCTCACGCACTGAATATTGAGATCTTTCAAACAATTCAATGACTTGTAATAATTTTATGGCCTTTCCAAAGCTTCCATACATTAATTTCTTATCCGTGATCCGTTTTTGGATATCATTATCGATTCGAATCCTCTCATATCCTCTTGCCATACATTATTATCTGATTTGATTTATTCTACTATTCTGCCAGGGATTCAGTTCTCGGGTTAATGTACCTGAGACTTGCCTTGAAATCACGTGGTGGGAGCAATCTGTGCTTGCGTGGCAATGGAAAGTTTTACCCGAGATGCGAAATTATTTGACTCATACGATAAACAATCACTATTTAAAGTGGATGTTATGAGGAAACCTTTATTATCCACTCTCAGCCAATTTTTACCCGGATGTAAACCGTCCAATCGACATTACTGGCCAATTTCTTTCTTTTTATAACCTTTTTTCTTTTGTTACACGCCCACCATCAGTAATGGAAAAGGCGTACCATGTATTTTCATTTATCAATGTTTCGATTCTACGCCTGCCCTCGCCAACATTGGAAATTCTATTATTTATTTCCCAGTACCTACATGTTAATAATTAATATTTCTATTTGAATCCTCTCGGGGAACCAATTCTTAACAATCACTTCGCTTTTAACAGGAGATACAGCCTTCAGTGGTACCTTTTAGAATTTAATGTCACTCAACCTGTTTGTGATCAATATTAAGTGCCATTAAAATCTACGGGAAATATACATTCATAAATACGTTTTGTTTTAGTTAAATATGTTATTCATATTAACCAATAAAATAAAAGAAAGTCTTTATACACACGTGAACGAGTATATGTACGGGATTGTCTTTTATGCGCTGTTCGTTTCTTTTCATCGTCGCTGTCCCATGCAGTGTTCTTTGCATGATTTACATCATCTTCCGCTTTTCCCCCTTCGTCATCAGTATGGCTAGATGAATAATAATATAGAGGAGACAGAAATAGAGGTGTGCAGAGTTTTTTTTTTAAGGTTTTATTAGGATCGAAAGGACTTATGTGAGAGTGACTAATGTCATTTTAATAAAATTTACTTTGAAAACTTACCTTTAACTTAACGAAATGAGTGATGCTAACGGACAGAGGTATCGGTTACATTCATTGAGACTACCATTTTTTCAACATTACTGAGCGTTTATTATTCGCATACCATCACAGTGAGACATATCTAAAAACTTTAGTTTTCTCTCGTTTAAAAACGGACGCCATAATTCATTTATATCTGTTTTATCTACGGCGTTTGATTTCTATCCCCTGCCTAAACCTAGCATCACTCGTCTTCTATTAAACCCTGGGAACGATCCTACTTTACAGATCTCTGATTATCATGCAACAAATATGGGGCTTATTCAAATTCAGACTAGTGCACCTAATCACTATTGACGTAAGGATGCTACAATGTAA
Source organism: Euprymna scolopes (assembly GCF_053919585.1). Classification (NCBI taxonomy): domain Eukaryota; kingdom Metazoa; phylum Mollusca; class Cephalopoda; order Sepiida; family Sepiolidae; genus Euprymna; species Euprymna scolopes. The sequence goes on along the minus strand of NC_136488.1, from coordinate 12,229,851 downwards.
GAGACGTATCTCAGATAAAGTCTAACCATCTTATCAGAAAGAACAGTAAACAGTAAGGAGTCTACATTAATTAACAAATTAATCAATTTGGAGTGACCAAGTTTTGCTTCATGAAAATCTATTTAAATATTTAGTTAAATGTGTTTCTCTCAATGATATTTTTATTACAAATTTTCTTGTATGCTGTAATTATAATTCTCGAAACAGAAATATAAGTAAATATATAGAACTGGTTAGGAACTGAAAGAAATGTGGAACATTAAAACAGTCAAGGTAATACTGATACATGTACAAGTACTTGAGAAAGAAACTATAAATAAAAATGGGGAGAAATTGGAAGCAAAATAAAGGCTGAAATTATACAACGGACTGCAATGAAGGAAACAGGTAAAAACCTTTGAATGTGAAAACAAACCAACATTTACTACGAAATTGCAACAGAGGTAAAAAGTTTGTAGCCAAATAGGATGGCGGATCGAGGACGAAAGACACTGACCAGTCCCTCATTGGAAGGGAACAGAGAACATTGGGACATGATGGAGGCATATTGCCATTCAAATCCAAGAGAAAACTAATAGTCATTGTCAGCGAGGATTCAATGGTCAGTTGCTGATATGACAACGGAAAGTTACGTGCAATGGTCAATAGGGACGATGAAATCTGGAGAGACTAGTCATCCAGACCCCAGGGAAATCCCTTTTTTTTGTCAGTGAGTAATCGCTAATGATTAGCAGAATGAGAATGTCAAGTGTTCGTGCATGATACTATTGACAAAAAGATGTACAGCAAGAAAGAGTAGATGGCTAAAAAATGGTCAAAAGAAAATCACTATAAAAATGAAGACAAGCAAGGAATAACTGATCCATTATCCGTCCTACCAAATCACCCGTTTATTACTCAATATGTGAAATAATCAATTAAATGAAATATTCAAGAACAACCGTAAAAAATTCTTTTTTTTCTCTCTCATATACCGACCCCCAAAAAAAACAGATTAAGGCGTTAATCAAATAATGACGAGAGATAAAATAATAAACTCACATGAATAATATAATAAAATTGGCATTTTTTAAGTTAAAATCTACGATGTTCAGAATTAAAGAATTATAGATAAAAACGCTAAAGCAAACAACCTGTGTGCATGAAGCGAAAGCAAGCATATGTCATTCATCACCTGTGATAAGGAACTGATCTAGAGCAGAGTAGATTTATTAGAACACATCATAAACTTGAGGTATGGAGAGAAATAAATAGTGCAAAGAATAAATAAATGCGTAAAAAAACATTTGGGGGCGTTTATTAAATATTAGGTGGAGCGGCCGGCCTTGCCCGGTTGTAAGATAAGCTTAAATATATTTTAATTGATGCAGATTTAGTTTTTAATATTGCAAAACCAATTCTCTATTAAATATTATTGATCCCTAAATGTGGTTGTTTCGATTCTAGTTGATCGCATCCAAGTTATATTGCTGCATATATATATATATATATATATATATATATATATATATATATATATATATATATATATATATATAATTTTTATTTTACTTATAAAACATTAAAAATGCATATTTCGAGGTCCTACCCCTCGTCAGCGTAGCTTGACTGTTTCTAGGAATCGAAGCTGAGACCATGTGTATTATGGTCTAGTGCGTTAACCGTTACGCCGCGGAATCTTAGATCAATTTACGTTTACTTTATGGCTTTTAAACTAATGTGTTTTTTTTTTTGGATTATTTTTTAAACAATAATAAGGGTTATAAGCGTCTTCAACCTTGAAGATCATTTTCCTAAGAAAATCGCCTATATTTTTTTGCGTAAATATTTTATTTATTTATTTTATTTATTTTACTTATAAATCAGTAATCTAGTGACATGCATGTTTCGTGGTCCTACTTCTTGTCTGTGCGGCTTGAGTGTTTCTAAGAAGCGAACTCTAGACTATGTGTATTATGGTCTAGCGCGTTAACCGTTACGTCACAAAGTTCTCGATCACTTTACGTGTTCATTTTTTTTTTTTTTTGTAATTAAAATAAAAAATAATAAATAAGCGCTATTCTATCAAATCTCAAATATTAACTAATTTTTCTGTTATTCGGAGGATTTGGATTATTATTTTCAACGTTCCAATCGATGTAACCTCAGATTTTTTGGAACGGTGTACCTTGTCAAACTCGAGCATTTCTCTGTCAAACTCAGCAGTTTGCATAAAATTTTGAGCGGAACCCAACAAACGGAACACAAAAATACTATTTTCATAGATTTAATAAAGGGTTCCGTTTGAAATTCCGTGCAGATTACCAGGGTTGACAAAAGATTCGTGAAGAAGATCAGAGGTTACATCGGCCAAAACGTTGTTCAAATAACACGCATGATGAGAACAGTAGATCGAATTATGAAATAATACGAATTATTTATCGTGGTCTCGAAAATGAAGAGAAATAGTTTAAAAAAAATGCCTTAATTTTAGAATTTGTTGGGTTTCAATAAACAGTTCTTTATGAAAATCGTTCCAGACAAGATGTGAAGTCACTTGCTAAGGAACAAACAAGAACAGAGATGACTATTGAAAAGACAAGAGATTCCTATTGATCTATTTATTGCAACGACCAAGATAAGAAGAAAGCAGTCAAAAGGAAGATTCTTAAATGAGAAGCTGCAGTATAAATAAGGAATGAATGTAGTATAAATAGATTGATGGAGACCAGAAGACCAACGAGTAAAACAAGCCTGGAAAATGGAAACAGGGAGTAAATCAAACGGGGGAAGTTTCGGAAATTGACGACTTTCTCTAAAGTTCACGGTTTACACTGTTTTTTCTTTTTTCACGTAAATCTCATCGATTACAAAGTTAACTTTCAGATTTAAAAAAAATGAAAAAAATGTATAAGTTTTCATTTATAACGTTGGACTAAACTGAACACGTACTTTGTGACCATCAATGAGAATAATATTGCGAGTCTCTCACGCGACCAGTGTTTATTTCTGTCTAAAACCGGGTTAGGAGGGAACTTTTTGAATCACTTTTCAGCCCCCCCCCCTCTCTCTCTCTCTCTCTCTCTCTCTCTCTATCTATCTATCTATCTATCTATATATCCATCTATCTATCTCACTCATCTAATCTGTTTCATCTGCGTCGTCTTATTTGAAATAATGTTAGCTATAAGAAAATGCCCACACACAGAATGGATTTTTTGCAAAAGTTGACGGACAATGTATTACAGTAAAGATTTAAAAATACAGATCCGTTGAATTTTCAGATGGTTTTACTCATATCCGCCCCCTTCAAAAATGTTTTTATACAATTAAACTTTGTTCAATTTCGTGTGAATAGAATATTTTGGAATACTTTAGAAATTGGACATTAATGTGATATGCATTTAAAGCGTACTTGAAAACCTGTAAAAGTCGTCATCGAATTGGAAAGAAAGTAAACACTTATACTAACCCGCACCCCCTTTTTAAGACGGGAATAAACACAGATTACGTGATAAAGTCGCAATATTTTTCTCCATGGTCACAAAGTACGTGTTCAATTTAGATGAACTTTATAATTGAAAACTGATACCCGCCGATAAAAGCCAAGAAATCAAAATAATAATGCCATACCCGAATATTCTCGGCGTCCTAGTATTTTTCACAATCATTAACGTTTGTACTATGTTAATCCCCGTCCTATGTCTTTTGTAGGCTTCTTCTTGACACTCACTTTCGTTTGTTTCTGTTCCCTTATTTGAAGCCATGTTTAAGTGAACAGTGTGCAATATGTAGTCGTGGATGAATCCACATTTGACATAATGTCTTGATTGTTTGATTATTCTTTCTTGTATCCTTTCAAATTTCGAGCGAAGATTTTACTTGACTAATTTCATTTATACTGTAACCCTTTTATCACTTGCTTTATTGTTGGCAGGTATATATTCAGAGAAAGGACAGGCGAATTTTCGATAGTATTCCGAAGTCCTATACAATGTTTGTTTACTAAATTGTTATGTGAAGGAAGAGAATAGTTTACAATGTTCTCGTTTTCATCATTTTAAGAATGTGGTTTAAAATATTAATGTCATTATTTCAACACCGTCTGTGTTCTGCATAATTGCCCTTTCTGTGGTCTATTAAGCTTAAATTAAGCGCCGGCAAAGAAGCGTTATACACTCAAAAATGAAATAATTATGATATATAATATATTAATTTCTTAAATGCGGTTTCAAATTAACTAATTTATTTTATAAAGTCATGGTGAGAGAAATATGTAAGTGCTTTTTATAGATTATCTTTCAAATGAAAGAAAATTGCAAGTGAATTAACATCTATTCGTTTATAATTTTTAACTAAAAATATTCAGAAAATAGAAAACAAAACAATGTGTTGTGTGTTGAATTTTCATTAAAAAACATAATTTTTTAATCAATTCCTTTTAACTTTAAAATGTTTAAAAATAATTTACTGAAAATTGTTTTAAATTCGTCATTATTTGTTTTATTTTAATTTTTATCATTTTATTTTTTGCTTAATTAAAAAATCTATTATTTTTCTATCGAAAATGTAATCATTTCTTTGCTTATTTTCACGCGTTCTGCTAGTCCATATTAATTCATAAGAAAACACATCTTAAACTGTATGATCTAATATATTAATGTCAAAACAATATTTACTTGTGATATCTAATATATTAATATCAAAATAATATTTACATGCGATATCTAATATATTAATGCCAAAACAATATTTACATGTGATATCTAATATATTAATGTCAAAACAATATTTACATGTGATATCTAATATATTAATGTCAAAACAATATTTACATGTGATATCTAAACGCAATGTATACTCCTTGTTTAGTATGATAGATCTGTGCTGCTGTTCAAACGTTATACATAAACAATTATCAAGTATTAAGATCAACCGTCAATATAAAGTTTTGTTTTCATAAATAATGATTTGCAAGTTGAATCCAGGTTTACTGAAAATAATAATTTAGGTAGAAACTAGATACGTTTATTCAATTCGCTTTTGATGTATACCAACTTCAAAATAAACCATAGAAAGAACTGGGTAATTGCGTAGACTTGATAAGGGTGAAATATGACTAAGAATCAGATTCAGTTGGATCAAACCAATGGGTAAGATCACCTGTTTCCTGCGATAATTATCTTGCAGACTCACGACAGCTTTCCGCCACGTGCAAGTGCATATGTTCAAGGATCAGTAGTTTTACTTTGACCGATTCTCGGTCGATCACAGACGCTTTCTGGTTGTCAGTGACGATCAAAGATATTATTACCGGTTCTCTCCTTGATTGGTTACTTTCTGTCGGTATTGCAAATAACTGAATCTGCATGAATTGATTAGGACTGAACACTATATCCGTCCAACATTTGTTATGAATGTTAAGTGTTAAAACTATTCTTGTTTTTTATGTATAGTTTTAGTACAAACTACTATGGAGTACAACCCATTACTATAAATATACACAAATGCACCCCCATATATATATATATATATATATATATATATATATAGAGAGAGAGAGAGAGAGAGAGAGAGAGAGAGAGAAAGAGAGAGATATAGATATATAAAGGAAGATTTGGAATAAAATTATGTAAATTAAAAATTTAAAACAAATTTATTGTTTGAGAAGGAATACAAAAAAATATTGTTTTTTCTTAATCCAAGGATTTCAAATGAATTGTTCATTTCGTCAGAGGAAATGTTTTATCAAAATTAATCACAAATTAAATATAGGTAATTATAAATTTTGCTTATAAGCACATGGATTCAAAATGAAATCGAAAATGGTTGCATGAAAAGGATATTCCATGGTTAAATGAATAAAGATACAGGAACAGTTGAAAAATCCAAAGTAATGAAGACTGTATATTCCAGATTGACTTGGGAGGTTTTAAGGTACATCCCAGTCTGAAAGGTGATTTCTTGGAAGTTATATATATATATATTATATCTATAAAAGTGAACGTGTCTGCGTATGTATCTGTTTACATTTTCATACGCAATAACTCTGTCAATTTTAAGTCTACAGACTCGAAATTTGATATGCAGGGTACTGGGATTTGGGAAAAATCTTTGTGATCGGTTTTCGGCCAGAAATTTGGCTATTAAGCGGTCAAAGTTCAAAGTTTTGACCTTTGAGAACTCTACAAAATCCTCCGAAAATTTTGGACCTAAACACTTGAAATTTTAGATATAGGTTCCTTGGACATGGATCGAACTTAATAACTTGATTTGAGCCCAAAATAATAAATGTTCAGGGGTCATAATAGGAGTCAAAGTTTAAAAATATTGACGTCTGCGGTCTCTTCCAAATTACTGACAATTTCTGGTCTTAACATTTGAAATTTTGCATAAAGGGTATTCAGAGATAGGGCAAGCTTTTTAATCGGTTTGGTTCGAAAATTTTTACTTACAAATATATAAATGCATGCACGTATGTATGTATGTATGCATGTTTGCATGTCTTCCTAAAATTTCGTCAGAGGCGACGGGTTTTACTAAGATCAGTACCATTTTGAACTTCGACATTTCAGACGACAAATATAAAAAAATACGCTATAAACATTGATATCTTCACCTTCAACAGTACACTTTTCAACAGGGGTGTCGCTTTGCTCGCCGATATTTTGGAAAGTCATCATCTTCTTTCGGTTGTCTAGCCTTAATTTAAACCTACGTGACTTCCGGTTTGGCGGTGGTCGTAACAGAAAAGAAGTCGGGGTGTTTTTCCTGTTCTTTTCCTCCTTCGCGGTACTGGTTTCAGCCTGCCTTCCTACTACCACTTGTTATATATATATATATATATATATATATATATATATATATATATATATATATATATATATATATATATATATATATATATAACGTAAAATGAAATACACTTTTTGTTGTCATCAACACCTTTTTTGAAGTTTTGATTTTGCTTCCACAGTATATATATATATATATATATATATATATATATATATATATATATATGCGCACAGACCAATATTTTATTATCCAGTGCACTGCTATCTCGTGAACACAAGAAGCAGTGAAATTTTGTGTAGCTACTTCGTAGTCCGAGGAAAGATCCAATTATTTTCAAAAAGATATATTAATGCTGTCTATATGAAATTGCTACCAGAACAAACTTAATTCCATCATATTTTTCTTTAGGGTCTTTGAATGACATAGACGACCTGATCGATATAAGGTATCATTATGAAGCATAACGCATTTTAAACTTTTTTGGAACTGTCTATAAAAAGATGCACATTTTTAGAATAATATTCTTCGAAACGAAGCTGCCGCAGCAGGCAAGCGACATCGTTGAAATATACTATGTCGTTCTTCCGTGTTAAATGTGGCAAGAATTCAATATAGCGTATTCTATTTAAATTTATGAGAGTTACAGGCTGAAATAGATTTTTATATTTTTGAGTCTTGAAGGTAAGAGTTCAGAAGATTCTTTGGAAAAGTTGATCTCTGGAGTCAAATCATTAAGTTCTGCTTGAGAATAAAACCTATATTAGTGAAACACCGATATCTTAAATCGTGGTTTCATTTCTGTCAGTGGACAAATCAGAGGCTTGATCTTCTTGCTAATCAGGCAATTCTAAAAAGGGCAAGCCTTTAAACTGGAACCATAATTTCATTGGAGTTGCAATTGATCTAGTTGCAGACTTAAGTCTTTGTTAAACCAACGAATTCGTGTTTTTCCTATTGATTTCCTTCATTTTGACTGCATAGAACTCGCAGACATCGAAATGGTTTTTCGGTTTATGCCTGACGACTGGAAATCAAATGGAGTTACTTCTATCTTTTTTGTGCATAGTCGAAGATACTCAACACATACATATGAGGTTCCCATGCCTTATCTTTATCACCCAGCATTACTTTGAAGTAAGAAAGATAAGCACACTTTTCACAAATTCACTTATACCTTTCCCGTTGGATTGCAACGTATATTCCCCGCAAATATAGCAAAATTATTTGGATTATTTAAACAATATAATGTAGCCATATTTAGTTTTTGCTCCAAAAATCTGCAACGAAAGTAAAATAATGTAGCTTAATTATTTTTTGTCTGACTTATAAATTAATTCCTAGCATTAAAAGGAGAAACCTTGCTTTGACCCAGAAATCAACAAAAACATGTCACAATCGATAGATCTATGTAATGCTCAGTATCCACTTCTAACAAACTACATAGCTCATTGTACAGCAAATTTGACTTTTATTTTAAGGTTTGAGATGTCACAATCAACTAGCATACATCAAAATAACAATCTACAATTGAAGTTATGAAGTTAGAATGTTTTACTCTCGTCACACGCACCTTCTCTTCACAAAATATCGACTCTAAGGACTAGTACATGATATTTATTTAAAGGGGAAAAGTAAAATAAAAACGGAAACAGAAAAAATGACGGGCATGAGAATGTAAAAGCAATAACAACAAAGGAAGGTAGTAAAATAAAGGAGTTAAAGAAATCGAACGACTGAATAAGCTTGTAAAGAAACATAACATGAAATGTCACATTGCATAATAAGGTAAACACGCAAAAGAAGAAATGAGATTAACATTACCGTTGATGCCGGGGTTGGAAGCGAATAGTGAAGAAAGAGGGGTGCTGTGTAACCAGTGGTTGCAAAAAGGAAGTAAATACAACTGGAAGATGAAATTAAGGAGGGAAAATACTTTTTAAATATGGAGAAACTTAAAATAAGATAATGGGGAGAATACAGGGAAGCAGAACACCTAATTTTAAGGTAAAAATGCACAAAATAGCAAATATCTCAACAACTTGACCTGATGAGAATTTTCGGCATTCGCTTAGACCTTGGGCACCGAAAAATGCGTTGGCTAGTGTTATCATATCCATTTATTTATTGATTAATGTTCTATTTTTTATTAACTTTCATTTCTATTTTGATATTTAGTTCGTTTTATTTGTCAATTCTTTAATTCTTTCTATGTTCGTTTTTCTTTCCTCTTTCATTCTTTTCTTTGTTTAAGTTTGTTCTTTAATTATTTTGCTTTTCCTATGTATTCTTATCTATGATGTTTCTTTTTCTGTTTCATTTTACATTTTATGTTAATTCTATAAAACCATTTGTGAAACTTGTCCTTTTTTTCATTTCATTTTTTATCTTTTCATTTTATATTGCTCTTAATCAGTTTTGCTTTTGAATTTGATATTTTCATAATAATCATTTCAGCAGTAATACCCAATCTTGGATAATTTTATCAGGCTGGTTGTTTATGATTACCAAGGATGATACAGGTCCGAGGATCGACTCCTAAGAAAAATCCGCATAACATATCAAAACATATGTTGCCTGGATATCCGTCAATCGAGGACAAACTTGATCGTTCCCTTTGTCTAAGAAGAATCTAATTTTATTAAGTGTTCGTCCAGTAATACCGTTTCTTCTTTATTTGTTTTATTTCATCTTACAATTTTTTCACGTGTTTTTCATTCATTTTTTACTCTCCTTTCTTTTAATGCATTTCTCATTCATTTTCAATTTTTTTCTATTTCTTTATTTTATTTATTATTCATTTTTCATATTTTTCCCTAAATTTTTCGTTCAATTCCTTTCATTTACTTGATATATTTCTCATTCATTTTTTCTTTCATTGTTTCATTCTCTTTCTCATGTATTTTTCATTTCAGACTAAACTCGCGATGGCATGAGGTTTCTTTGTCTGACTATGGGGACCAACATCCATGCTTTTTGAAACAGAGCGTGGAGTCATTCGACCTAAATAGTCAATAGCGTGTCAAACCATTGCCGGGGTAACTGCGTTGTCATAGCAACACACTCGATGAAATCAACACCCTGGTCGACGCTTCGTCAGATCGATTTACTTGTTCAATTATTTACAGATTTTTTAGCAAATACGTGTTTCACGTTTCGTAAAAGACCAGCACGAATGCTATTAGTGTTTTTTCGTTTCATCGCATTCTCAATAACTAAGGAAATGGACGAAAGAAACAAAATAACTCATGTTCTAATTATGATGCTTCCACAAACAGAAAGTGTAGGTTTTGTGTATTAGTAGTTTGAACTCATTTTAACTGGGAACGAAATATTTTGATGTTAAGTACCATAAGCACATTTCATTGTTGTTTTTAATTCTGCTAAAGGACAAGAGTTTGCGTGACGAAACAACCACTAATAAAATAAGAAAATTCCAAAGTCAACGTTTACTGAAATATTATTATGACGATTATGTATTAGTTTTCTATTGCATTTATGATATTTTGAGTTAGAAAACATTCAGTTTTGTTCTATGAATGAATCAACATTCATAATTTCCTAATCTATTTTTTTATTTCATATGGATGTTCTGTTTACAAAGCTGTAGGCACAATATATATTTTGTTATATGCTTTTTAATTCAGGTGTTATTCATAAAATGTTTTAATTCGATGACACACACAACCACACACACACAGATATACACACGCACATATATATATACACATATATATATACACACACACACACACATATATGTGTATATATATATGCGTCTATAAATGATGGAAATAATGAAAATAGATAAAATATTGAAAAGAAATAAATAAAAGGAACAAACCAAGTTATGTGTTCATCAACATTTCGTCTTTATTATAAAACTTATTCTGGAGGAAAAATATAAGAAAATGCAATACCCGTACAATATTTGAAAATATATTTTTGTTGTTATGAAATTTATGACTTTGTTCAATTTCAGGACGAAAAAAGTCGTTGGAAATTACAAAAAAATGTTGCGTTGTGAAAGAGAGTAAGATTGTTACTCTCATATAGCTTATATATATATATATATATATATATATATATATATATATATATATATATGCGGAACCTAGTAGGGTAGCGACTGCAAAGTGCACACAATAAGACACACGCACATGTATATACGTGTGTGTGTGTTCATAGTTGTATGAAAATATATTTTTGACAAGTAAGCAATGCAGAGATTTTATGTTTCATCTCCAAAGCAAATCATCAGGGTAAATTCCTTTTTACGAGCAACTATGATATTAAAATCAAAATATAATTTAAATATAAATTTTCTTAACGGAGGTCGGGTATCACAAAAATCTTCATCATCGCAAACATTAATTTTTGAAAAACGAATGACCTCCCCTTATAGTCGTCCTTTATCAGTTAAAAATCATTAAAATTATTTGCTTACCAAAAATTTAAAAAAAAAACATGGCTGTCTGTTTCCGGTTTCAAACTTACTATTTTATTGTATAATGAAAAAAGTCATGGTGAGAGGAAACTGCAAGAAATTTTCTATTATAGGTTCTTTTTCAAATAAAAAAATGGGCAAGTGAATTGGCATGTGTTTCTTTATAATTTATATTTAAAATCCGACAGAAAAAACAAAAACAATCTGTTATATGTTGAAATTTAATTTAAAAAATGTGCATGTTTTTCAATTAATTCATTTGTTTTAAATGTCGTCATTTGTTCTATCACATGTTATTTATAATAGGGACAAGGAATAAAATCAAAATGTGAAGGACACAGAATAGGGATGTAGGACATAGAATAAAAGTATGATTGATGTATAAATATAGGAATAAAGAGGAACAATGAAAGAGGGAAAGAGAACGAAGATAATTATAATAAAAAATACAAATATAAACCTATCAAGGAATATTTTTCCATGTGTATCAACTCTTAAATAAAAAAAAGAAATATCAAATAAATGTAGACATTATAAATTAGTCTTCCTTTTGAACTCATCTACTCCTCCCTCTTAAAGTTCTTATGAAACAGGCTTCTTAGACTATTTTACAGTAATGCTTCTTTCTACTAAAATCTTCACAAAATATAATGTTTACTATATTTATAACTGCACTATATTTATCATATTATTATACAGGTTTTAATATCATCTCATATAACTATACACATTACCCCAAAACAATCCCTTAAATACTTATCTGTTCCGCTCATTTTTAAATGATGTCCACTTAATATATTAGTAATTTGCATATGAATGTATATTATATCTCTTATCGATTTTGCTTGTTTTAACGATGTTTACTTGTCTAATGAAAATTCAGTTTATATATTTGGTTGGTGCAAAAACAATATCGTTTTCTCACATATGTAAATTTTATATATGATTCTTGAATTAATTCATTGATATATATAGCCATGTTATATATAATTTTGAAGCGCGTTTTTCACTCTATCGAATCGTGTTATTCGTTATCGTTCTGAATCTCTTCATTCATTATTTTGCAGGCTTTCCGACGTCATGGACAAAATTCAAATCCGCACGATTTTCTTGATAACCTTCAAACTAGGGCGAAAAGCTGCCGAGACAGCTGGTAATATCAATTATGCGTTTGGTGCAGACACCACTAACAAACGTGTGACACAATGGTTCTTCAAGAAATTTCGCAATGGTGACGAGAGCATCGAAGTTGAAGACGGTCGCGTCCGGTCGACTGCGATTGATAACGAACATTTGAAACCCTTAATTTAACCGATCTTTGCAAAACCACACGAGAAATTGCTAGCGAAATAATAACGGCGGAGAAGTACTGCCGACAAATTGATGAAATGAACCAGAAGCTCCGACGTATGTTCCCGAGATTGGTTAATATAAAGGGATCAATTCGCCTCCATGACAACGCTCGCCCGCATGTTGTTCAATTGAGCTTGCAGGAGCTAAACGAATTGGACTACGAGACTCTGCCGCATCCACCATATTTACCGGACCTCTCGTCCACCGATTATCACTTAACATCTCGACAACTTCCTGTGCGAAAAATGCTTCAAAATCCGAGATGATGCCGATTCAGCCTTCAATAACTACATCGTTTCTAGAACGTTGGATTTCTATGCTAATGGGATAAATAAACTTGTTTCTCGATTCTAATGGTTCTTCTTTCGATTAATAAAGTTTATTATAAAGTATATGATAAAGTTTATGCTGATGACACGACCATCTATGGCAACACATCAAAGGCCGTAAATGAGAAAGTTCTCTCTGATTCTATCTCCTCTGATCTTGAGCGAGTGGTACAGTGGGAGAAGAGGTGGGTGTTTAATTTTTTATGCATCTAAAACCAAGCTCCTATCTTTACATCATCAACGCTCTGATCCCCCTCTGCATCAATTGAATATGGACGGCTCTCGTCTAGGGGAGGCTCCATGTTTTGATATGCTCCTGCGATTGACCTTTACTCCTGGCCTGAAATGGAGCACGGACATCAGGTCTGTTCCCAAGGACGCTGGGAAAATGGTGGGATCCTTGTACCGCTCCAGTAGATATCTCATTGCTGATGCAATTCTCTATCTGTATAAAAGCCAAGTACGTCCAAGGATGGAGTACTGTTGCCACATCTGGACAGGAACTGCTAAAAACAGCCTATCCTGCCTTGGCATAGTACAAAATAGACTTCGTAGCTTAGTGAGTGATGCCCTTTTCTCTTCCCTGAAACTTCTCTACCACAGAAGAAGCGTTGCGAGCCTGTCTTTGTTTTATAGTTACTTCCATGGCAAGTGCTCGTCTGAACTCTAATCTCTGGTACACCCTCGCCAATCCTTCACGATAAACACATGTCTAGTTGAAACCACTGTCAAAAATTTTCCCCACTCTTTATTTGTGCCAAAAACAAAACGTAGATTCCATGGTTGCTTGGTTGGTTGGTTTGTTTTACGGCATATCAACCCTTTTCAGGTTATTTAATGCCGAATCTGGTGATTTTGAAGAACGATTTTTTAATATAGTATATTTGTTTTTTTAAGTAGTATTCTATTTAACCCATAGTTGGGACCCTAACAGGTGCTACCACTCCGGGTCAGAGTGGACTTGGGAGCAATGGCAATTAAAGGGTGGCTCCACACTCCCTAAGGCCTGCAAGCTGAGGACTTCACCATCGGATATAGTTTAAGGTCATATCCAGGACCACGTAGATTCCATGAACAAAGCTTTTTTCTCAGAAGTGCACGCCTGTGGAACTTTCTTCCGTTTGCCTGTTTCCCACCTTACTACAACTTGGATATCTTCAAGTCCAACATAAAAAATTCCTGATGAACCGGCCCCTTAAGTAAGGAACTTTATCAAATCTCCAATACAAACGATTACTACGGTGCTATCCCATTGATTACTGTACACGCAACAACCCTTATCCCCGAGTGGCTTCCGGGCCTGGATAAGTGGTGAATACCTTGTAAAAAATAAAGTTTATTAAGAAAGGTTTTATGGTGTTTTGAAGTTGAACATTAAAAAACGACATTATGTTTGCATTAAACTAATATATTTATGTGTTGGGCATGTTTTTAAATTCTTATGCTCTACATATTTTATCACAGTAAGTATGACTTGACTCAAATTTAAGAAAAAATATCTTAAACTTTAATTTAAACTTTTTGATTTAATTGCAATGAATAGAGTTTTTCCATCATATGAAAGCGCTTTAATCATAACTTCTAAATACTTGACTCCAATCTTTGACAAGTGTTAACCTCTGAAAATTACCAGATGTATTATATATTTAAATAAAATGTGGTATACACCTGTAGATAACATAAACTTAAATATATATGAACTTTTAATTATATATATGATTTTATAATATTTACTTAATTAACTTAAAATCTAATAAACACACACACACACACACACACATATATATATATATATATATATATATATATATATATATATTGTTTACAGAAAGTTTTAAGATGAGACAAATCATTAGTACCGTCGGTTTTAAACCCGATAATTAGGACTGTTTTAGATACCCATATCACGTTCTCGTCAGCCAAGACTCATCTCATCGATTAGGACCGTTTCAGATACCATTATCAGGCTCTCGTCAGCCAATACTCATCTCATCGATGAGTTTGGGCTGACGAGAGCTTGATATGGGTATCTAAAACAGTCCTAATTATCGGGTTTAAAACCGACGGTACAAATGACTTGTCTCATCTGATGACTTTCTGTAAACAAAAATATACATATAAATACGCTCTCGGATTTCTTTTTTCAAAAAAATAATTATATACATACATATAT
This sequence comes from Euprymna scolopes, assembly GCF_053919585.1. Taxonomy (NCBI): domain Eukaryota; kingdom Metazoa; phylum Mollusca; class Cephalopoda; order Sepiida; family Sepiolidae; genus Euprymna; species Euprymna scolopes. Next base: position 12,214,775 of record NC_136488.1, on the reverse strand, counting down.
ATATATATATATATATATATATATATATATATATATATATATATATATATTACAATCAATTATTGGTATTTCCATCGTTATTAATTAATTAGTTTCTTTTTTTACTAACTTTTTATTTTTTATGATATTTTCCTTCTTTACATTTTTTTATTTTATATTATTTACTTGTACTTTTACCATTGTTATAAATTATTTTTCCTGTTATTTATAACTAATATAATTATTATCACCAATTATTGACACTATTGCATTACTAAACTTTTTGTTTCAATTTTTATTTCTCATTACGTTCTATTATTAATTATTATTATCACTATTATAATTAATAATTAAACCTTGTCATTGATAAGTTTAAGTAATTTAATATATTTCGAAGTTATTATAATTAATTATACAACTTTTTAGGTTTCTCATATAAAAAGTGAATAAATAGAAGAGGACAAAGAAGGAGAAGGGCAGTAAGGGAGTAGAGAAAGAAGAAGTAAAAATGAATGTTTTTAAATATTACTATCAATATTATTATTTAGTGTGTATTTTTTTCTTTTATATTTTTCCCTTTATTTCGTTTTCTATTTCTTTTTTCTGTTCTTCTACGTCTTATATCCCTTTTATTCAGGTCTCTAGTGATGATAGTGTGGTTGCCGGAGACAAGAGATATGGCAACGGTCCATTTTGGATCATGATAAATTCTAGTAAATTCAAATTGATTTTTATAACCAAGTAATTTAGAGTCATTTTATAGCCCTTTTTTCACATATTATAGCCCTTTTTTACCCCCAAATTGTCAGTATGGCCTAATTTTGTAGATTGACGCAACACGCAGAAAAATGTTAATGGTTACGTCACTTCCGTAATACGCGACTCTCACACACATATATCTTCCTTGATAGGTTTATATTTTCATTTTTATTACATTTATATTTCGTTACTTAACCTCCTCGTCTTTCTCTCTTTATTTCTATATGTCAACACATACCATAATTCACACCACTATTCTGCCTCCTTCACATATATTTTAATTGTATTCCTTATTTCAATTTTAAATAACATATGATAGAACCTGCTGATAATAATTTTCTATGACGCTGAATACCTGAAATATTTTCATTACAGACTTAGATTTCGTATAAGCTGTACCAGCTGAAGAAGTCGCTAGTTACAAGTCACTAGCTAAACATGGTCATGCATGTGCAGTGACATATTAATGCTTTGTAAAAACAAATAGAAAATACATCTCGCCCTACTTCCATATAGAACGCTGTTGTATTAACCTCGGTAAAACTTCATTGGGTATTTATCCTGGGCCTCTAAAATACACAGAAACTAGACCACTCCTGTCATAATCCGGTTCCTGTTGATTTAGCGGTGGGAGTTTAGTTCTGTGCAGTTCTAGGGGATCCACACTTACAGGCTTTGCCTCCTCTCTTTGTGAAGGGGTTAGTTTATTGCTAATCGCCTGAGACCCCTATTACAGGGAATGCCGACAGAGCTGCCCAGGCATATTTTGTAGATCAGAGTTCCCCTCCTCTTCTCAATACCACTTTCCGACCTTGCTGTCTAAGTTATTTACCTCTGGAAAATATTAACCTTAAATTATATATATATATATATATATATATATATATATATATATATATATATATATATATATACGTAGATTTTGTTGTTAAGTTTTTTAAACGGTATTAAGGTTAGCGTCTCCACCTTGGAGAAATCGCCTATTTGGACGTAAAAAAATAACATTTTATTTTATTTATTAATTATTTTTTTAAAACAGTAATCTACGTACATGAATGTTTCGGGGTCCTACCCCTCTTCAGCGTAACTTGAATGTTATTAGTAATCGAATCCCGGACCTTATGTATTTCAGTCCATCTCCTGATTGTTTTATTTAATGATAGCGTTTTCTCGTCATAAATGTTTATTATATCTACCAAGTTGATCTTAAGGAGAGCATACTCAACCATTTTATATTTCTTTCAGATCCCCCCCTCAATTTGTGTTTTTTTTTTCATTTTATGTTGAATTTACTTATAACGGCACTAGTTGAATTTCAGAAGATCCCCATCACGCTGTTCTCTTATATCGCAATTTCTTAAACGTCACTCGAAAAAGTTCAAAAAGCGATCACGTTTTTGTTTTAACGGTTAATTAAAAAAAGTCTTTTGGGACGCTGATATTAAAGCTAAAAGTATTTTCAAATCAGTTTGCACTCTGGAGACTAATGCGTGTTCGAGATAAGTGTATTTTAATTTTTATGTTAATTTCTAATATTAATAACTACATTCTATTTCAGTATATATTTATATTTTTATCTCCTGATTGTTTTATTTAATGATAGCGTTTTCCCGTCATAAATGTTTATTATATCTACCATGTTGATTGCATGAACAGATTAGAAAATTGTATTTATTGTTAATTCGTGAGAGGTGCACCTATCATCATACGTTCCCTTAAAAACACGCCAGTTGGACTTTTATAAGTACAATACTTAATAGATTTTTCTTTTTTTTTTTAAAGGAGAGTAGAGAACGTTTTGTGGAAGCGTTGTCGGCAGCTCCCGTTACTCTCGCTTCTCTTTATTTGTCACTAAGTCCTCATTTTTTTTAATGAGTGATTTTTCTGACAAAGGGAGCAGAAAAAGTTGTATTCTAGGTTGGCAGTATTTTGCGTGAACAGTCGACAGAGATGGCGGAAATTTTCTGTTCTATGTCTATCCTTGTAGCCATGTCACTAGTAAGGGTGGTGGAGGTAAATGTTTTATCTGGGCTGACGTTATCCGCCTGATAGTCAGGGACCCGTACGTTGGATGAACCACTAAGGAGACTGTCCTATCACCAGGCGCAAAGTACTGGGGTTACTGTATTGCCATTTGGTGAATGGATTCTGGACCATGCAGTAGTCTCTGGTGGGGTCTCTCGATGCCATACTAGTAGGTTATTGTTACGGCTTTACCTTATCATGTGCTACAAAAAACATTCTTCGTTACTTTTCTCTCTTTGTTTCCCCTCTCTGTCCTGCTCTAAGCAAGTCTGACGACCTAGTCAACAAACTCCAAAATTCCATCATGACAAGTTTCAATAAAAAATACACGATTAAACCCGGATCTGAAACTTCTAACGTAGACCCGCACTTCAATGTCTCCTTCTCCAACATCAGGGGTCTACGTTCTAACCTTCGAGAGGTTGACGCCCAATTACAGGAGACAAAACCGGACCTTTTAATTTTAAGCGAAACTTAAATTGGACAGACTATTTCCCTAAATGAGTTCATGATTAAAGGATACTCTAATTTAACTTCAAAATCTGACCCCCAAGATCGCCATGGGCATGGAATATGTGCCTATATAAAAGATGGCGTTCCATGTGGTAGGGACATCTCCAAAGAAGATCCTAACTTACCCTATATGTGCTTCCGAGTAGCACTAGCTCACACTACGGCATTTATATTTACTCTCTATCGCCCCCATAACAGCGAAGTTACTATCTTTAAAAGCATATCTGAGAAAATTGACCAAGTTCTATCAGCATATCCTTCAGCTTACATTCACGTATATGGAGACTTCAATGTTCACAATGTGGAATGGTTGACCCACTAAAACAAGACCGATTATGAGGGGAGATTCTGATTTCTCCATTGCTTATGACCTCACTCAGATTGTTCACGAACCCACCCGTGTGCCCGACAATGACGGCCAGTATGCAAGTCTCCTAGACCTTTTTCTCACAACTTGCGCTGAACTATGTTCAGTTTCGTTCTGTCTCCTCTTGAATCTTCCGACCACTCAGTTGTATCAATTAAGATAAAAACGAAGTGTAATAAGTCCTCAGACGTACCTCTCCATCGTACAGTATATCGATACACTATGGCTGACTGGGATAGTTTCCGTACATTTATATCGGATCTTCATCTCTGTTCCATGTTTAAATAGGATGTGTCGTCTATAGTATCAGACCTGACAGAATGGTTAATTGTAGGTATAGAAAATTTCATACCCTCGAAATGCTCCAGCAAAAACCTAACAGCCAGCCATGGTTTTCTCCAGAATGTGCTGCTGCCATTGCGCACAGAAATCACTTTTTCAACTGCTTCCAACGTAATAGATATATGGAAACTAAAGCCGCTTTCAGGACTGCCAGCAACCATTGTCAGAAAGTAATAAAGAACGCAAGAGAGTTGTATGCTCAGTTCGTCAAGTCCAAAGTAGCTGAGCAGCGGCTTGGTTCCCACCAGTTTTGGCAAATTGCAAACAGAATCCTGAACAGAAACGTGTGCTCTATCCCAACTATCATCAATGGACCTGAGTTAATCTCGTCAGCATCAGACAAAGCCAAACTGTTTGCCAAGAACTTTGCAGCTAATTCTACCCTTTGCGACCAAATCTGCCAACCTCCAATATTTCCTCCTGTATCAGAAAACACACTATGTGATATACAAATATATGTATGTGATGTTGCCAAGCTAATCAAAAACCTTGATTCCAGTAAAGCAGCCGGCCCTGATGGTATTCAATTGAAGTACTCAAAAAAACTTCAACCAGAATTAGCACTCATACTTATAAAACTGTTTAAACGTTGTCTTAAGGAAAATTGCTTCCCATCACTCTGGAAAATCTCATCAGTATGCCCTGTATTTAAGAATTCAGGTGATAGGTCATCCCCCTCTCAGTACAGCCCAATAAGTCTCCTGTGCGTCATGAGTAAGTTGCTGGAATCTGTGTTAAATACAGAAGTAATCAACCATCTCAGCAAAAATAACCTTCTTAGTGACACACAATATGGTTTCCGTTCTGCTAGATCTACAGCACATGTGCTTACAGTTATATCTCATTGGATTAGCGAATCTCTCGACAGAGGCAACCTTTCTAGGGCAATTGCTCTTGACATATCAAAGGCCTAAAGGTTTACTACACAAGATCTCCAGCTATGGTATAGCTGGAAATATCTGCTCAATTATTAAATTAGTTCTCTCTGATAGGTTCATAAGAGTAGTAGTTGATGGGTAAAAATCAGAAGCTCACAGTACAAATGCTGGAATCCCTCAGGGGTCCATCCTGGGCCCAAATCTTTTCCTGATCTACATTAATGATCTTCCAAATCACATCCTTACATCATTCGTAAACATTTTTGCTGACGACACTACAATCTATGGTAGCACATATAAGACAGTAAACAACCAAGTTCTCTCCGATTCTCTCTCCTCTGATCTTGATCACATTGTACAATGGGGAAAGGAGTGGCTGGTTACTTTTAATGCATCTAAAACCAAGCTTCTATCTTTACATCATCAACGTTCTGATCCCCATCTGGCATCAATTAAAATGAATGGCCTTCGTCTTGGGGAGGCCTCAAGTTTTGACAGGCTTCTGGGCTTGACCTTTACTCCTGAACTTAAATGGAATACGTACATCAAATCTGTTGCCAAGGCCGCTGGAAAAATGGTCGGATCCTTCTATCGATCCAGTAGATATCTCAGTGCTGATGCAATTCTCTATCTATATAAGAGCCAGATACGTCCAAGGATGGAATATTGTTGCCACATATGGGCAGGAGCTGCCAGAAAAAAACTTGTCCTGCCTTGATAGGGTTCAAAATAGACTTCGTGGCCTGGTGGGAGATGTCCTTTTCTCTTCGCTGCAACCTTTATCTCACAGAAGAGATGTTGCGAGTTTGTCTCTGTTTTATCGTTATTTTCATGGAAAGTGTTCGACTGAGCTTCAGTCAATGGCCCCCCTCGCCAAACTTTCACAAGAAACACTAGACTAGCTGAAAACATTATCAATAATTTTCCCCCCTCTTTATCTGTGCCTAAACCTAAACATAGATTCCATGATCAAAGCTTCTTTCTTAGAACTGCACGCCTGTGGAATTGTCTTCCGTTTTCCTGCTTTCCAGCTGTCTATAATATGGTTGTCTCCAATTCCAATGTGAACAAGGTTCTGATGAGTCGTTCCACTTAAGTTAACGAATTTACAGAACTTCCATTGCTATCGATTACTATATTGTCCTTTTGAATACTCTACACTCTTTAACCCTTATCCTTGAGTGGCCTATCGGCCTTGATAAGTCGTGACACCTATGTAAAAAAATCCATTACGCTATGATGCCAAAGACAATTTACCGTACAGTTTTTATCGTTTATATATTTACGTAGATTTTGTTGTTGATTTTTTAAACGGCATTAAGGTTAGCGTCTCCACCTTGGAAATCGAGTGTTTTTTTTAGAAAATCGCCCATTTGGACGTAAAAAAAATAATATTTTATTTTATTCATTATTTAAAAAAAAAACAGTAATCTACGTACATGAATGTTTCGGGGTCCTACCCCTTTACGTTCAAAATCGTTTCTACATGTTTAAAACTTTCTCCCTCGCTTCCAAAGGGACCCTCCTTTGACCATGTCAGCTCTGTCTCCTATCTTCGTCTCCAACTCTGTCTAACTCATCTTCGACTCTAGCTCCTATATTGACAATACATTTCTGCCATGACGCCATACGTTTGTCCGAAAACGTGATCGACCCACGTGACCTAAACAAATTGTGTTATCCGCCTATCTGTTGGCGAAGGTGTTAAATTACATTTGTGATGTTATAATTTATATATCATATTAATTTTGTTTTCATTTTCAATATAGGAAATTCGTGTTGCATGTTTTTTTCTATATTTTTTTTTATTATTTTAACTATTTCAACGCAGCATTCTATTTTCTGAAGAAACGTAACTTTTGTGTTCCTCAATTTGAAGATAAATAACGTTCGCGCATTTAATACTCGGATGCTATGTTGTTTTCAAGCAATCTGGGCAAGTTTCTTATATTCCAATGATCGTATATTTACTTTAAACTTCATATTTTTGTCTGCGTTTTTTCTTTTTTGTATTAATGTGCTTTTTGCTCCTAAGTAACCTGCACATAATTAATTTTGACTATTTACCATTAATCAATGATTTATTGAAATAAAAATGCAATGGTGAAATTAAAGAGAACAAAATTAACATTGAAAACATAATTGCGGAATTAAATCCACTCGAATTCATTTCAGTTTATTTATCAACAAATGACATATGATAATATTTGCTTAATAGTTTAAGATGAAAAACGATGTAAGTCTTTTCTGTCAGCTATTTAACCTGTTGAAATATATCCCATCAGTTTTCGAGTGAGATAAACACATTTAACTAAAACATTTTCTCTATTGTATTATTTTACGAAGCAGTGTGAAAGAATTGGAACTGTCGATTAGAAAGTTTTTTAAACTGACTTAAGAATATTGAATAGGATATTATCGACCAGTTAGAGACAGTTACCGCTAATATCTAAATACGAGGGGGCGTTTCAAATGTAATGTCTCCTATCTTTTATTCGGTCATAAGGGATAAGAAGGGGATCGCAATTTGAATTGTTATGATGACTGATCTTATGCATTCATAACTTCATTCCCTGCAATGAATGTGCATCAGAAGTAGAGATGCCTCATTTATACATAAAAATCCATACAGAAAAATTAAACTGATGAACATTCAGAGTCGCCTATTGACCGTATAAAAAGCCGATGCTGATTATGTTGGTACAGTGATGAGAGTAAGAAAGCGCATTCTTGGACGCCACCCATCATTGGCAAAGTGATACTGGTGGTGACTACGTAGATGGGTGAAAAAATATTTTTAAAAAATTCTAATGTTTTTTATTTCATATCGGCATTCTAATTATCTTTATTTTATATCGGGAACGAGAAACAGGTTAAATCGAGAGTTCTGAAAGCGATGAAAGTCATTGAAGGCCGATCCAGCATCGTCTCGACTTTTGAAGCATTTTTCGCGTAGGAAGTTGCTTGCAAAAATGATCATCGGTAGGCGAGAATTCCGGTAAATATAGCGGATGAGGCAATGTCTCGTAGCACAATTCCTTCATCTTCTTCATTGTAGCAACATGCGAGCGAGCGTAGTCATGGAGATGATCGGACCCCTCATATTGACCAATCTAAGCACATACATTGGATCTTTTGGTGCATTTCGTCAATTTATCGGCAGTACTTCTCCGTCGTAAATGTTTCGCCGGGATTCAAGCAGCTGTTATGAATGGATGACCACAAGACAGACCACCAGACAGACCACCATAACGTGTTTCTGGTGCAATTTCGGCTTCGGAAAGTGTTGTGGAGCTTCTCCAGCATCCAACCACTGTGCCGAACGTTGCCGTTTGTCGTAGAGGATCCACTTTTCATCACACGTGTGACGTAATCCCCCATTGAGGAGCTTTAGAACTACGTTGAGATAGTTTATCATTACCGGGTGACGCCAGATAACCCAAGCGTTTAAGATAGAAAAGATAAATATATATATTCTATTCATGTCAAAATAGATATTGTTTGAAACCAGAGAAATATATTTTTGCAGCTAAAAGTTGATGACAGGAAATTTCACGTATCACCTTGTCTGGCCTTGGTGAACTCAGGGTCGGATATCAGAATTGGCATCTAGCCTTGGAAATAGTGAGACCTAAAATTCAGATTTCAGGTATGGGAATTGTCCCTACGCAGGGATCTGGGGCTTTCGATTTCGTGGCGAAAGCTTCTGGCTGGGGGGATGTTTCCACCCCATCCACATACCTTAGTATATATACGATTGTCGTGCTAAAATTAGTCATTTGGAGTTGGAGTTAGAGAAGGGCAGATTGCTTGTTGAATTCGGGGAGAACAGATCGTATAAAACCGCAGTTCCCTGGAGAGGGGACCCCTCCACCTTCCTCATCCAACCGTCTGTCGCTGTCTTGGAAAGAGATTTGAGACTTTGAAAAAAACTTACAAAAATCTGAGTGATATTGTAAAAACATTTGTACATAAGTTTGAAAATTAACACTGAAGATTAGTCTACATGAGTTTGTCTTTCTTCCTGCCTGCGGCTTTGATATTTGCTTTCAGCATACCAGATTTCATGTAACGACCTCAAAGAAGACTAGACGACACGAGCCGAGAATTCAAACCACCTTCTTACGGAGAGGGGTTACACACGTCACAATCCGCTCGAGAAATGGGTCGGTTTTGTTGTACAGAAGGAGGATAGGAGACGATTTATTTTTATTATAGTTCTATTCATGCGGTACCAATTTATCCAACTTTTTTGACTACCTCAACTGCTTTACATGGCGAACGGCTGTTAAGTGATCGACCTCGAGTTCAACAGTAACTTCTGTGATTTTGCGAGAATGGCTTCAATTAAGGCTTTCTAATGTTTGTTACTATCCGCAGTCGGCCGGCCGCGACCGTCTTTGAGGTTCTCGACACCATTGTGAAATTTCCTGAACCGCCGTTGTGTCATACGTTCATTAGTGGTTCCTGTGCCAAACGCATCATTGATACTACGAGCTGGCTTGGAAGATTTTCGGCCTAGTTTGGACTGAGACAGAATAATAGTGCAGATTTTAATTTTGTCCACGCTTTTGAAAAGTCTGCAAAAGAAAAAAGATTGAAGAGTTTGAGAACGGTAACAAATAACACGATTTAGTAGAGCAAAAAACGTGCTTCAAAATAATATATAACATGGCTATATATATAATGAATTGATTCAGAAAATAAAATTAAAAAAGTGACAAAACGATATTGTTTTTGCACCAATCTCATATTATGACGTAGCAATCGCATGCAAATCGGAATATTTCAAGTTACAAAATTCGGTGCTAAACAGCCTACCTACCGTAGTATTTATGCTTTTTTTCCGCCTTTAGGTAACCTGCACATTATTATTATTGCTTATTAATGATGGATCAAAATTATTTTAAAACATTGCATATTTGGAAATTAATTTTATGTACCCTAAATTAATTGATAAAAATAAATTTACTGAAGAAAATACTCCAATAAATGCCATGCTGTGAATGGAATAAATTGAAATTTCGGAAATAGATGTACAATATGAAATATATTGTTAGTAGTGAATTTGGCATAAACTTCCATTCGTAGTTCGTAACACATCTATCTATCTATATATATATATGATTGCAACGTCTTGTCAGACGAGTGCCACTCCCTCAGACATTTAAAATCGATGAGCCCAAATGTCTGAGGGAGTATCTATACAAATATGATGTTACAGAGTCTTAGCTTTGTACGACAGCTAAGTCTCTCTCTCGGTTCAAAATGTTGAGATCCAGCAACAAGCAAGAGCAAGATAGCCAGCAACAAATTAAACTGCAGACCAGCTTAATGCGGGTAATGATCTTCCGCTTTATGGTTTTTAAATCAGAGATTTGCTTCTCCCAGAAAGGTTGCCTTCACCACGGCTTAGGGGAGCCTTCTCTACCCCAATACACATATACACACACACACACACAAATATACACGGTGCTAGTTGGCCGTTGACCCAGAAAAAGAGTTCATTCGCCCTTTGTATATATATATATATATATATATATATATATATATATATATATATATATTCATTCGCCCTTTGTATATATATATATATACATATATATATACCTCTATATATACATTTATATATATATATATATATATATATATATATATATATATATATATATACAATATATACATGGATATCCGATGCCTCCATTTAGTCTCGAAAGACAAAGGATACCCCCGTAGGGGCAGCTGCGCGTGTTATTGTGAGGCAACGATTGCGAAATCTCTAACCACACCTTTCCTGAATCAGCACTAAATTCAGTAAATTTGTTAATTTAAGGGGAACGGCTTAGCAAGGACTTGTTTACGTTGGAATTGAAAACAACCATATTGTAGTCAGATGGAAAGCAGGAAAACGGAAGACTAAGAAAGACGCTTTGTTCATGGAATCTAAGTATAGGTTTAGGCACAGATAAAGAGTGGGGGAATTATTGATAGTGCTTTCAACTAGACGAGTGTTTCTTGTGTAAGTTTGGTGAGGGGGACCATAGATTGAAGTTCAGTCAAGCACTTACCATGAAAAAGATAAAGCAAAGACAAACTCGCTACATCTCTTCTGTGAGATAGAGGTTGCAGGGAAGAAAAAAGGGCATCTCTCATGAGGCTACGAAGTCTATTTTGAACGCTACCAAGGCAGGATAAGTCCTTTCTAGCAGCTCCTGCCCAGATGTGGCAACATTACTCCATCTTTGGACGAACTTGGATCTTCTATAGATAGAGAATTGCATCAGCACTGAGATATCTTCTGGGTAGATAGAAGGATCCCACTATTTTTCCACTGGTTTTGGCAACAGATTTGATGTACGTGTTCCATTTCAGATCAGGAGTAAAGGCCAAGCCCAGAAACTTGTCAAAACTTGGGGCCTCCCCAAGACGCGAACTATTCATTTACAATTGGTGTCAGCCAGATGGGGATCAGAGCGTTGATGATGAAAAGATAGGAGCTTGGTTTTAGATGCATTTAAAGTAACCACCCACTCCTTTCCCATACAGTAGACCGCAGGTTTAAACATGGCGTGCTCAAGATCAGAGTGGAGGGAATCGGATATAACTTGGTCGTTTACGGTCTTAGATGTGCTACCATAGATGGCAGTGTCATCAGCATAAATGTCTACTAATGATCTAAGGATGTTATATGGAAGATCATTAATGTAAATCAGGAAGATAGTTGGGCCCAAGATGGAACCCTGAGGGACTCCAGCATTAATACTGTGAGCTTCTGATTTTTACCCATCAACTACTACTCTTATGAACCTATCAAAGAGACATGATTTAATAATTAAGCAGATATTTCCAGCCATACAATAGCTGGAGATCTTATGAAGTTAAGCTTTATGCCATACACTATAAAAAGATTTTAATATGCCAAGAGCAATTGCCCTAGAAAGGTTGCCTCCGTCCATAAATTCGCTTATCCTATGATATATAACTGTAAGCACATCTGCTGTAGATCTAGCAGAACAGAAACCATATTGTGTGTCATTAAGAAGGTTATTTTTGCTGAGATGGTTGATTACTTCTCTATTTAACACAGATTCCAGCAACTTACTCATGACGCAAAGGATATTTATTGGCCTTTACTAAGAGGAAGATGACCGATCACCTGAATTCTTAAATACAGGGCAAACTGATGAGATTTTCCAGAGTGATGGGAAGCAATTCTCCTTAGGACAACGTTTAAAGAGTTTTGTGAGCATGGGCGCTAGTTCTTGTTGAAGATTTTTGAGTACTATGATTGGAATACCACCAGGGTCGGTTGCTTTACTGGAATCAAGGTTTTTGATTATCTTGGAAACATGACGTACAGGTATCTGTATATCACATAGCATGTTTTCTGCTATATGAGGAAATATTGGAGGTTGATGGCCTTGGTCGCAAAGGGTAGAATTAGCTGCAAAGTCCTTGGCAAAGTGTTCGGCTTTGTCTGATGCTGACGAGATTACCTCAGGTCCATTGATGATAGTTGGGATAGAGCACACGTTTCTGTTCAGGATTCTGTTTGCTATTTGCCAAATCTGGTGGGAGACAAGCCGCTTCTCAGCTACTTTGGACTTGACAAACTAAGCATACAGCACTGTGCATTCTTTACTAATTTCTCAGAATTGTTGCTGGCAGTTCTGAAATCAGCTTTAGTCTCAGTACATCTATTATGTTTGAAGCAATGGAAAAAATGATTTCTGTGCGTAATGGCAGCAGCACATTCTGGAGTGAACCACAGCTAGCTGTTAGGTTTTTTTCTGGAACATTTTCGAAGGTAGGAAACGGTCAATACCTACAATTAACTATTCTGTCAGGTTTGATACTATAGAGGGCACATCCTATTTAAACATGGAACGGAGAGGTAGATCTGATATAAATGTACGGAAGCTATCCCAGTCAACCATAGTGTATCGATATACTGTACGATGGACAGGTACGTCTGAATACTTTTTACATTTCATTTTTATCTTAATTGATACAACAGAATGGTCGGAAGATCCAAGTGGGGACGGAACGGAAACTGAACATAGTTCAGCGCAAGTTGTGAGAAAAGGGTCTAGGAGACTTGCGTACTGGCTGTCAGATTCCGGCACACGGGTGCGTTCATGAGCAATCTGAGTGAGGTCATAAGCAATAGAGAAATCGTAACAGAACCCCCCCTCATCTTGTTTGAGTGGGTATACCATTCCTCACTGTTAACACTGAAGTCTCCACATACGTGAATGTTAGCTGAAGGATAAGCAGATAGGACATGGTCAATTTTCTCAGATATGCTTTATGAGATAGTAATTACGCTGTTGTGGAAGCGATAGAGAGTAAATATAAACGCAGTAATGTGAGCAAGTGCAACCCGAAAGCACAAAGAGAAGAAAAGTAAGAAAGAACAGAAACAAAAAATATATATCATATATATATATATATATATATATATATATATATATATATATATATATATGTATATATATATATACACACGCACACACATATGTATATATATATATATATATATATAATCAAATAATTATTAATTATTTCCTTTTCAGATTAAATGTTTTAACTCTTTTTCAAAGTGTTTTTAACATGTTTTCTTAACAATTTGCCCTTAGAAGTTTTTAGGTTGGTACTTGGGGGCGCATTAATTCACTAGGACAGATGCACCCCAGTCTTCGTTAAGACATGCATCTAGAAGAAGGAATCTCTGATGTTTAAACATTCGGTCTACTTAATACTCTGTCCTGACAGAGATTATCAGTAATACAAAAATAGTGACTGGTTCTACACAAAGCCTTCACCACTATAGACAAACCATCTTTTGGAATTTCTGAGCCACTTAGTTGTTGTAGCGGAAGCTGATACATCGAAATCGACGAGAGAGTCTATCATATATATATATATATATACTTCATTTACTCACATAAAATTAATATACAAAAGTATATATTTATGCGTAAACATTAAGTATTTACTTCAAAAGTGCTCAATACGTAGGTAGATCATGTTAGTAATTTATAAAGTATATATGGCGATTAAGCTATACTTATGTATATATATATATACTATATATAAACATATATATATATTTATATATATATCAGATTTTTGTGATTCAATGAATTTTAAAAAATTCATGACGTGAAATGTTTGTTTCATACCAAAGAGTTTTATCATTCTATGTAAAGCAAAGAATATATTAGAAATATTTTAACTCCTTATCGTATAGGGTGTCGATATCTTCCATCTCTTCAGGGGAGAAAATATAAGCAAACAAGTAGCTATAATGGTATACACCCTATTTGCTAAAGTCAGTGAGACATGGAAAGTCATTATTAAAAAAAATATTAAAATTTATGTATATATATATATATATATATATATATATATATATATATATATATATATATAGAGAGAGAGAGAGAGAGAGAGAGAGAGAGAAAGAGTGAAGTAATAGGGAGCTGGAGTAAAAATGGAGTTTACCATGCTGTTTCCTTGCGTTCTTTTTTAAATATAGTGCACTTAAGTGCACGTTTGTTCAAGAAAATATGTGTATCAGTGCATCGTTTGTTTTAAAATCTTTCTTCATGCCTTTTTATCTTTATAACTTTTATTACTAAGCGCTTATGTGTTATTCTTTTATTACTCATAGATATAACGGCTGATGCAAACGTATTTATAGCTCAGTGAAATAGTCGGATAAGGACGCCATGTTTATGCGGTCTTTAGTTTTTGGAACAAATGTTTCTGTATGGGATTATCTAGTACAGAACACAGCCTCGGTTTATTGTGAATTCAGTATAAAATGTTCTTTTGTTTATACAGATGACGTCTCCAACAAACAGCTAAATTGATTTAGAACTTTGGATAATAAAACAATAATCTGTAATGATTATTTCTAGGGTTTTATCATCAGAATTTAAGGGTTCTAATTTTACAAGGCCCTAAAAAAATTTTATATAAATAATTTCACGTTAGCCTATTCAAAATATCAGCTCTTTAATTGCGATTATTTTTTTATTTTTTTCATTTTTTCTTTAGTGTAACCTCATCGTTTTTGGTGGTAGTTAAAGGTTATTCAATTATGAGGTGGACTTTTTTCAGATTCATCTGTTGATGGCAGCATAAATTTGAACTTTACTCACATCCACCAGTAAACTTTTAAGTATTAATCGATGAATTCATGTAAGTTAAAATCTGAATAATCGTTTGTCGATCAAGCAAGTATTAAAAACGATTCTCTGGGGTTTCCGTTGATCTTGATATCACCGTTTAAATTTACTTGCAACCAAATTAAAATAGATGTCGTATATTGCCGGATTATAGCATTCAGGTCGGGTACAAAAATAGCCGAGATTCAATCTATATTTATCGAAGAGGAGGTAATGCTTGAGATAGGTCCTGCCGAAACATACTTGATATCGACAAAGAAGAATCTGGTTTATGTAGTTAAGAGCTACAAGGTTTGCCAACGCCAGACACATTATTCGTGCGTAGCAGTAACAAAGACAACCAAAAACAGAGAACATTATCATCACATTATAGTGCTTTTGCCAAGTGAAATATCATTCTATCTATCTATCTATCTATCTATCTATCGATCTATCTATATGTGAACTATTCAGAAAAACATAATACTCGCATGCACTTGTCTCAGTTTCTGAAAAAATATAAAAAATATAATAAAAATCAAATACAATGCCATGCAGCCACAATTTTCTGAAGTGTTATATATATATATATATTTATATATGTATATATTTGTGCATATATATACATATATATATATATATAGTTAGTAGAAATGCTAATTAATAAAAACCTGAAGAAAGTGCTCAATACTGTTGTAGAGCAAATATGCGTTTTATTTTTTATTACCGAAAAGGTGTTCTGTAAAAATCTGAGGAAGCTACCTGACGGCCAAAAAACCGGTCGTGTAGCTGAAACAATAATGTAACTACACAGAAAAATACGGTAACAAAAAATAAAACGTATGTATATATATATATATATATATATATATATATATATATATATATATAATTATGCATTTATTTACGGCATTGAAACATCCTTTACATAACAATAAGTTTGTTTATTGGAGGCACCTTTATTTTTTTTACATTTATCTTTTTTATATATATTGAAAATAAAATTTTCCTAGCTTTTTATTTGTTTTTTGTGTGGTTTTTGAGTATATGTTTTTGCAGATTTTACATATTTCTATTTCCTTTTTACCTTTTTCTTGTCCAAATTAATGTTTCATTCCATATAATAAATTTTCTAACAGATTACTTATATTAAGAGTAAACAGGTTTAAAAACTCTTCTTAAATATCGTGTCGTACTTTGCCCACAGTCTTTAGGTTTTGGTTTGCATTTCAGGGGATGTTTTCCTTCCTTGCAAGAAGAAAACTCTTTAAAAAAAAACATAATACTCGCATTTTTTTTATTTTATTGTAAGAATTTTTACGTTACGTTTAATACCTACGATATTTCTGTTTATAATAAATAAAAATTCTCCATTAATTAAAATATAATATTTATGCGTATTTTACAACCGAGTTCTCTGCTAATATATATATATATATATGTATCTATATATATATACATATATATATATATATATATATATATCCCACCTCCTTAGCAACTATACACCTATCTAAAACATCCCTTAGACAACACCACCTTAAATCCCCCAAATTATATATCCAATACAACCACCCACCACAACTACCATGACATACACTCAACCAAACCCACTCAACCAATTCCCCCACACTCCACACCACCTTACCCCCTTCCCCTAAGAATCCCCTTAAATCCAACAAAATAACACATACCCCCAATCACCACCAACTCTAAACACCACATAACCTCATCCCACATAACCACCCAATAATCGACATCAATTCCCCTCCCCCTAGCCAACCCCCTGCCCAACCCCAACACACCCTACATGCAACCTCCACGACTAAACAAGGAAATTGTTTGCATATAACTATGTGAATTTACACCTGCACAGGTAAGTGCGCATGGAAATGTACAACTAACCGATGCCTCATGTGCACAGACGCATACCTTAGAGTATGACACCCAAATATAGCCTTCCGCCTAAACTGATCGATAATACCCTTAAAAAAACAATTACCCTAATACAATGGGTGTGTATGTGTGTGTATGCATGCACGGGTATATCCACGTGTGCGTCCGTGTGTACATGGGGTACCGTTGTATATGTGCACGTACCTATGTATACGTGTGTGGATGTGAGAGTATATGTGTCCGCTGCCTGCTGCCCACATACGTGTGTGAGAGCGTGCAGCTGTGTATATATGTCGATGTATGTGTTCACGAGTATTGGTATCTGTATGTGCACGTGCGCTTGCATGTATGCGTGGGGTGCGGATATGCCTGAATCACTATGCGAATATGGGCCCGTATATACGCCTCCTTGGGGGCAAGGGCGCCGATGTGTATCTGTGTATGGGCGCATCCATGCCTGCGCACACGTACCCAATTTTAGCACCTTAAGGAAAATTTGACGTAAGCGGGAGCAACGCGGGTGTCTATGCATGCAGGCGCACATATTTGCATATATTTGCAGGCCCGGTCGGGGATGTATTTGTACCCGTGACCGTTTCTTTAAGTATATATGTGTGTACGTGCACATGTGCGTGCTCGTGCCCGCGACCGCTACCTAACCCTCTCCAAACAATTAACAACAAAATAAAAACTAAATAAATAAACCGAATCATAGCCCCCCCCGCCTCCAAACATAAGCGAACACCCAACAGGTCAAGACATACTTACCAAGAAATCATCTCACCAACGAGACGCCAAAAACTTTAACATTAAGACTCGAATTTTAAAGTACCCCCTCCTCCTACCCCCCACATATTCCCCTTCCCCCATGTATCCCTATGCCCTCAGCTACACCAGAAATAAACTCCCGAGACCCTCCCCCACAAGTTCCTTAAACTCCAAAACTAAAACATTACCGAAATACCAAGCGCCCCCTCCCACCTTCCGCCTTGTTCCCTTCCTCTCTTTCTTCCGCCTTCCTCGCACCCCTCTGACCTCGTTCACTCTTTCACTCTTTCATCCCATAATAACGAACATTTCTGTAAAAGTCTGAGGAAGCTACAAACGGCCAAAAAAACGGCCGGGTAGCTGAAACAATAATGTAACTTAACAGAAAGATACGCTAATAAAAAATAAAATATATATATATATATATGTATATATATATATATATATTTATATATATGGCTTATTTGGCCTATCTATAATTTTATTTAGATTTCTGCAACTAGGTGGGCGCGAATCTCTTTCTTGAAAGTCGAATACGAGTTTTGTTTATTAAAGAAATGGCTGTACCCCATTGATTAAGCGATATTTTCTTTGTCTTTTGTCTTTCCTGCATTTTAACGGGAATTAAACTGGATACCATCGCGTTGAATTTGTATAAGAAGACAGTCATTAAGCAAGAACCCCTGGATACAAATTTCGTCTTTAGATGATATAACTTAAACAATAAGTTTTAGACATTTTCAGAAATGATCATCCTGCAAATTAACATTAATCACAATTAAAATACAAATTTCAAACAATATAAATATAATATTTATAAAGAGACATAAAAGTGATGCTAATATAATCAACCTATGTGTAACAGGTATATTTCTAATTTCTTTTAAAGAAATGACAACTATAGTAAATACGTAATTCAATCGAGACGATTTCTTTATACATATGACAGTGTCTTTAGTTAACAAAAATCATACGAACTGGGATAAAGTATTTGTAATGGATACTTGACTCCATATAAAATCATAATTAAAATTACTCATAAGTGCATTAAAGGGAAATACTTCTCAATTATTTTTCTGTCAGTTATTAAAAATGGTCTAGAAAAATGTCTAATTAATTATTATTATATTCGGATAGAAGAAGGGCTAGTCGGACAGGTTGAATCTTTTTGTTGGATTCGCTTTCTTACAATTTTACGAATGAGCAATGAAAGGGGCTAAGGTTTCAGAATAGACATGTCTGATCAAGATATATTGAAAGATCTGTAAACTGTGCATTAACGTTCTTTAAATACTTGTATCTGATAGAAGGTTTATGAAATATTTTTTCAATGGTGTAAACATTTCAATAATACGAAGTAAAATCGTATAAAATATTACAGGATAAATTGAATGAACACAGAGCATTCAAGCATTTTACAAATAACAGTAAAAAAAAACAACATTTTCCCGAACGGCAATATCATTTAATTCTGTAGTTTTAGTTTTATTTTTTTCTGTTAATAGCTCTTCATGCTACAATAGCAGTGTAAATTATAACGTGATTTTTTACAACAGCATTGAAAGGATACGAGACACAATGACGCCGACTGCACAGAAAGCTTATTACATTATCAGCATGCTGTAAGATAAATTTAGTAACTCCATTAAGCGTAGAATCATTTGCCATCGTTAAGCCTAAATGAATAGGCGTGATACGGCGAAACAGCTGTCTTTTTAAATATATATATACATATATATATATATATATATATATATTAATTTTATTTATACAAACATTAATGGCTACATATGTGCATACATGTTTCTGTAATCACCCACGTTGGGGGATTACGTCTTCAGGCCAAGAATTACCTTCAAAAGTCAGGTAATTGAAGGTAATTCTTGGCCTGAAGACGTAATCCCCCAACGTGGGTGATTACAGAAAAATGTATGCACATATGTAGCCATTAATGTTTGTATAAATAAAATTAATATACCTGCTCTGTTCACTCATTGAGCACTATTTTGGTAGACACATGTTGTTTCATTGGATGTACTTCTAGGAAACTAAACTCTACTGGCTATATATATATATATATATATATATATATATATATATATATATATATATATATATATATATATATATATTGATGTATATATATATATTCATATTGATAGATGTTTTGTTTTGGTTTTTGGTGATATATTTTGAAAATAATTCAATCATTTACGAAAGTGCATTTTTTACCTAAATGCGAGTTGGGAATAATTTTCCCTTTGAACCAATTTGGTACCCCCACATGGGGAGCTGTATATATATATTATTTTTAAAATGTAACATATATATATATATATATATATATATATATATATATATATAATAAAATAGGCATCAAGTGCGCTTGAAAGCCAAATCACAACATAATATTAGAAAAATAAACAAATATTTTATTTGTTTGAAATTTATCACAAATATATTTCAGAGGTATACTCCATCTTCAGTGTGTTGTTTCTTATTTTCTTTTCTTCTTCCTTGTAAATTTGGAGAAAGAGGTATGTTTGTAAAGAGGTATGTTTGTAAAGAGCCGCGCGTTATTTCTAGCGGTTATATTTGGAAATGTTTGAACTGTGCGTAGCCAACGTGAGAATAACGTCAAGGATGAGAGTTCATATGGAACCGTTGTTTTAATTTGAATAAAATAAATATTTGATGCATATTTTATTTTATTCAAATTAAAACGTTTCTATATGAACTTTCATTCTTTGATGTATATATATATACATATATATATGCATACACACACATATATATATACACACATATATATATACACACACATATATATATATAAATATATATGCATATATATACATACATATATATATATATATATATATATATATATATATATATATATATATATGGGGGAGCATTCATTTCCACTTGACGATATTTCAACGTTTTTCATTTTTAAGATGATTCGTTGGTCCCTTTTCTTATGTAAAAAAAGTATATTCTCGAAATATAATGACATCCACCATCCCAGTTACATCAAATAGTAAGTTCATATTTACTGATTTGTATTGTGATTATGTTGAAAATTAAATGGATATACGAATTTAAAAAATAACAAAACAATTGAAGCCTTTCGTTTGTCTATTTTTGTTGATATATCGCATCAATACAACAATCGGTTCTCTACATTGCTGTAGTCTTCTTATACTCCTCCATACGTGTTTAGCAGCAATGCTTCAAGCAAACTACCTTACACTTGTTCTCACTATATATATAGTGCCAGTCATGTCTACACCGGGGAGAAAAAGCGACAGTACTCCACTGCCTAGCTGAGCGCTAGTCAGTTATACCCGTATTCCTACCTTTGTACCTGTGATGTTAATACACTTTGTTTGTTAAACCAACCTCGACTTGATTTTCTTCTTTTACTATTGTGTTACGACATTGTTTATAGTGCTGCGAAAAATGACCAGAATATTATTTTATTTAATTAAGGTAAAAAAAATATTGTTTGTTGCGATAATAAATGTACTGTCTTATTCTGAAAAGATTTCATCATGCGACAGATGCTTCCAATGTTCATCAAGGCCAGTTTTTTTTTAATGAAAAGAGGAAATTTGGAAGGCTTTTTTCAATTACGCACGTATGCGTAGAAATGATATGTTTAGTCGACTTACGCCTACCAAGTATTTTTCTAGTTTTGACCTATTTGCAGCGATTATTACCAGATAAAAACAAATCGAATTTGTTCCAAAGTTAAAAATTAATATGTGCATAAAGTTTCATGTCTGTATGACAACCAATCACAGAATAGTTTGGTAGATACCATTTTGCAAGCAGATTAGGTTAATTATATATGCATACATATAGATAGATATATAGATAGATAGATAGATAGATAGATAGAAATATAAAGAATGTTTTAAAATTCGTATTAATACTTTATATTGGGACTTATCAAGATATATGAAGCTCAACACGCGAGGGTGGAGCATGACAAAATATCAGTGATCTACTTCATTTATATTATTTATCCAGTCTTAGACTTCTCTCTGAAGAATATGACCTCCTTCCCTACTTGCCAGATACGCATAAGCTATTATCAGACGTATACAATCTTATCTAACGACATTTTGGCTCTAAAGATTTTACATCTTATTTATTGCTTTTGTATATATCTGTTTCTTTTCTATTCCCTTTTTCCACTATTATTATATTATGGCCTCGGCGACGTCAAATGTCCAAGGTAAAGATGTGAGCGACCGAGAGCTGAACTGTTGAGAATGTTATGGAAATACCAATGTGTTTTAGTGAAACAAAAATGTAGTAGGCAAAAAAAAATAATGTTCTGTCAGCAACAGTACAACTTCAAAATAGCCAATATCGCCCACCTCCAGAAGAGAGGGAATTCCTGTCCGTGATAACCGTGGTAAAAGAAGACACACTCCAATAACCAAAAACACCCACACACACAATTTGCAGGACACTGCCGACTCGTCTCTAGCCTCCTGCTTTTATAGTGGCCGGGAATTATCCATTTGCATAATCACATGAGAAAGAAACGTGATTTTCCGAGAGTTGCATGGGGTAAACGCTAATAAAACCCCCCGGACGCCATCTTGGAATTCTCTTTTCCCCCCCAACCGGTGACACAACAGACGTACCCGAGGTAAGCTCTTTTTCCCCTCATTTTAGTTATTGCTACTTCTGCTACACTCCCCCCTGATCTCATGATCACAAATGGGGCAGGGGGGCAGTCGTCTCTGTCTGGTACTTCTCCGAAGAACCGGAGGCAGCACTTCCTCCCTGCCATCCTCCTCATCGCCATTATTGCCACCAGTCTGCTCCATAGGCGGTGTTTCACAATCAGGGCAGGGGGGCAGTATTCGTCTCTGTCGGGTACTCCTTCGTAAAGGCAAGACGGGTGGTCCTTCCTCCGCTTCTTCAGTATGTACATTATATGGTTCAAAATCCTCTCCGTCGTCCTGCATCATACTCTCTGTCTTTTCAGAAGACATCATACTGTCTGAGTCTCCCTCTTCCTCCGATGTAACAACATAATGGCGAGGGCGTAAATCCTTCACGTGACGAGGCACACCGTCCACCAAAATCGACTGAGGGCTGATCACCTTGGTCACCTCACCCTTGCCGAACCTCGTGGTACATCGATTTTGCGGTCTTTTGACCCATACGCGATCTCCAACCTGGTAAAAGCTGTTCTTGGGACCTGGGGACGCAGTTGCGAGATTGGTCTCCTTTACTCGAACTTCGTATTGATAAATCCTGTTGGCAGGCGCAGTGGAGGGAGATGTGTCGTCACTTGGTGTGATGTTATACCAGTAGACAAGCTCCTGTATGGGACAACACATTCTAGCCGCTATTCGTTTCACTGTACGGTGACATCGCTCCGCTATGCCATTCCCGGCTGGAGCGTATGCACAACGGAATCGCAAGTGAACTCCCCATTTACATGCAAATGCTTGGAACATATTGCTGCAGAAAGCTGTGTCATTGTCTAAAAGGAGTTCATGCGGCGCGCCACGCTCGAGGAACACTGCCTCCAACTGATGAATCACGCTTGCCAAGTCCTGCCTTGCCAATTTCCTCCAAATGGAGAAACGCGATGGACCACAGTCTGTTAAAGTTAAAAAATGGAAGGTGCCATAATGTGTGATATCCATTCCAATTCTCTGCCAATTCTCGTTAACTTCCAGCTTTCCCTTTTCCCACCTGACTGGCGCTGGGTCAATGGACTGACATTCCTCGCATTTCTGTATGACCGTTCTGACAGTTGCTTTTGTCGTGGTTGGACATCTTCTCCTGACAAAGTAGGTAGTGCGTCGCACCCCCGGATGTCCACTATCTTTGTGAATAGCCATGATTTGACTCTCATCCAGCTCGTCTGTGTGGACCGCGCCTATAACTGGGTCAATACCGTTTTTCTTTTTCATTGCCTCAAACCACCGCTGTGTCACTCGTGTCAGTCAGTAAGCAATGTTTCGTGCTGATGGAACCAGCGTCACATCCACTGTCAGCCCGTACTCTTTTACGAGCTCCTTAAGAGTGCTTAATCGCCTCCTAATAAGCATCTCGCTTGCTGCTTTGGTGCGTACTCGCGCCTTTCCAGTTAGCGTGTCCGAGACCCAATGGTATACGCAAACAGAATCTGTCTTTATGTGTAGCACCTTGCTCTGCCACTGGAGAGCCAAATTGATGCCTTTCAATGCGGCATCCAGTTCAGCCAAGTTGATATGTTGAGAGTCATCTTCAGGTCGCAGCCAACATGCATCTTTCAACACAGTTTCACACATCTCCAAGGCTGCTCCAATTGCTAGGGAGCTAGCATCGACCCATACATTCAGCTCTTTGCCGTCCACACACCAATTTCCCTGTGCCGGATCGTTCTGCTGCGCAGATTTTAAGGTTTCGAACATCATACGATGTAGTACGGCGTCCCTTGCTTCATCATCCCAGCCCTTCGTTACCGAACTTACTCTCCTTCTGAGTATTCCGCAAGCCACACGAAGCCAACCGCACACCGGAAAGTGCCCGACAAGTCGACTACACAGGGAAAAGATTGTTCGTCGCGTAACAATACTGGGAGCCTCCGGAATTGCATTTCCTCGATTCCACCGCAGTTCATTGCGTTCCATCCTGACTGCCAATCCCAGCACCCGTGCACCGTCTTTCAACTGCTCCGGGTTCTTGCACTCCAACCCGAACTGCGCGAGGTGTTCTCTCACACGGGTCGCGGGCACCACGTCTTCATTGACAAAAATGTCATCAATGTAAGCAGATGCTGCGCGGCTTATAACTTCTTCCTGAGATAGTACTTCGCTGACAATTGCTCTAATTATCAAGGGAGCCACATTCAAACCAAACCCCAGACGGGTCAGACAGTATTTTTTCACATCGATTTCCACAGTCTGGTATGGCCACAGTGTCTCATGGACCCGCACTTGTAGGTATGCTCTTCTGAGGTCCAGTAGAGACACGTTAGCACCTTTTTGTCTCCACTCACGCAGCTTAGCCGCACAAACATCTGCA
This sequence comes from Euprymna scolopes, assembly GCF_053919585.1. NCBI lineage: Eukaryota > Metazoa > Mollusca > Cephalopoda > Sepiida > Sepiolidae > Euprymna > Euprymna scolopes. The sequence continues at coordinate 12,190,026 of NC_136488.1, read as the reverse complement.
TTGGCCGTAAATGCGTCTACGTAATGATTTAGCTCCCGGTAGTCCATCACCGGGCGCACTTTGGCTTTGTTCTGCTGTATCACATCCATCAGGGGAATTAGACCTTTGGGGGCCCCAATTTATCCTCGGGGTATGGCACGAGCCAACCATTATCTATCCAGGTGTGGAGCTCCTGCGTGTATTCTTCACGAATTTCTGCTGGCACTGGGTACTCTGACACTCGATTATGCAGCCTTTCAGGGGGGTGGTCCACAGACCATTTCCACGATGCGGTCCACGTTCGGTTTTGATGGTCAAAGGTAGCAGTGAAATCTGGTTCATCGATAGAAATGGCTGCGCATTTAATACTTTTCCTGGCGCCCAGCCGCACTGATCCTGTAGGTTTGACAACGACACCTCCTAGAGCTTTTATGGCGTCGATCCCTAGAAGCAAGTCAAATCCCAGTGGCTTGCCATGCACCACCAACACATCGACTCTGGCAGACACACCTTCATCAGTGGATACAGAGACCGTTCCAACACCGCAGCACGCATGGGACATTCCACCAATTGTGTTGACATTTACGTTTGTTTTTCTCCAAGACCGGCACCGGTCTGCATGTAAAATTATCCTGGAGCATCCTGTATCAATAAGCGTCAAACATCGCGTCCCGTCAACATGGATGCTTATCACTGGGAGCGTCGTGTTCACATCTTGGTTGGGAAGGAGACTGGCGCTTATGCGTCCTCCCCTTGCTCGTTTCCCGAGCAGTTCCGAGCCCAGTGTCCACTCTCACTGCAACGGTAACACCGTGTTCCACGTTTTCGACAGTCCCTTGCAAGGTGGCCTTTAACATTGCATTTGAAACAGGTCACGTTAACAGGATTATTCTGGGCCCTGTTGTTGGGTGAGCGTGTGGCCGCAACCACATCCTGATTTTGTTCGCCAGTCGTCGTCAAAATTCTCGCTCTCGACATTAGCTCCCCCATGGTCAGGGCTTTGATGTTCGGCACCTGTTGAAGAGCAATTGAGATGGTGTCAGGGAATCCAGTGACAAAAATTAATTTTGTGAGTCTCTCTAAGCTTTCTCCTGTGAATCCGGCCAATCCAACCAACTGCCTGATTTTGTTGGCGTACACATCCACACGTTCACCAGCCCATCTAACCATAGTTATTTTTCTATATGCTGCAAACGCGTCATCAGTAAATGCCTCCTTTAATCGAGCCTCAATCTGGTCTATTTTCTTTTGATCGTCCTCCTCCATTTCCATGTAGAGGGCCAGCGCATCGCCTTCCAGGTATAAAGGTAGCAGACTCGCTACGTCATCCACCTGCTGAAGTTGTGCGACAAGTCTCACTTTTTTCAGCCACGCTACAACGTCTCCCTCGCCAGAGAACGGCTTGATAATATCACTGCTTATCCGCACCTTCGCCATATTCGGGCCGAAATAGCTTGAAACAAAAATGTAGTAGGCAAAAAAAAATAATGTTCTGTCAGCAACAGTACAACTTCAAAATAGTCAATATCGCCCACCTCCAGAAGAGAGGGAATTCCTGTCCGTGATAACCGTGGTAAAAGAAGACACACTCCAATCGCCAGAAACACCCACACACACAATTTGCAGGACACTGCCGACTCGTCTCTAGCCTCCTGCTTTTATAGTGGCCGGGAATTATCCATTTGCATAATCACATGAGAAAGAAACGTGATTTTCCGAGAGTTGCATGGGGTAAACGCTAATAAAACCCCCCGGACGCCATCTTGGAATTCTCTTTCCCCCCCAACCGGTGACACAACAGACGTACCCGAGGTAAGCTCTTTTTCCCCTCATTTTAGTTATTGCTACTTCTGCTACATTTAGTAACAGAAGAATGTTTTGAAATACAACTCGAATTGAATGCAGAAAAAAGTAAAGCAAAAATACATAAATGTTTAAATGGACATTTAGTAATGTAAGAGGGAATATTTGGTTTTAATGGGTAAAGATGTGTGGCGGGGACCGGGCAGCAATCTTTGATTTCGTGTATGCATGACGTAGCGAGTTTGGAGACACCTTGGAAAGTTAGTTAATATTCAGTCTGTAACAGGCGGCCAAGAAAGACGGTCAACAGACGGGATGACACCAAGCAGGAGCGAAACCGATAATTAAGATGTAGACAAGGTTGTAGCAGCGTTCGACTTTTCCAAGACGAAAATAACGTTCTACAATAAATGTTGCCGAAATAAAACCGATGGCTGTTGTTCGTAGAAGAATTATCGTTGCAGCTTTCTGTCTAACAAGATCAAAAATGGACCAAATGGACCTTATTGGGTAAACGCTGTAACCCCGTATAGTTCATCCCTTTTATTTAAGGCATGTAGTCCTTTGACTAACAAGAAACAGATATGTTTATTTCGTTTCTTATTGTGTGTTATATGCGAGCATATAACAGGTAAGTTGTTTCATGATATTTTGAAAATTAGGCGATCACATACAATCACATGTAAATACATCTATGAAGAACAGACGCGCAGTCAATAAAATCTCGTTACATACACGTGTATGTATGTACAGAATATATACACAGTAGCAGGGGAATGCAACACTATGTCAGATTAAATTTTTTTTATTACTTTCTTTCTATTTTGACATGCTTATCTAGTTTCCATATTTCTTTTAATTTAAACATCTGTCACTTATTCTTCTAGTAGAATTCACCTCATAACCATCGTCCAGTTATATAATTCCTGTACTATCATACCTCATTTTGTTTTATCATTTTTATTTCCTTGGTGTTTTTAGCCTATTTTCTTATTTTTATCCTAATGTAACCTAAGCTAGATGTAACATTTATATATATATATATATATATATATATATATATATATATACATATATATATATATATATATATATATATATCCAAATGTAACCCAACCTAGATGTTTCATATACACACCAACACAGGCAGCAAGTCATAAAATTGCCCCACCGGAAAGCCCGGTGGCAAGGCCTGGGAGGGTGGACCTCCTAGGTATTATCCAGGCAGTGTTCCTCCGTCCACCAGGTGCTGGGCCGGTTCCTGGCCCCTCACTTGTTGGGCTGAGTGTCAAGAGACGAATCCTTGACATGTACTACCCTGTCTCCCTGCAGCCGAAGCCGCTAGGAGACACATCCCATCAGATTTGTGTATAATGGGGTAAATATTTTATTGCTGCCCACATCAGCAAAATGTGGCACAAGGCCGGATAGAGGGAACCCCACAGGTTCCCCTAAAGGAGAGGCACTCCTGCAATTTTAAAAATTGCCTGAGTAACCCCGTCGGCATTCCCCGGTCGGGGCGCCTCAGGCAGCAAGCAATAAACTTGGCCCACCGGAAAGCCCGGTGGCAAGGCCTGGGAGGGTGGACCTCCTAGGTATTACCCAGGCGGTGTACCTCAGTCCAACAGGTGCTGAGCCGGTTCCTGGCCCCTCACCTGTTGGGCTGAGGTGTCAAGTGACGAATCTTTGACATGTACTACCCTGTCTCCCTGTAGCCGAGGCCGCTAGGAGACACATCCCATCACAACAGAGTGGTAATGGGGTATATATTTAATTGCCGCCCACATCGGCAATATTTGGCACAAGGCCTGGAAAGTGGGATACCCGCAGGCTCCCCTAAAGGAGGGGCACTCCTGCAATTTTAAAAATTGCCCGAGTAACCCCGTCGGCATTCCCCGGTCGGGGCGCCTCAGGCAGCAAGCAATAAACCTGCCCCACCGGAAAGCCCGGTGGCAAGGCCTGGGAGGGTGGACCTCCTAGGTATTACCCAGGCGGTGTATCTCAGTCCAACAGGTGCTGGGCTGGTTCCTGGCCCCTCACCTGTTGGGCTGAGTGTCAAGTGACGAATCCTTGACATGTACTACCCTGTCTCCCTGTAGCCGAGGCCGTTAGGAGACACATCCCATCACAACAGAGTGGTAATGGAGTATGATCCCACACAGTCGGACGATTCTATTTATAAACGATGCTGCTAAGAACTGACGAATCAAATTAATTCACGTTCTGCCACCAACCAATCAGAAACCAGAATTGCTTCATAAATATTAAACCTTTTCTGAAGCAATTTCACATGTTCTTTCCCGGGTTTCGACACGGTAAGAATATTTTGTTCTGTGGAACTGTCTACTACGAACAAGTCACCTCCCAGGACTTGTGTGTAACAGCGAACCATCTGAAACTGTTCTGAAACTTAAAATGGCTTACACTTCTCTCTCTCTCGCTATATATATATATATATCTATATATATCTATAAAAACAGAGATGTGTGTGCCACAGACGATTTCTGATTGGTTAATCCAATAATCACATCTCCTAAAAAACTATGGTTCGTAGGCTCTTAACTTTACCATAAAATATTATGGCTTTATTTATTGTCCATCTTGGAAGGGTTTAATTTTTTTCTAACTTGTTATTTACAAATTAAAAAAATACGAATCTTACACAATCTTACAATCCAACCTACGACATCCACGGCCGCCATTCTGGTGCTAGCCGCAGACACGTACACAACACGAAAACAATGTTTTAAAAATGTAGCAAAAATTAATTTTCCTGAAATTTTTCAATATTTAAAAATAAATTATGCCGGGTGATAAAATTTTTAAACTTTTTTTAAAGCTAGAAAGATAAAATTTAAAAATACTTATTTTTATGTAAAACGCGCGTTCCCTCGTGGTCGTGGTCTTTTCATTTCGGGTTTGTATTACTGTACACATAGATTCGAAAAAGTTGTCAAAAAACAAATATATAACAAATAAATGTTATCAAAGGCAAGATAAGTTACTTTTCTACCAAACTGGATACATTTTTCGTGTTTTTATTCAATGTAACACATTTATTCGGCTCGAAAAACGGGTTTGTATTACTGTACACATAGATTCGAAGAAGTTGATAAGATACGAAACAATACAGCACGAAAACACACGCAAACACGCACACACACTCACGTCCACTACCGTCCTTGGCTACGTCACGTTGTTATGGCAACACGATAAATACACAGTAAATTTGATTTTCTTCATTTCTACGCAAATATTACGCAAATATAAATCATATAGAATTTCTGTATGAATATAATTACACGTAATAGTTAAATAAAGATGATCATCGTATAAGAGAACCGAAAAAAAACTAATAGGGAATTTGTATAAAGTTGTATTTTCTTTTTAAATAAATAGAAAAAAGGGGTGTTGATAAGACTATCGATACTTATACAGTTTAGTGACGACATTAAAAAATGGAAATATTGAAAAAAAATTTTTATTGTACGTAACTGTTATAGACTGAAGTTCTCCGAAAAAAAATTTCACTTCATTTGATCAAGTAGTTTTGTTCTTACAGCGAAAAACAATTATTTATCACGACGACGTCAACGTGGCCATTTTGGAAATGTACCTAGCAGAATACCTCCATTTTAGGCCAAATTTCGCAATCTAGCCTTTTTTTTCGCGCCGTATTGAGATGCGCACAGCACATCTGCAATTTTTTTACGTTTTTTTTCTTTTTTTTTTTTAAATCTGCAATTTTTTTGCGTTTTTTTTTAAAATAAGAATACTATTGAATATGCAAAGAAATTGAAGAATGCAAAGAATTGAAGAATTTTTATACGAGATTATTTTCGAAACATGCTCAGTTGGACACGCATGGATAACTTCGAAACTTCGTTTATTTACTTCTGTTACAAATTTAAAAAAAAACACCCTAAAAGTGGCACCCGTCTTCGCAAAAAAAAAAAAATCTCATTCTGGTGGGGAAAAAAGGGCTAGATTGGCCTAAAATTGAGGTATTCTGCTATGTACAGCAGTTACCTGTCCTTGGGGAATTCCTGGGCCTGCAATAACATTTCCAAAATGGCCACGTTGATGTAGCCGTGATAAATCATTGTTTTTCGCTGTAAAAAAAAAACTACTTGATCAAATGAAGTGAAATTTTTTTTCAGAGAACTTCAGTCTATCACAGTTACGGACAATAAAATTTTTTTTCAATATTTCCATTTTTTAATGTCGTCACTAAACTGTATAAGTACCAGACTATCATTACACACAAAAAAATATAAATTTATTTTTGGGTAAAGTTCCCCCGGGTTTTCCTTTCACTTCAGTAAATAATGGTCTTTTGTTATATATATGGCATACTATTATCCTTATATATATGATGTTTATGTTTATATATATGTATAAGTGATAGTGTCTGTGTGTGTCTGTGCGTCTGTGTGCATTTCCCTATGCTAAAACTCTGTCAATTTTAAGCCTACAGATTCGAAATTTGATACTGAGAAGTACGTGCCTGCGCGAGAGAGACATTTTAACCACGTGACGGCATGATAGGACTTTTAAGTACCTACCCGTTCAATATCAACTTTTAAAACAAGATTGAATCCGAGCTTTTAACAAAATTTTCGGACAACCGTGGAGTCGTAGCAGCTGATTTTAGCTGCGGATTAGGAAACTGTTAATTGACATCTAAAGAAAAAGCAAACATGCGACCATGTTATTACCGGCTTGGAACATACGTTTCAGTTATTTGATGATGAAACGACCGTTAATAAATGCCATTTTTTAACAGAATATACTTGATTTGGATTTATTTCCTCTGTTTTTTTTTTCTTTTGCAAGACTTTCGTGGCCAACGTCGCTTCTGTGTAATAATGTAGCAGGCACTTACATGAAGTTTATTTGAACCGTTAGAAAGGTTTTATAACGTTATATTTCAAACCTCACTAAACAGTGTTATATCGAAATTAAAAAATTACAATTAAAATATTAGATGCAAAATGCGGCAGCGGACAAAAAATAAAAAAAACGTGGGGAAAGAATCAAATAGAAACAAAATTAAGTTTTAAAATATTTTTGTTTAAAAAGCGTAAGTCTCAAACTCCTAATGTAAATGTGTCTGGTATTTTCAAGTGAAACGAAGAGTGTAAATTGCTAAGAATGGAAAACAAGCCGACACTGAAATTGGAGACATAAGCACGGTTATTTATAAAATGCTCACCGATGGCCGAACCGTAGGTATTATTTAAAAAAAAAACAGCTTGGTGAATAATCTGCATATCAAATTTTGATAGCAGGTGTTGTTTTAACTAGAAGTCCAATCTTTGTGACAACCGCTTGACCTACTGCAAATCGCAACTACATTTAAATAAATAAACAATAAAATTATTATGGAGGTGAAGAATATATTTTCTAATTGGGTCTAGAGAAAACAACAGCACGTGGATTTGATGCAAAATAACACTGCTGTACAGACAGTGATGTTTGTTCGGCAAATATGTCACTTATTTTACCTAGCCAAGGTAGACGAAGGAAAATATAACACATGCCAACTGAATCCTTTTTTGTAAGATTTAGAAACTAGTTGTTATTGTTGATTTTACAATGCCTAGATAATAGCGATTGTCGCAAAGGGTCTTTGTAAATAATTTTATTTCGTCATCCAGATAAATCATTAGAACAATATGTGTAAGGGTGTTAATAGAATTGAATTTTTGTTTTACGAAAAAAGTCCCACCGTGTGTAAAGCCCAGTAAACATGTATTCGATAGAGAAAAGTGGAAAACCTTAAAATGCCTTGGAAACAAATACATCAAAAGTGGAAGAAAAGAAATAACTGCTTTGTCTAACGTAAATTTAAAAGCTCGGTAGATGTTATTAAGGGACGTAAAAAGCGTCTGATTTTGATTTATTGTCAAACAAACAAATGACGTCGTCAATATAACGGAAGTAAACGTCTTTTTTTAAAAGCAGATAGTAAACCAAAGCCGATTCTACAGGAGAACGCATGGATGCACCATCTATTTTTGTGAAGATTGTGTCATTAAAGTTGACTTCCACCGAAATAGTGGTGAATCCTGCAAAAATGTTTTCGGGAATAGGGTGAGTCCAAAGTTGACTGCGATATAAGATGTCTGAACATATACTAATATTCTTGAAGGTGCGACACAAGTTAAGAGACTAGGAATATAAAAAACATATCAATTGGTCACAGTAAGTGTAGTTTTGCATAAAGTAAGCAACTATAAATATCTCTTTAATGCAAAACGAATTATAACGTTGCAAAACGTGCTACAAGATAGTTGTAAGACATTGGGCTAACTTGTGTTGAAAAGACTATCTTTGATAAATGGGTCTTAATGATAGCCCGTTCATATGGGGTTTAGATATATCATGGAGACAGAGAGGAACAGAACCAACAGGTCTGATTAAATTTAAAATGATAGCAGGAAGAACTTTTAAGCCATTAAACAAAATGTTTTGGAACTTGGTCTCGGTAGATATGATAGAATCATACATATCTGTCAAATTAACTGGACGAAATTAGAGGTGCCATTCAGAATGGTCATTATTTTATTAATCTTGATCGACCCTGGAACGTTTCTCAGGTTTTGAGTTGACTAAGGATCTATTATTGCAAAGTGCTTTGATTGTGCAAAAGTGTTTATTTCGCCATTTTGATTAAAAAAACGAGACTAGCGTGCGATGTCTTAATTTCATCGTATGTTTACTAATTATAGAATCCGAAGTGGATAAAAGTTTCGCTATTCGAGTAAGTAAAAACTTCGAATTAAGACTATATCCCTGCCTTTTCGGCGATGTGGGAGGAATACCGAAGTCCAAACCCTTAGAAAGAACATTGATTTTAAGTTGGGACAACTACGCCAAACCTTTTGAACAACACCAATGTTCCTCGAAAAACCATATTTTTTTTAAAAATCTATTGCTTCAAATTATTCGCAATTTAACGTAAACTTGAATTAATATGATTTATTGATTAATACGGTTGAGTACCAATTTTTTAAATATCTAACAGAATTAAATAATGATTATATAAAGAACAAATTTGTTTAACGTTATGAACTAAAGGACTCAAAAATTGAAACGGCTGGCTAATCGGTTTCAAACCCTTACTAACAGTACTAAATCTAGGTTACGAAATTACGATTAAACAATTTAAAAAATGAAAAATATAGCGTGGACAAATCCATTTTGAAAAGGAAAAATAATCAAATATATATCCACATTAAGTCTTGAAATATTCTCTTTATTTAAGTATTTAAGAATCTTTCTTTGTAAGCTACAAAGAAAGATTCTTAAATGCTTCATGTAAATAGTTTCTAGAATTTCAACACTGAAATCTGAGACGCAATATGCATATAAATATACACAAAGACAGGTATAGAGGGTGAGATATAGTATAATTACGTAACGGATATTATTAAGCGCACATACAAGCATGTATGCATGTATGCATATATGTAGCCAATAATGTTATTGAGCACCATCTCAAAGCCACGTTGTTTCATTGTATAACACTACCGAATTATAACCATACACACCCTAGGCATATACACACACACGTATATATATATATATATATATATATATATATATATATATATATATATATATATATATATATGAGGGGATATCTATACGCATGCCAAATAATCTCTTACGTGATTTGTTCACGCAACGCATAAAGAATTGAATCGGTGTCTCTGGAAAATTTATTAGTCGAGATATCTTAGAATTTACGAGACGGAGTTTGTGTGTTGCGATTTACCGAGCCATCATATAAAAGAAATTAAGATTCAGGACCTCCTGCAGACCGAGACAGATTTGCAATCAGTAAAAAGTTATCAAGGCTCCACTCAGTACACATACCAAAGTTAGTGGGAGAAAAGTTAAGGAAAATATAAAAAAAAGAGGAGGATAAGACGATGGAGGTGAAGGGAAATGAATAAACACACTTGAGGAAGGCGAATACACAAAGTGATTAAAACGTAATCAATTACAAAATATTCTGTAGCGTCATATTCGCTCTTAAAGAAAGTGTGCGCTTAGTCTGCCATGATTACGGCATATCAACCTTTTTGAACGCATGTTAAACCAAACGTTATATCTGTTGTCATCGTCAATTAGTATGTATTTTATTGTTTCGCCCAAAACAAAGCTTATTGCAACTGTGTGTAAGAGGCTATTATGCACATTTGGTAGGAAATTAAGCAGCGGGATACTTGTTCGTACAACACTTAAATTTCTGCATGGTTTTACAGTCGGGGAAGAACGATTCAGGAGGAGTATTCCAAAGTCTAGCAGTTTTAGAGAGTAGAAAGCTCTCTGGCATTTGGGAATCCTTACAATAGAAGATTAAGATTTTGCTGTTTTGAGGAGATTTACTCCGAGGGACACCAACACTACGAGTTCGTCGCAGCATATTCGATTGAAATACTTGTAAAACAACTCTGGAGATTGTGGCAATAGGACAAGGAGTGGATCCTGGTTAACAATTATGAAACTAGCAGATTAGGGATTCATTTTTGCACCCTGTCTTGACTAGTGAAAAGAGAGACTAACTGTTAATGAACCATTTCATATCTGACAACAATATTTTACACATAGGCCAATTTTTTGCTAAGACACGATTGTGGAATCATATATGCATTTGCTAACAGTATTAATGCACAATTGCACACAATAAATTAGATGAGATTTAAACTTGATATAGTGTATTTGATATTTTTAGTCGGTAACGATTAGAAAAAACATCACAAATATGGTACAAATAAATTCCTGATTGCAAACGAGAATTGATTAATTGAACTGCGCAAAGGATAAATAGTTGGTAAAATGATACAAAACTTAATGCACAGATCAAAACTAAACCAGGAAAGGAAAGCATGCAAGATATCTTAGTCAGAATTAAGGTTTGACTCGGATGTCTAGATTAACGAAAAAACAGAAAATCTGTAACTATTCAACTCCACTCCTAAACAAATATAGATCACCTGAAAAAAAAAACCCAAAACACTTCACCCTAACTTGTGATTATTTATTTTTACACATTATTTAATTATCAATAAAGCTGGATCGAAACAAATGTTCAAACAAACTGACATAATGACTTCGGTTATTGTGAGATGTTGATATTTTATTATCTGACGCAGTATTCGAGAATAAAGAAATTTTAATTCCTGATCGTATTTGGTAACGCAATCTCAATCTCCTTTTAGTTTACAATTAAAACAAGTAAACTAATTATTGGAATAAACAAAAATAAAAATCAGCGTTATTTCTACATCAACAACAAAAAGGTATTTAGTTCTCTCCCAATACAAAAACATGGACACCACAGTCGGGAAGTGAAATTGAGAAGTCAGCGACTCAGAGGCGGAGCACTGTGACCTGCAAAATGTGATTGGGCAGCCCCATCAACATTAGGGCGCCTCCGACGACCAGCAACAAACCAACCCCTCCCAAAGGGAGAAGGCAAAGCATAAGAGGGTGGAAGTCCACTAACAAAAATATTATAAAATGACTTTCGGCGGACAATAGACGTACTTAAATTTAGAATTTATAGTGTGGAAATATATTTTAACGTAACATGTTGCTATTGTTTGTTTTTATTTTACTTCCTAAGATATAAATAATAGCAAAGAGACACGCCATTGATCACGACTTGATGAGGATCAATTCAGATCCTCTAAGACCTTTTCGATGGGAAACCTACGAACAAACAAGCATATATATATATATATATATATATATATATATATATATATATATATATATATATATATACACACACAAATATTCTAGGTTAGTGCAAAAATAATGTCGTTTTTGACCAATTTAAAAGATCATAACTTCTTTCATAATAAACTTTATGAATCGAAATAAAAACCATTAGTATCGATACATTTTTTCCAAGGATAAGCAAGTTTATTCATCCCATTAGCATAGAAATCCGGAGTTCTAGAAGCGATGAAGCCATTGAAGGCGGATTGGGCATAATCTCGGCTTTTGAAGTATTTTTCGCACAGGAAGTTGTCGAAACGCTTGAAAACGTGATACTCCGTTGGCGAGAGGTAGGGAGAATATGGCGGATGAGGCAAGTCTCGAAGCCCAATTCGGTCAGCTTCTGCAGGGTTAGTTGAGCAACATGCGGGCAAGCGCTGTAATAGAGGAAAAGGTGTCCGTTTATATCGACCAATTCCAGGCGCATACCTTGCTCATCACACGACACAACACGCTCGAGAAATGGGTCGTTTTTTGAGCGTAGAAGATCCCTTAAAATGACGATTCATGTAGCACTCATTTATTACATTTTTGACATCCCTATTTGCTATAAAATCGCGTACGACTGTTGAGTGGTCGACTTCGAATTCCACAGCAACTGCTTGTGTGGTTTTGCGAGGATCGGTTATAAATAAAGCTTTCAAATGTTCATGGCTATTATATATATATATATATATATATATATATATATATATATATAATATCAATGAATTAATTCAAAAATCCAATACAAAAGTAACATATGTGAGAAACGATATTGTTTTTGCACTAACCTAACACACACACACACACACATATATATATATATATATATATATATATATATATATATATATATACATATATATATACAACTCTTGTTTAATATTCACGTGTGAAAATTCTTGATTTAATATACCTTCTGCACAATGGCTAAACACGATTCTCGATAGTTATCTATACTATTAATACCATTCTAAATGTTTATTTATTTATTTGTGTGTGTGTGTATATATACCAATAACACTTTCGAATTGATGCACCAAATTGAAAAATTATCCCCCCTTCTGCACACTGTGAGTTCGTAGATTGTCCTTATTTATACATGGTTACGCCAAGTCACACAAAAAGCCCGAAATAAGGGCTTGGGGGGCGTTTCGTGCGAGACGAAAAAGTTACCTACCTATGTTAACGGAAAGTAGCACTGTCTGTATAGAGTCGCGGTAACATCTCTCGTTACACTGACAAGACTTGTGCCGCAATGGATAATGCGTCTGGCTACAGATCAGAAGAATCCAGGTTCAAATCCTGGCAAGTTCGCAATAATTTAAACCTTCAGTTATCCAGCGTTTACTCTCGTCCTTACCCTTAGTTAGGGTCTTTTTGTTTTTTCGGTGATTTTGTTTTGTGCATATGGGGATTTCCTATACTCCGAGTTCACAAGCTAAGCGTTGATGGTAAGATGATGTTGAGTGTAATCGATTTTGTATTAGAATTTGTTCCGACGCTGCGCAGCCGCTAGTTTTTTTATAATTATGCAATAATTAATTTTTATCGGTATGAGAATAAGGCCTTTGTGGTTATATATTTAATAAAATAAATTAACATGTTTCCATTTAAAATTAGTATAGGTTTATTCTTATAAATTTATAGAAAGATATTTTCAGCACAAAAAAGCTGAGAGATAGATGTGTAGAACGAATACAAGCCCCGTACATAATTTTCATCGTACTGACGTATGTCTCCTACCTGTAATCTAATCCTTATTTTCATGAATTCATAACTCCATCCATATATTTTGATTGGAGCCTATAAGTAAGCTATCAAATTGGTTAATCGCTTCCCTATAAATGTCAGATATTTTGTCAATGGATTTCATATTAATAAACTATTTACCATTTGGGCAAACTTTTTTGTTACATGGTAGTCACCATTTATCAAGGCTCGGAAGCCACTCGAGGATAAGGATTATTGCGTGTACAGTAATCAATGTAGCAATATCGTAGTAAACGTTAGTAATGGAGATTTGATAAAGTGTCTTACTTTAGGGGGCGGTTTATCAAGAATTTGTTTATGTTGGACTTGAAGACATCCAACATGTAGTCAGGTAAGAAACAGGCAAACGGAGGAGAGTACCACAGGTATGCACTTTTAATAAAGAAGCTTTGTTCATGGAATCTACGTTTTGATTTAGGCACAGATAAAGAGTGGGGAAAATTATTGACAGTAGTTTCATCTAGACACGTGTTTTTCGTGAAAGATTTGCGAGGGGAGACCAGAGATTGGGGCTTAGATGAGCACCTGCTATGGAAATAACGATAAAAAAGAGAGTCTCGCAGCGTCTCTTCTATGGGAGAGAGGTTTCAGGGAAGAGAAAAGAGAATCCCCACTAGGCCACGAAGTCTATTTTTTACTATGCCAAGGCAGGATAGGCTGTTTTTAGCAGTTGCTGCCCAGACGTACTTGGCTTTTATATAAGTAGAGAATTGCATCAGCAGTGAGATATCTTCTAGAGCGGTAGAAGAAATCTAACATTTTTCCAGCAACCTGGGACTTGATATACGTGTTCGATTTTAGGTCAGGAGTAAAGGTCAATCCCAGCAGTTTATCAAAACATGGAGTCTCCCCTAGACGAGAGCCACCCATTTTAATTGATGCCAGATGGGGATCAGAGCGTTGATGATGTAAAGATAGGAGTATAATAGAAGTATATCATCAAGAGTGATAAAGTACAACATTAGTTCCATTCGCACACACAAACTGATTTAAAACTAAAAATGGTTGGATTTCTTTCATTTTCCGAATTACGATGATCCTTAAATAAGTTTACAGACTATTTTTGCAAGCATTTTTGTACAGGTATTTAAAATTGTTGTATACTCTTTAAAATTCAGTATGTTATCTTCATACATCGTATATGATGACTGACCAATTATTATGATTTCAGGTTTAAATGTTCAGTTACAGAAAGAATTGGAATACACCCTACTAAAGCCTGATTGTAACAGCTGGGAACATTCACAAATACAATCTGGACAAGAAGACACTTTAGAAAACGATATGCAATTGAATTCTGTTTTAAACTTGGAAAAAATGACAGAGAAACGTAGAGAATGCTTAAGAGTGCTTTTGGATCATCTTGCATGAATCGAACATTAGTTTTTGAATGACATAAGAGATTCAAAGAAGCCAATGGGTCTGTGATGAACTATGCGAGGTGTAGGAGGAGTAAGAATGATTGACTAAATAAAGAATTTCATGGATAAGACCGTCGTGTGTCTATATAGACAATAAGTCCACAGTTTGATGTCAGTATGGGAACTGTTAACCAATAATACGCGAGGAACTTAAGATGCGGAAGATTTGTGAGAAGTTTGTCCCAAGGCTGCAGTCCACAACTACATCCTTGTCTCAGACTATTTGACCAAGATGGGTATCAAGACAATCCCTCACCGTCTCTATAGTCCAGATCCTGCTCTCTGTGACTTTCGGTTATTCCCTAAACTCAAGGAAAACCTTAGAGGCTGTCATTATGAGACAATTGAGTAGATGAAAAAGGCTGTAACGAGAGTCATTGACACACTCACACAAAAAGGACTTCCATATGGTTTGCCATAAGTTGTTTGAGCAATAAAACAAGTGCATTATAGCCGAAGTGGATTTCTTTGAAATGAACTAGAGTTTTATGCGTGTCAATAAAAATGTCTATATGAAAAAAAGTCTGAAAACTTATTGAAGGCATCTGGTAAATATCGATGAGACACCAGATTGTCTGATTATCGTTAAAAATTCTGGAAAAATATTTTTCCAGAATTTTTAATGGCAGAAAAGGGGAAATTACTAGACACTTTCCTAAGACATCAAAGAAAGACGCTATTATATTGTGTATTTTTTCATTTTAATGAAACAACGCCTAGATAGCTAAATGCTGTTTTTATAGCAATCACAACGCTATGTTTAAAAAAAGCGAAAACGATAAGCATTAAAATCGATGTTGTGTAAATCAGTTTAGGTTTTAGTGGTCATTATATAAACCCAGTTTTAATTGACTTTATGAAATCGTTTTCTAATTCTAAGCTGTACACAATAGATTACTTTATTTAAAAACTTCGGCAAACAAAAGCGAAAGCTACAGGTGCAAACAATGCATGCCAACTTTTTTTTTAGAGAAACAGTTAACGTAATAATAAGTATTCATCTCAGATATTCAAATAAATATTTGTATGGTTTTCTTATCAAGGTTGATATTTATATTCATATAACGTTTCGGTCAATGCGCTCTATAACCTTCATCGAGTGTATTGTAAATTTACAGCAATGATTTTTATGCAATGACGGATTTAAATATGTAAGATACATTCGATTTACACAAATTATCTCCTTGAACTATTTGCACCTAAACTATAACTCTAGATTTGTAAAGCAGTAATATTTTTTACAATAAAATAAAAACCTTCCTTATACATACAATGGCTGAGTCTTGATACCATCTTTTAGGTTTGACACCGCTATTTCTGTTCACCGCATTTAATGAGTGACCGTTCATCCGCTAGACCGTGTTTTATTAAGACGAATCAATATCTTTTAATTTCGGAAAGATGCAAGGAGATGTTTGCTGAGAGTTTTTTAAATGATTTTATTTGAAGGGAATAGACTTGGGGGAACGACGCAAATATTATCTTAGCTAGTTATTTACTTCTTAAATTTAAATTTTTACTTAAAATGAGTGACGCATAGAGACAAACATCGAAGTTTGATTAGTTTAGATTATAAATGTTCTACATTATTAGAAATGATATGTTCACGGCGTTTAATATTTAAGAAATATAAAGTCGTTTATTCCAAAAACGAGGAATTAAACTTTCATACATAACTAGCGTAGGTGTATTGCCTATCTTTAACCGGGACAACATTGATTTATGGATCAATTGGTCTTTCTTGTAGAACGTAGGGTACAGGATAAACAGTCCATATTAAGTATTTAAACTAAAATCCTATCCAAAAATATTTGAATAGAAGACCATACTATTAGTTCAATATCCCTGCTCTGAAATCTGTTGACAACATCGTATAGAGTTCTTAAACATTGCCTTTATACCTACTCGACCATCTAGCTTATCGGACCTTATATATCTTGAAATAAAGATTAGCAAACTTAACACCCATTAAAACTAGGTACTTTGAACTTTGACAAACAATACCAACTGCCGAAAAAGCACCTCGGTTCTGGAGCTGTACTTGGAGTATTACTGCGATAATCATACAATCGCAGTTTTAACAGTAACATTGGCCACGGTCAGCCTTTCTTTTCAGATGCGCATAAACAATTTTCACCATTGCAGAGTGCGACTCGCCTATGTTGAAAACATAATGAAATCCTCGATCATCATCTGATAATCTCCATACGAAACGTTCTGGGTTTCTTCAATCGCAGCTACATATATTCTAAGGAAACAAAATTTCACCGAATGCGAACAGCACAACTTTGGAACCTCATTTATTTAGCATTTAAACTAATCAGATTCAATAATAGGTTTCTGTTTTCTTGCCTTTTCACTGAAACAAAGATAGATTTAAAGTAGGTTTTTAATATGGGGAAAATTCAGAACATGAGCACTCTGGATTGGAACGATAACAAAATGGTTTAGTTTCAAAAGTCCTCACCTTCACTGACCGAGAACATAATATACCAAGTGTATCATTAGAACAGATACTACATTTTGTTTTTAGCTAAAATGCTATATTGACTGATCTTACTCAGTGTCACACATAACTCCAAAGTCATCCGGAACAAGGACACCGCAGGACTCTACAAGATTGCTGTCACATGCAGCAGCCCTTACGACATGTGAAGTTCAGTGAATAAAAAAGTGGTCGCATGTAGGTTTATATGTTGCTACTTGAAATAGGGTGCCTATTTTTCATCTATTTCAGGTAAACGTTGAGTAGCTATATTGCGCGGCCACAACAATTTTATCAGCAAATACGCCGTTTTAATGCTTTGGTGATGTAGACTATTTGAATTTCGAACCTGAGTCTGAAGCTGCAGTGTTCTAGGGGGTTCTCGTCAGCTGTATTGTCTGATCCGGTATCGCGTGCATTTGATCTTCTAGTTATCAGATAAGAAGATGGGCGTGCTTTTATTTGTTAGTGGGAAGAAATATTGATTTGCTTCTCACCTGCCCTAACTCCTTTTCTCTTTTATCGTCAGTTGCGTGTCTCACATTCGAGTTACATGGACGAAAAGTTAATTTGAGCGTAAAGAACCAACAGGAAGACACCATATTTAAACAGCATTACTCCCTCAAAATAACGCAAGAGGTAAGTAAATATTATATATAATAACAAACATTACGCTTATTATTCATTTACTTAAATAAGGTTTGGTTTAAAAAATAAAATAAAGTTAAATGTTTCCTACTGTAACAATAGAAGGAAAAATTAAGGTTGAACAGTTTGGAAGCATGCGGTTGTGTTACACGATGGACGCCGGATTTTCATTTTAAGAAAAAAATTTTGTTTGTAGAAAATTTTATATAGGTGGCTTTTATTTCTGAATGAGGAGAAAAAGTGAGAAAGACAGACAGTTGAATGTTTGACCACTGAGAGGAAAATAATAGAGCTGGCATTTGTCGGTATCCATTGTGGTGTATTGAAGAGGTATTCCTGTAATTTATTTAAGAAATTACATAGATAGACAACTGATTTTTTATCGCATTATTCAGTTACATAATACGGGATCTAATTTAATTGATTAATAAAAATCACATGTTAAATAATTTCTACTAACTTAAATACATTAATACGTTTTGTTTGTGAAATTGTAGAAAGTTGTTGTACTTGCTTTGACAGTTCAGTCGAGTAGAATATGAAAGTAGGATTTTTGTGAATTGAGAAAAATGTAATCCAGTGCTTCAGAAGATTTTCTTATTAAGAAAAATCTTGGGGAATCTACAAGGGATCTGACAAAGGAAGATACTGATACCTTGTGATCATTTGTTATGATCCGCCTATCAGCATAAAATCAATATTAACAACATGAAGACATGGCAATTGCAACAGACAAAATAATAATAATAATAATAATGATAATAACAACAACAACAGTAATAATAATAATAATAATAATAATAATAATAATAATTAATAATTCTGATTTCGTTTATCAACGTCTCTCTGGAAAGGGATGGGATTGGCTTCAAACGAGGAGATTCAAAGATCAAGGGTTTTCCTAAGGATGTTGGTTGCACCTATAATTGCAGAGGTTTGAAGGCCGCCTAAAACATCGGGGATTGGTAGTATTTTCAATTGCCCTTCCGGACAACTTGATACTACTCCTAGTGTAACAACTACGACCGAGATTATTTGTGTTTTAACCCCGTGTATTCGCCTTATATACAAGGCCAATGGAGCATAATTGCTCCACTTCTCATTCTCCTTCTCTTTCACATTCCTGTCCCAGGGTACTGAGAAGTCTACAATCTGCCAGTTTTTGAGACCTTGTCAATGACGACCAAATCCGGATGATTATGTTCCAATTGCTTGGTCCCACCATACCTCTACCTTGCCATCCTCACTTGTTCTCACTTCATCAGGCACCTCCTCAAACCATTTTCTAGCACACTTCACCGCAACCCGCTTACACACCTCCCAATATATCCGGAGTCGCATGCGATCGTGTCTTTTGCGGTACTCTCTGCGCCAGTCCACTACACCCTGCTGCAAGATGTGCAATTGACTCTGAGGTCTTACCACAAATCCGGTAATCTGCAGCAACTTCCTCTCCTAGAACCACTTTTTGAACAATCGTGTTCCTAATGCCTGCTCTCGTGCTGTACGAACAAAAGCTTCAGTATTCCTAGCCAGATACCCAGCTCCAAGCCATTGCCATGATCTTTCATCAGCCACTACTGCTATATCCTGGAAGAACCTTCCATGAATTTTCTTCCTAGTCAGTTCCTCTGCCCTTTCACATAATCAGCCTTGGTCTCACATTCCTCCAGTTCATTGGCTACAACCTTAAGCATCTACTCCTCACTTCTAACCACATGCTCTTTCAACGACATCTCCTCAGTTCTAACACAATCTTTTACACTTTTCAATCTTCTCCCACCATCTTTCCTCTTTTGATACAGCCTTGCTACGCTACTTCGAATGTGAAATATACCAAACATTGCTAACATCTTTCTTGTTTTGATATCCATGACATGCAAGTCCTTGTCAGACCATTCTAAAATTCCCGCACTGTATCTCAAAACACTGACTGCCCATGCATTTACTGCTTCAGTAGGTGTTCTCCATACAGTTTTGGCTTTGCGATTAGTTTCACTCTTCTAAGGTACTCTTTCCTAATTTTCTACTTCATTTCTCTGTTCATGATGCCTACACCCTCCAACACTCCCAAATACTTATATCCTGTATCTTCTATTTCTTTCATGATTTCTCCATTTGACAGCACTATTCCATTCGAATGAACCTTTACTCCTCTTTTGATCACCAGCACCGCACATTTGGTAATCCCAAACTCCATCCCAATGTCTTCTGG
This sequence comes from Euprymna scolopes, assembly GCF_053919585.1. Classification (NCBI taxonomy): domain Eukaryota; kingdom Metazoa; phylum Mollusca; class Cephalopoda; order Sepiida; family Sepiolidae; genus Euprymna; species Euprymna scolopes. The sequence continues at coordinate 12,169,922 of NC_136488.1, read as the reverse complement.
GTATATCTTCACAAGTTCTATCACTCTCTCTATTTCCTTATCATTTCTACAGAATATTTTCAAATCATCCATAAACAGTAGATGGTTGAGGCGTCTGTCACCAGATCCGAAGTTATACCCCGGATTTTCTCTTTTCAAGAGGATGCTCAGTGGCATCATTATCATTACAAAAAGAAGTGGCGATAACAAATCTCCTTGCAATATTTCACGTTTAATGCAACCTGCGTCATCTCCTCTCTATTTGCTGTCAGCACCGTTTTCCATTGAGCCATACTTGTCTCCAAAAGCCCTTCAACATTCTCAGCATCATTCATCATCAATAGTGTTTCACGTATCCATGAATGAGGAACCATGTAATAAACCTTTTTGTAATCGATCAATACTACGCTCAGATTACTCTTTTTCTTCTTCGCATCCTGCATTATTGCTTTATCAATTAGTAGTTGCTCTTTGGTAACTCTCGAGCCTTTCCAGCATCCCTTTTGTTCGTCAGGAAAAACACCATTACTCTCTAGATGTTCATAAATTTTATCCGCAAATATTCCAGTCAACAGTTTCCACATCAATGGCAGACATGCAATTGGTCTATAATTATTGGCATCTGTTCTGTTTGCAGGATCTTTCCTAATCAGTGTTATTCTTCCCTTCAAAGGTCAATAAAGGAACTTCTCCTGATTCTACACCCTTTGCAGAGCACTAAGTATAGGTGGATAAAAGCATGGAAACAGTTTAAACCAGAAGCCCATCACTCCATCTGGACCAGGTGCCTCCCACTTTGTCATCCTTCTTATGCCAGCCTTACCGTTATCAATGATTATCTCCACGTTATTCATCTGCTGCATTTCTGATAGTCTTTCTCTGACCTCTCCCAACCAGCTAGCCTTCTTATTATTTTGTCCTTCGACAGACCAAATCTCACTCCAAAACTTCCTGACATCTTTTGCATTTGGAGTGTTATTTCCCGCCTGATTACTACCATTTAATTCTTTATAAAGCTGAGGCTGATTGTTCCGGAAAAGGATGTTCTACCGAAACGCAACACTTTTTCCAACAAAGTTCCGAATTTTCATACCATCAGTGTGAACCTTCTCTTTCCACATTGTTAGAACGCTCATGGTTCCCTTTTCCAGCAATCTATACTTCCTTTCAAGCTCGTCCTTAGCCTTCTGTCCTAGTTTAACTACTTTTCTTATTTCGTCGATAGTACCAAAGTCTTTCCGCCACCGTTTAATACTTTCTTCAAGCCGCCTCTGCCAGTGTGGCCTTCTATCCTTCATTTCTCTCTTTTTATCCTCTGTATTAAGCTCAGACGAATCGCAATAACGTATGACTCTGCATACAGAAACCTGTTAAGTTCCATAATCGATATATTCTTTCTTATGATGTTGTGAATTACTCCTTGAACTATTTTTACCATGCTTTTCACCTTCCGCCTATCACTACTCTCAATACTTGGAATCTCTATGATATTGTCTCTAAGAAGAACCTCTCTATACTTCTGAAGTACTTCTTTTTCTACAGAAGTCAAAGTTTGAACTTCATCACACCTTCTCCCTACATCTGCTCCTTTCACTGGTTCCATTGTCTCAGAGTCAATGATTTCATCTGCCTTAGATCCTTCAAACTCCTTCTCATTACTTCCCATAACAATAACATTCCATTCCTCCTCAGTTGCCCGCCTCCAGTCATCGTTTACATTTCCCTTCTGCACTTCCACTATCTCAGTTATTTCATCAGAGCTAGTTTCATCAATTTTACTTTCGTTATTCATTTCATCTCTAACCATCCATTCAATCTCTTCTCTTGCAATCACTGAAAGTAGGTTGTTATTTTTAATTTGTTTTAAATAGGATACAAAACTAGCGACACTTCTAGCTCCTCCTCCTCTCGATTCCCATTCTTCCTTCACTTTTCGGATATATCTACCACATTTGGTACTTTTACTTCTTACAAAGCATTCCCACATACACAAATCATACTTAAATCATTCGTTGACATCTATGCTGATGACACGACCATCTACGGTAATACATCAAAGGCTGTAAATGACAAAGTTCTCTCTGATTCTCTCTCCTCTGATCTCGAGCGCGTGGTTCAGTGGGGGAAAATATGACTGGTTACCTTTAATGCATCCAAAACCAAACTCCTCTCCTTACATCATCAACGCTCTGATCCCCATCTGGCATCAATTGTGATGGATGGCTCTCGTCTGGGTGAGGCCCCGTGTTTTGACAAGCTTCTGGGTTTGACCTTTCCTCCTGATCTGAAATGGAACACATACATCAAGTATGTTGCCAAGGTCGCTGGAAAGATGGTGGGATCCTTCTACCGCTCCAGAAGATATCTCACTACTGATGCAATTCTCTATCTATATAAAAGCCAAGTACGTCCAAGGATGGAATACTGCTGCCATATCTGGGCAGCAACTGCTAAAAACAGCCTATCCTGCCTTGACAGAGTACAAAATAGACTTCGTGGCTTAGTGGGGGATGCCATTTTCTCTACCCTGCAACCTCTTTCTCCACAGAAGAGACGTTGCGAGCCTATCCTTGTTTAATCGTTATTTCCAGGGCAGGTGCTCGTCTGAACTCCAATCTCTGGCCCCCCCTTCGCCAATCTTTCACGAAAAACACCCGTCTAGCTGAATCCAATGTGAAAAATTTCCCCCACTCCATATCTGTGCCTAAATCAAAACGCGGATTCCATGAACAATGCTTCTTTCTTAGAACTGCACGACTGTGGAACTCTGTTCCGTCTGCCTGCTTCCCACTGGGCTACAACTTGGATGTCTTCAAGTCCAACGTTAACAAATTCCTAATGAACCGACCCCTTAAGTAAACACTTCATCAAATCTCCACAATAACGTAATGTACTTGCAATAACTCTTATCCCTGAGTGGTTTTCGGGCCTTGATAAGTGGTTATCACTGTGTAAAAAAAATCCCACAGTACTCTTCTTTCTTCATCCGTCCATTTTTTTTTTGACATTTCCTGTTCCATCTCCCTTCGGACCCTCTCTGGCAATTCTCACCTCCTCTATATCCAGCCACATCATCAGAATTTCGAATAGTTGTATGATGACGACAGGACCAACCCTGTTGACTAGTGGGACACCTACTGGACGTGAGACAATCGCAAGATGTTCCAGCCTCATTCACGTCGTTATTTTCAATATTTTGATTTGACATTCTCCCTTACATGAGGTTAGTCAGTTTTAGGTTACACCAGCACCGATAGTTTTATCGAGACATCATCTCTAGGAGGGTTCCCCACCAAGGTCAAAGATCCCCTCCCCACCTTCCTCCTCCACCACCACCACTATTACCATTACCACCACCAACAACAATAGAAATAAAATCTAAAATGATAATGGTAACTCTAATATCGGTAGCAATAATAATATCAACAACAACAATAGCAATGACAGCAAAAACAATACCTACAGTTACAGCTACAGTAATAATAAAAACGTACCACAACTACTACCACCACATCTACTAGTACTAGTAATAATAGTAATAATTGTAATAACCAAGAAAATATGTTTTTCTTTTTTTAATAATAATAATAATAATAATAATGATAATAATGATAATAATAATAATGATAATAATAAAAATAAAAATACTACTACTACTTCTTCTACTACTACTACTACTACTACTACTACTAATAATAATAATAATAATAATAAAAATAATAATAATTTTAGTTAGAAACGCTTACTTTGTTCGTCTGCTATATATTTTTTTAAAACTCCGCTGATGATGTGGCTGATGGACAGAAAAAATGTACAGAAAACAGAAACATAAAACATCCGAACATGTGAAAGAAAATTCCTCCTTTAACCGTGAATTTAAGGTTTAAATTATAATTTCAGTTAAACACGCTTAGTATTTTTTTCGTCTGCTATATTTTTAAACTCCGTCACTGATGTTACTGATGGCCGGAAAAAATGTACACAAAACAGAAACATGAAACATCCAAACATGTGCAAGGCAATTCCTCGTTTAATCGTGAATTTAAGGTTTAAATTATAATTGCTGTTAGAAAAGCTTACTCGTTTCGTCCGCTATTTTTTTCATAAAGTCCGCCGCTGATGTTGCTGCTGGCCGGAATAAATGTACACAAAAACAGAAACATAAAACATCCGAACATGTGCAAAACAATTCCTCGTTTAACCTAGAATTTATTGTTCAAATTATAATTTCAGTTAGAAACGCTTACTTGTTTCGTCCGCTGTGTTTTTAAATTCCGCCGGTGGTATTGCTGTTGGCCGGAGAAAATGTACACAATAATAATAATAATAATAATAATAATAATAATAATAATAATAATAATAATAATAATAGCCACATGCGCGGACCAGACAAACTACTGCAGAAACAAAACATGAAGAAGCGTTACATGAAACCAAGAGCATTGAAGATGCATATCTATAAGTTTTATATCTCCCATCCCCTATCATTATCCAATCATCGCCCCTCCTTAAAAGAATGATAGCAAATATGAAAGAAGGGTCAAGGGGGAGAGTGCACTAACCAGACCTTCGCTGAACAAGTGCAAAGAGAACTGGGACTTTGAGGAGACTTATTGCCATTCAAATTTCAGTGGTGAATAATGGCTACTGCTTGCAAGAAATCGATGGTAAGCGACTGTCGCGATAATGAATGATATCAGAAGAGGTGGAGAGCATTGATCAACTGGAGAGACTTGTTTTCACTCAGCTTCCAGAGAACACCACAGGCTGTTTTCAAGGTGATATCCTTTATAACCTCTGTGAAAGCTCCTTGTGAGACAATAATAATAATAATAATAATAATAATAATAATAATAATAATGATGATAATAATAATAATAATAATAATAATAATAATAATAATAATAATAATAATAATAATAGGGGCACTAGGAACAATCCCGAAAAACCTGGAAAAAAGAATGGCAGAAATTGGAATCAGAGGAATAGCTGCAAAAATACAACGCCTAGCGATAAGGAAAACGGCTGAAATATTAAGGAAAACCCTTGAATGCGGAGAATAACACGAGACAATATAACGAATATTGAACACGCCAATCCTTGTTGAAAAACGGCAGCTGAATACTTTGAACAATAATGAGATTAGCTTACACGAAGTTACTTTTATACGCGTTTTGTTATCAATTCAAGAACATCTTGTCATACATTGCGTGTGCAGTCAGCCATCAAAGCAACCAGCGACATGTGTCATTCATTCTGAATGGATTTTAAATCAAGATTTGTTCAGGTTGGTGCTATTAAATAGCGAGTGACAGGAGTCATTGCATGTATAAAACAGGTAGCAAGAAATAATGAACGATGAAATATATCTAGCAACGAAGAAAAAAAACAAGAAAAAATTTGAATAAAATGCAGAAAAAAATAAAACTGCACAAAATCGAAATACGTTATAGGATGGAGTACTGTTGCCACATGTTGGGTGGAGCTGAATAGAGCGCGCTTTCCTGACTTGATAATGTACAAAACCGTTTCTCATTCTTAGTGGCCGAGGGATATTCCTCCTTCCTACTGACCTTTTATCATAGAACAGATGCTGCGAGTCTATTTTTGTTCCATCGTAATTTTTTATGGCAGGCGATCTACTGACCTTCAATCTATGCCCGCCTTCTCCTGCATTTCCCTAGCTTCAACATCTGTCAATAATTTCCCTTACGCTTTTTGAATGCATAAAACTAAACGCAAATTCAATGACCAGGATTTTTTTTGCTAGAAGACTATCTCCAAAAAACGACACCACAGAGCTGCATTCTAACTGACTATAACACGGTTGTTTTCAATGCTAATGCAAATAGTTAACCCATAACCGAGTGGCCCTTTGGCATTCATAAGCCATAACCCCCTTGTAAAATATAGAAGAAATACGCAAACATAGGGAAATAAAGAAGACTGCAAATAGATGACAACGAAAGATCGATATAAGTCTGATAAATGTTAAATATACGCATACTGTAATATACGTATACTATAATGTGCGTATACTATAATATTTAGTTCGCTGTAACTTATAATAAAAAAGATAACAAAAAACAAAAAAGAATTTTATGTATATCAGCTCAGTAGTTTATGAGAAAAGTAGAACGAATACAAAAGCAGATTAATATATATATATATATATATATATATATATATATATATATATATATATATATATATATATGTATATAATACGAATATATTAAATTATTAAATATTAGCAGGGCTACCCGGCGTTGTTCGGGACCCTATATACAATGAGAAAATTTAAGTTGATTTTGAATATAATTGTTATTGTTATTCATTGGAGCGAGGAATTTTTTATGTCTATGTATCATTTGCTATTTCGAGCAAAAGAATATTTTACCTACCCTAAGACGGCTATTACACATGTATGAAATAAGTGTACCTTTTCTAGAACAGGTAATTCACAGAATGTATATGAAATAATTTTACCTTTTAGGGACGGCTAATTTAGAACACATTTTTAAAATATGTTTGCCTCCCTTCGGACGAGCAATTTATATACATATATGAAGCAATTTAACATACTCTCGACAGGTATTGTGCAACATATATGAACTAATTTCTCTTCCCACCAAGGCTACCATAATTTTGAGAAAATTGAAATCATTTTTAGAAGATGGATCATTAGGATTTCCAAATTGATACATAAATACAATGTGTTGGTTAATGAGTTCGCAACACTTGCTTCACTGTAAATTTCAACATTACTGCGTTTTTCTTCCTCACTATCGGCACTATTACTGTAAGAAAAAATGATGTCATTTTTGGAAGATGTCTCAGCAGAATTTTCAAATTAATGCATAAATACATTGATACAGTTAAGTGATTTGACAACCTTTGCTTCATTATCGAATTCCACATTACTCTGTTTCATTTTTCACCAGTATCGACAATAACTTTTTTTTGAAAAAAGACGTAATTTTCGGAAGATTACTCAGCAGGCTTTACAAACATATAAATAAATATGTTGAAAAGCTTGATGATTAGGCAACCCTTGCTTCACTACAAAATTTCACATTACTGTGTTCTTTCCTTCCCTACTACTAACACCATCATTTTAAGGGAAATGATATAATTTCTTGGCCATAATTCAGCAGGTTTTCTAAAAAATTACATAAATGCATTGACGCGAATGATGATTAGGCAACTTTTACTTTACCACAATTTTCAATATTAATTTAGTTCTCTCCGCTTCCTACCACAACCACCAACAACACATTAATAAGAGAAACGATGTCATTTCCGGAATATGATTCCATAGTTATTCCATATTTTTAGAATAAGACATTGTGGGAGATTGCTTAGTGATCCCAAAATGGACATTACTTCATCCAGCCTACCCCCAAAGTGAAGGTTTGTTAATTGCAATAGAATTCCAAAGCACGTTTAAAAGCAACATAATCATGTGTTTTTCTACTCCCCGCTACAACTGTGACGTCATTCCCCGAAGTTAACATTGAAAATTAAGAAAAATATTGTTGATCACCTACAGAGACTGATAAGATCAAAGTGTAGTATATGTTATGGTGTAGCATTTCACCGACCTCATATCTCCCCCCACCTTATTTGTTTCTAAGGAGGAGATAATGTCTGGTGAAAACAAATTGGTTGCTTGGTCTTCATGACTGAGACAATTATTTTAAATTCTTAGTAAGAATAGTAAAAAAAACATACCCTACACTACCCATATTAAGAATGGCTTTCTAAATAATAACGCTATTATTTCAGCACCGCTCGTATTTCAGTTTCTTATTTAATAAATTGTTCGGTGAATATACATAATAGTTTTAAAAATACCTTTCCCTCCCCATATGTAGAATGGCTTTCAAAATGTTATTATTTCAGCATGGTTCGTATTCCGTATATTATTTACCCCTCCCATCTTATAAATTTATTTGAAATAAATATGAGATCGTAAAATAAAAGATATACAGGCTTACAAATTCAAAACCGCGAGTAAAATTTACGTATTATTTCATACAAGAGTTGGTGTGATCAGCTAGAATTTAAATCAAAACATCTAGCGTTCCTGCCTAATATTGGGTTCTCTATCAAGTGTGCGCATGCGGATGACCGCAAAAAATGTCTGCTCGATGTTAATTTACATTTTACGTGTGAATTTGCCGATGACTTTACGCGTTATTCATGCATGTAAATAAAAATATTATTCACTATAAACCATCCTTGGTTAATGAACATTATTTCCTGCAAATTTCAGTGTTATGTGACCAGTAGTTTAAGAGTTTATCTGTTAGATATTTACACACGTACATGTACTGTTTTATTAAATAATTTCACTTAATGAAGTCTATATTGTATTACATAATATTGTAACAGACTGAATAATATTATTTTACTTATTTAGATGTTCACTCAATAAACTGCCAACGAGATTGTTGAGACCCAAATAACTTTCGTTTTTCTTTTTTGGAAATACCATTTGAAAGTGTTGTTCACAAAAATAAGTAAAAATATTTTTTATAATAATATTGACAGAAATATATATCATAAACAAATTATTAATATTAGTTGGAGCCTACATGTCACAAAGTATTTTATTCAAAATATTTACTCATGCGAATCTAAACATTCAAACCAGTATAATGTGCATTAATAAGTATGAATGGAAATTTTACTGAAAGTAATAAAAGTGAAGTAACTTTAACTTTCATGTCAGGTATAGTTTTCAATCCGCTTACGATATTCCTAAAACTAATATATATATATATACATACATATATATATATATATATATATACATATATATACATATATATATATATGTATATATATAGTGTCACGCAAAATATTAGATCCATTTCATTTGATAACTGTTATTAGGGTTCAAAATTTTACTTTAATATTCCTATTACTATTCTAACTTATATTTAAGGTAGTAATTAAAAATCAATATTAAGAAAGTTTATAATTAAGGAAAACGCAAAAGTATTGAATAAACTTAAAAAATCCCTTTTCTAAAATAATTTTAAATGACTTTTGTTGAGTAATCACTGACTAATCACAGAGCTTTATATTCAAATATTTTTTACAAAATTTTTCCGGTTTGTGTTCACTTGCTTGACAGTCAGTTAGTTCATTTATAAAAATGTCTAAAACTTAAGAGTTGTCAATAAATATCCGAGAAAAAATCACTGATAAGCATAAAGAAGGAAATGGGTATCGAATAATATCCAAGGAACTTAATCTACTACTTAGTACAGTTGTAAACGCTATTAGAAGGTTTAACCCCCCCCTGGGGCACTTGTTGCAAATCTTCAAAAAAATGGTCGATTTAAAAAAAATCAAGATGGGTAAGAAGAAAGCTACAAAGAAACACTTTTGTTCTCGTGGTAAAATTCAAACCGACCTCAAGGAAGCTATGGTTGATGTGAGCAAATATACAACCAGTAGAGCTCTAACCGTACAGGTTTTCTTTCAAGATTTTCGAGAACAGTCCTATTGCTGTTCATATAACGTTTGAATTATGTTAAAACATATGGGGAGAAACCACAAGAATTTCGGAGCATGTTATCTGGTCAGACGAAACGAAAATTGAAATCTTTAGAAGAAACACAGCAACACAGTTATGGCGGAAAAATGGCACCGCCTACAACAAAAAGTTCTTTTTTTTTTACATTCCTACAACAAAAAGTTCTTTTTTTTTGCATTCCTACAACAAAAAGTTCTTTTTTTGCATTCCTACAACAAAAAGTTCTTTTTTTACATTGCTACAACAAAAAGTTCTTTTTTTTTAATTCCTACAACAAAAAGTTCTTTTTTTTTACATTCCTACAACAAAAAGTTCTTTTTTTTTACATTCCCACAACAAAAAGTCTTTTTTTTGCATTCCCACAACAAAAAGTTCTTTTTATACATTCCTACAACAAAAAGTTCTTTTTTTGCATTCCTACAACAAAAAGTTCTTTTTTTTGCATTCCTACAACAAAAAGTTCTTTTTATACATTCCTACAACAAAAAGTTCTTTTTTTACATTGCTACAACAAAAAAGTTCTTTTTTTTAATTCCTACAAAAAAACGTTCTTTTTTTGCATTCCTACAACAAAAAGTTCTTTTTATACATTCCTACAACAAAAAGTTCTTTTTTTACATTGCTACAACAAAAAGTTCTTTTTTTTATTCCTACAACAAAAAGTTTTTTTTTACATTCCTACAACAAAAAGTTTTTTTTTTACATTCCTACAACAAAAAGTTCTTTTTTTTGCATTCCTACAACAAAAAGTTCTTTTTATACATTCCTACAACAAAACGTTCTTTTTTTACATTTCCACAACAAAAAGTTATTTTTTTTAATTCCTACAACAAAATGTTCTTTTTTTTAATTCCTACAACAAAACGTTCTTTTTTTTTACATTCTTACAACATAATTTGGCGGTGGTTCGCTTAACGTATGGGGTGTTTTTGATGCAACGGCACTGGTGAATTATAATTCGTTGATGGTAGAATAAATGGGCGTATGTACAGGGATATTCTGGAAAAAAACTTCGGAAATCTGCTGATTTGTGGAGACATAATAGCAGTTTCGTGTTTCAGGACGACAATGATCCTAAACATGCTGCCAAACTAACCAATAAATGGTTTTAAAATAACAAAGTTGGCCTTCTTATTTGGCGGAGCCAATCTCCAGACCTGAACCCTATTGAAAATTTGTAAAAAAATTGAAGATCAATGTTACTAAGAGGAATCCACAAAATATTCAACAACTAGAATATTTCTGCAAAGAAAAAAAGCGCAAAATACTTGCAAACATGTGTGCAACTATAGAAAGCGACTAGAAGCTGTTAAACTCAACGAAGGCTACACAACTAAATATTAAATCAATTTATCCAATACTTTTGCTCTTGATAATTTATATTTCCCTTTCTTTCTAAATTTTGATTTTATAATTACTACCTATAAATATAAGTTAGAATAAACTGACTAAATTTTTGGTAAAATCTTGAACATTCGTTATGGTTATAAAGAAAAATTTAATGCACCCAATAAGTTTTCCTGGCCCTATATATATATATATATATATATATATATATATATATATATATATATACTAGACGTCACGATATTGTAGAATTAAATTCACAATATTTTATTCAAAGCAAGGAATACAAGAAATTTTTTTTAAAATCCTTATGCCATGGTGTTTCAAAGATAGGGTCTTCTCCTCAGAGGAAAAAACATTAGCAAAAAGAAAATATACATAAAAATCTAATTTCGTTGGTTAGAGCAATTTTTATACACGATAGTTATAAAAGCTTTTTAAAGGAAGGTCAAGGTTTGTAGGAAAATAAAAAAATACTCAGCAATATCCAATAATTAGTGTTGCAGAAATCCAGTGTCAATATAAGGTTCGTATTTATATATATTAGGCATACAAAATTTTCCAATAGCTTAATATAGAATAAAGTTTAATATAATGAATTAAGCAATAAAAAGAAAGAACTATTGGAGCGGTTTCGTAGCTAAATAGATGTATAATATATAATATAGAATATTATAGTGCGGGGAACACATAAAGACGAGGAGAATAATTTAAGCAGGAAAATATTTATTTATTATATATTAAATATTATCTATTTATATGGCCGAACCGTATGTATTCAAAACATTTGATGATGAATAATTTGCATGACGAATCTTAGCTGGGATGTGTTGGACTTAAAACAGAAAACCAAAAAACAATCTAATTATAACCCTTTAACGTAGGGCTTTAATGATGTGTTTTCAGCCCTACCTGGAGATCTCTGTAACAATGACTATTCTTTTGACATTGCGAAATAAACGATAAAAATAATGTCTTTAATTTTTATAAAGTCACAGAAACTACAGTAGGTAAATGTCTTATTTACGTCCGCCTACCTTGGCCAGGTCATGTAAATAAAGGATTTGCCAAACAAACATCATTGGCTTATTTACATTGTAATTTTGCATCGAATCCTCGCATTTTTTCCTAGAACTATGTTATCCTCAGTCTCAGTATATATATATATATATATATATATATATATATATATATATATATAATTAGTTTTTTTACTAAAATAATTAAATACCTACAGACACTAGTGTTTCATCCTTTCGGGAATCTTCAGTGCAGGGTGTCACGACTAACACCAGTCGAACAATTCGAACTCCGAAACACGAGACATCTCTGGCTCGATTAGCAAAGACCGTATACATTCGGCTACCATAAACCGCGTGAAATAACGTTGTTCTTTACGTCAGTCAGACAGTGATCTAATCGTTATACAATGATATATATATATATATATATATATACACGCATATATATATATATATATATATATATATATATATATATATTGGAACAGAGTTTACCAGCCTAATAAATTGGATTAAACTCCTCATATTAACTATCGCATGAATGATAACAAGGCCAACTGATTTTGTAACTAAAATTAAATATAGTGTATGCCTCAACATTTTGAGGAAACAACAGGAACGATCCCTAAAAATTTCTAACACGGGGTCACCAAGAGATGAAAAACAATAGTAACATAAAATAACTATATTTCAAGTCAAAAGTAAGAACGTCTCCAAGAGGCAATAAAAATGTCACTGCTTAGACCTTTCAATAACTTTTTATTTATTTCTAAAGCATTAACCTTGCGTCTTGTGGTACAGGCAATTGTAGTGTCATTGTTGATAGATTTATCTCTAAATCAGTAATTATGCTATGCAGTTTGCACTGATGAAGAAAAAGACATAAAAATATGAGGTGGCAAAATTATATTTCTCAGAATTTATTATTTATATTTTTTCTTTATATTTTATTGCATTAGTTTTGTCACACACGCATACACACACAGACATATATATACATATATATATATATATATATATATATATATATATATATATATTATCGACTTTTTCTATCGTGAATCTCGGTGTGAGTTACGCCCCTCCAACATTTTTAGTAAGTTATTTCTCTTACATTAAAGCCGCTCACATTTTAGGGACGTAGACCATTATATGCATATACATACCTACATAGGAACATATATATATATATATATATATATATATATATATATATATATATATATATATATAGTCATTAGATATATATATTATTCCTTAATTGGAATTCATTTTTCAGATGAGCATTGTATATACATTAATTTTTTTTCCGGACTATTATTCTCATCTTTATTAGTTGTTGTTTTATCTTCATTGGTTGTTGTTTTTCACGACGTTTCGGCCAACTATACCTCTGGCCTTCGTCAGGTGGTAACCACGACGGATAGGAACTTCGAATCTCCTAACTGCATTCTCAGCAATCACTTCCATCCGTTGTTGTTGTCGTCTTACCAAGTTTTGGCCAAGTAAACCTCTGGCTGGCTTTGGGTAGGATTGAAACCGTTATCTTCAGGCAATGTTCATCTGGAACCGTAGAGATTCAACGTTTCTATCAACTGCGCCACGGGCCCCGAAGGGCGATCAAGGTTAAATTCTTTGATCTTATAAATCCACGTTTATTTATTATCTGATCTTCCATAGTCGGGTCCGTACCGATTGGTATATATATATATTATTCCTTAATTGACGAAGGCCAGAGGAATAGTTGGCCGAAACGTTGTGAAGAACAACAACCAATAAAGATGAAACCAACAACTAATAAAGATGAGAATAATAGTTCGGAATAAAAATAAATTAATATAGTCTTCGAAGTTTTTAACATTTAAAACAAAAAAATATTATTTATCATTCGTAATAAGTTGTTTACTATGAAACACTGTTTCGGGGATTTAAAAACAAAACAGTATATTGCTTCATGGATCCCCAGCAGTGTTGATTAAACACCACATAATATATATATACATATATGTGTGTGTTTGTGTGTATATATATATATATATATATATATATATATATATATATATATATATATATACTAGCAGACATACCTGTCGTTTACTGGGTTCAAAAACAGTCTACCGAAAATAGACTGTGATTGATGAAAATATGATAGGTTATGAAAAGGAGGGGGTTGTAAAGAGATAGGTTTTGATACTCAAAAATTTTACCCTAAGCAAAATATGATGAAAGTAAGGATAATTTTCGCGAAAATTGTTTTTTATATAAACTTTGTTTCCATTCGTAGCCAAGAGTGACCAACACAATGATGTTTCCTTACAAAGAGGAAATGTTATATATATATAATAATATAAATATACAAGAAATAAATATTACCATAGTTAATAAAAGTTACTTTTATGGTAGAAAAGTTCTTTTGGTGTGTATTTTTAAGTAGTTTGTAAAAAACTTCTTTTTTTTTAATTCACGAACCAGTTTAAAAAAATCAAAATGACAGCAACTTTTAAATGGAGAGCCCCGTTTTCAATTTGAAGGAGGGGAACCTGAGAATTCTGTGTTAACAATTTAAGAGAGTTCCATCAAGGTAAGTAATATTTCTAAACATATTTTAATTTTTTCCGTTATTTCGTGCTTGAGGAATATTCGATTATGGCACGTGTAGTTTATATAAAAATTCATTTAAGTAGTTATCGCCTCAAATTTAGTTTTAATTTCGGTTCGCTGAAATTATTTCAAGTAAAGAGCATTAAAAACTATTTCAAAAGAAAAAAAATCATGAACTGAACGTTTATTGACTATGGTAACACTTATTTCTTGTACATGTATTCGGGTAGTCGTTTGTTGGCTTTTCTGCTAAACACTCTTACGAAATAATATCGACGAAATATCGAAAAACAAAGAAACAAAAACGGTTTTGAAAAATAATGAAGCTTTACTTACTTTAGTAAAATAATCCGAAACAGCAAAATGGTATATTAAAAAGTAAACACGTAATTACTTTAGTTTTCTAAAGCAAAGAATCGATATAAATATGAATAAGAAGAAAATGGCGCCCTTTTGAAGCAGAACAGCTTCGTTTCAGTTTTACAGTATTGAACGATGTAGCATTGCGCCGTTGGATTCAGGGTTGTACTATTGTAATGTAAATGAAAACGCATAAAGGGTTGTAATCAACTGAATTTACATTGACAAAAAAGCTTAAACAGATATATAAATAAAAAAGGTGATGTAAATGTTTTTAAAAAGAAACGTAATCACGTGAGCAGGATGTTTTCCTCCTACAAGTAACGTTCTTACTTTTTATTATTTATCTATTTATCTTTTTTCGAAAGAGTGCCAGGTGCAAGTGGAGAAGGAAAAAACAGAGTTATGCAAAATGTGTGTCGAGAATTATCTAAAGTTCTGACTTTTTTTTTGTTTTGCTTTCACTTTAATATGAACGTGAATTCATGAGGTGAATTTATTCGACACAATATGATTCAACTCAAAAAAATAAATAAAAGCTAACGTGAATTAAGATTAAAGTTAAGGTGTTATTGTGGACCCTCACCCCTTTTAAAAAAACTTGTTAAACTTTGTGACATATTTACATTCTATGGAGATCAGGCGCGAACGAACACCCAATAATTTTATTATGCCATATTTCTTCAAACTGAAACATAATTATCGAAATATACTTACGCAAATAGATATGAAAAGTCTTTGTTAAAGTTTGTGCCATATTTCCATGGAGTGCAGGCGCGAACGCAGCCCCAACAATTTTATTATACCATCCCTATCTAAGTTGAAGCATACTTATCAAAGTATTTTATGTACATCTATATCAAAAACCCTTGTAAACGTTTTTTTTCATTTTTTATTTCCATACTTTGGGGGCCAGCCGCGAACGCAGACCCAACAATTTTTATGAACCACCGTTCTGCCAAATCAAACATACCCATTCCTGATCCTCGGTACATCTTCTATCATTATATGCAATCAGTTTTTTTTTAAATAGTCAACCATATAGGAGCCTCTTCGTGACCAGACAAACACCCCCACATACACACACAGACGTTCAGCTTTATATTATAGATATGCATAAATATATATATATATATATATATATATATATATATATATATATATATATATATATATATATATATATATATAGATACTTATTCGTTGTTTTATGTTTTTTAATTTAATTATTATGAATACAAATTGCTCAGCGACCCGTGGTTAGCTGAATCTACGGCCTATCGGTGGAAATGTCTGTAAATAATTCTAAATGTCTTCACGGGTTTGTTCCACTCCTACCCTTCTAATTGGGGTCAGACCGCTCGGGAAACACGTAACAAAAATAGACTGCGAAAATGCTTTTATGCATTTTGAGCACATTTTAAATATATTTTAAATATTTTACATTTGAATAATTTGTGAAGAGGATGCTACACAGAACGTCTGAAACGCGTAAAAAAATATGATACCTTTTTATATGAATAATCAAAACACGAAATAATGAAATAATGTTAAAAAATACACATCAATTGTTGGTGACCTTCCTTATTTTAATATATATATATATATATATATATATATATATATATATATATATATATATATATATATATATATGAACACATATCCTGGGTAATCAGTCTATATGTTCTTAACCGTCTGTCCTCATATAATTTAACAAAATAAATGAGATAAAAAAAATTAAATGTGCATGTGCATATGTATTTGAATAATCGTTTTAATTTGTATATATAAGTATAGAATAATCCAACTTTTCCGAACGCACATTTATAATTTCGTCCTGGAATGGGAAGGACTTTAGGATTTTTCCCCTTTTTTCACTTGCATGTGGTCTGTAATCGTGTGTATTTTACATTTTTTCTACGAATTCCTTATAATGTCCGCTGAAATAGGGACGAAACGTTGATTACTATTTTATTAATTCTCGGTTTTCCTTTCCAAATAACATATATATATATATATATATATATATATATATATAAGTGTATATATATATATAAGTGTATATATATATATATATATATATATATATATATATATATATATATATATATACACTTGGTAACACAAATTCAGTACATTTTACCCTGACTATTTTTTTTAATAATAAACCACCATTTATAAAGACGAAGAGGTCACTGAAGGTAAAAGGTTGAGTTAGAATGCGATACATGATCGGTTTTGGGGGTACCTGGGTAGGGCTTGATTTTTTAGAAGAGGGTTCAATAGAAATTCATTTACATTATATTTGAATGTAATCATTTTATAGTCAGTCGGCAAACAGACGTTCTGTATTGAGTTCCACAGACGGAAGTTCTATGCAAGAATTTCCGCTCATGGAATGCCCGTTTAGTTTTAAAGATAAAGAGTGGGTGAATTTGTTTGCTGTTTTTGTAGCTAGTATTTGTTTGAACGTTTTATTAGGAAGGACCATCGACAGGAGCACTAAGCCTAAAAGTAACATTAGAGCAGAGACAGACTTTTGTGTGACGAAGGGGGCAAAAAGGTCATCGAAAACAATTCGGTATCCTGCCAGGGTAGGAAAGAGTACTTTTAAGAGCTCCACCCCAAATATGGCAACAGTGCCGGATTTCTATAGGTAGAGAACTGCAAAGGAGTGAGATACTTTCTGTGATAGTAAAACGATCCCACTATTTTCCCATTTCTGACAATGGAGCTCATGTAAATTTTCTATTTAAGGATATGGTTAAAAGATAGGCCCGAAATCTTGTTAAAGGAAGGTGCTTCTTCAAGACGAGAGACGTTCACCTTGGAAAAGTAAGGATATGAGCGTTGGTGGTGAAAAGACAGAAGTTTGGTTTCAAGGCAACTAGCAATTTTTTTACCATATTGCAAGACACGCTTCAGGTGTTAGGGGTAAGAGAAAGAGAAGAATTTTACTCCTTTTTTCATTTGAAGCGTTGCCGTAAATGTAACATTATATAGGTGGTGTTTATAAATATGTGTCGTATTATTGCGTGTCTTATTACTAGTCTCTATTTTGGCTTCTTCGCTATCCGAAACTTAAGTTGCAATTTATTTACGTTCCGTGATCGTCTAAGTGTGTTGCGTGCGTGTGTGTCATATAACATAAACATATACACGTATTTCGACATACCTCATCAACTTTCAACTGCGTCGTTGGTCTTTTAGTCCACCTGGAAATTTCTGGACGAATGTATTTCAACTCCAAGACGATGGTTGGTTTTTATATAGTTTTTATTACTTCCCCTGTGTCGACCGCAGAAGAATGGGAAGTGAATATGTTTGCTTTGGTGGTTAATACTAGTCTCCATTCTGAGACACGTCAGCTCCCTGCTTGACATCCTCTTTTCAACTCATCCATTCTTTCGGCTAACTAGAACATGTGATAACAGACACGTACTTCCGTTAATCAGATGCTATCGGTGCATTTGTCCAGTTCACACCTCAATATGTTTTGACAACTTTTATCAAAACATAGTTTCACATCTCATATCTTCTTTACTTCCAGCTCGATAGACAGATAAATCGATAGATAGATAGATCGATAGCTAGATAAACAGATACAAAGAAAGATATATCGATCGATAGAGAGATGGATAGATGATAGATAGATAACAGCTAATTTCTCTTCTGGTGCACAACTATATAACATAAACGGTATTATCGTTTCATAGATGTCAACAAAAAACGGGAAATGTAATTTGAGAGGTTGTTGATAAAGATCAGGAAGAACGGTAAGTCCAGGGTGGATCTTTGAAGCATGCCAGCATTAATACTGTGAGATTGGAGTTTTGCCCATAAACGACTTCATTAAAAACTATTCAGAGAGAATCGATTTTATTGTTGAGATGACATTTCCAGATAATTTGTAGCTGAAAATCTTATGAAGTATACTTCTGTGCAAAACCCTATCAAATGCCTTAGATATGGCATGAGATATTGCTGTAGAAGTGAATAGATTCACTGATCCTGTGTAATATTTCTGTTAGCACATGAGCTGTTGATAGCTCAGAACGGATACCATTTTGCATGTGGCTGAATAGGTTTTCTGGCTACGGTTGTTGAAAACTTCTCTATGTATCATCGACTCACGCAACTAATTCAGAACGCACAGGAGTTTGATTTATCTTTACTGAGATGCAGAAGATCTATGCTTGTATTTTTAAATACTAAAGATTGACACGGTTTTTTCAAGTGTTATGAAGGAAATGATTGAATAATTTTGTTAGTATAAGAGCTAGTTCCGGTTGCAGCTGTTTAAGTTCAATAATTGGTATGTTGTCAAAGCCAGTTGTTTTGCTGTAATCAAAGTTCTTGGACAGGTATATTGATGTCGCTAACAGTATTATCAGTCATTGGAGGAAATTTAGGGTATAGGCGGTCATTATCACACAGGACGAAGTTTGATGCGAAGTTTATCGCAACGAGTTTGAGCAAGACTATAGATTCTGACGTAATCATCTCAGGTTAGTTGATGATATTTGTGATAGAAGAAACATATCTCTGCAGAACTTCGTTTGTTATGCGCCAAAACTTGTGGGAACATAGCGTAAACTCAGCTACTTAAGACTTGACGAGGCGATTTTCGTAAAATTAAAATGTTAATTATATAACGAAGATTTTCTTTTCAAATTAACAGGCTCAAACGATATCCAAATGCTTATCTGTTAACGTTATCCGTACATCCATAAAACAATGATAATCTCTACTTACATAAAAAAATATCTTTTTAATAAAATTAATCATTCTTCTGATGGTAATGAGATCATTATTGGCAGCCTAACACATATCTTCTAAGCAAACAATCCCAAAACCTTCATTGTCATAATATGATTCAAGTAATCATAGGCGCAACCAGGCTCCAAAATTACCTGACAAATATACCCGATGAACCAGTACAAGAAATATATAAACAAGTGCGAATAAAGGGACGGTCGGAATCTGCAATAGACCTCTCGGTTGGAGTCCTTGAAAAAGCAGATGACTAAAATCTGTCAGCATCCTCCATCCCCAGCAAAAACAAAACAAGGAAAAAAATAAACTCATACTAACAAAATATTTATTGCCGCGGCAATTCCGTTTCCCATTTATAGATCCATTATGCGTTAAGAACTAAAATTAATACAGTTTGCTTGCTGTCTATCTTCTGATTTTCTACACTCCTTCTCTCTCTCTCTCTCTCTCTCTTCCTTTTTCTTTCTCTCTTCCTTTTTGCTTTCTCTGTCTCTGTCTCTGTCTCTGTCTCTCTCTCTCTCTCTCTCTCTCTCTATATATATATATATATATATTAATACATTTTCTCTTAAAAATGCAAAGCTCGCTTTATATGCTTTATGTATGAGATATTAGTAACAGCTCTGCATACATATGCACACGAATATACACAATCCCTCTCTCTATCATATATATATATATATCTATATATATATATATATATATATATATATATATATATATATATATATATATATATATATATATATATATACCAAGACGTAAATATCATTTTTAAAACGTAGTTACATAACTGTTGTCCTTCCTGTTAAATTACACGTGTATTTTTCCATTTCGTAAGTAGCATTAATTATTGCGTGGGATTTACTTTTGACATCTGTCGAGAATATGCGGCCATATCCACCGTTCTTTTAAACTAGAAAATTACGAGTTAAAAACCCAACAGAGCTTGATCGCTAAATCAAATATGAAACGACCATTTAAAAAATGGCTTCTTCTTATCTTCCTTCGTATTATTTGTTCTTGCTTGACACTTTCAAAAGTGGACGCCTATCTTGAATAAATGCGAGTTACGTCTGGCGGCAATCTGTGTAATGGCTGAACCACTTGGAGTAAAAAAAAATGTATTTGTGTTCAGATTCATTAAGAATTTGTTTTTTTTAAACGAATGGAAAACAAAATCGGCAAAAAAAAACATTAGCAAAAAAAAAAGTTGTTATAAAAATGAATATTTTATATTTATCTTTATTATATTTATTATCTTTATTATATTTATTATATTTATTATCTTTATTATATTTATTATATTTATTGTCTTTATTATATTTATTATCTTTATTATATACTTGCAGGAAGGTTCATGATTGAATGAAGATTACTACAGTGTAATTTTTTTACAAAAACTTCTTTTCACAAATGAGGCTTTTCTCTATGTCTACAAATATATTACCAGACAATGTATGGAGGATTCCTGTCATATTTGGACTATTTAAACTCTGTCCTTGTTTTTGACAAAAGTTGATTCATATCGATTGTTGATTAATTGTTCTAAGCCTTTCTTATTCACGGCAACCCGTTTCTTACAGACATAACGGTGCTAGTCACAGTCTTTTTATAAGTGCTATAATGGTATATGATCGAAATTATCTTAACTATTTCCTGCTTCCTTTTTTCCAGCTCATTTGACTTGTATATCTAGTAGTCTCCATCCGTCTGCTTTTAATACCTCCTTCTGATACGGTTTCTTATTCCAGTAGGTTCTTTCCCAGAACTTCTTTAAATCCCACTAACAGCGTTGGTCTTTTCAAGACTAAGGCCAATAAGCCTCTCTTGCCTTTTCGATAATCCTTGTTCGTTAGCAATTAGCTTCTAATGTGAACTGGTTTCACACATGCAAACCCCCCACACACCCACATATATATATATATATATATATATAAATATATATATATATATATATATATATATATAGCGTATTTGGAGTTAAAAGAGACGAAACGAAATAAGACAAGAAGGTAGATTTAACAAAATATTTTTCCAAAACAACATATAAGTAAGGTTTTGTTAACGATAGTTTTTGGATTAGTCATACTTTTACTTTCATTCGTAGTGTTGGGAAGAGTGTATGTATTACACAATGACGTAACAAAGTCAAGACTATCCTCTAAAGTATATAAACTACTTAATTACGTCATAACAGTTTAGCTCTTAACCGTATGAAATAAACAGTTTTAATTTAGCGAATGATAGTCATCATTCATTCACTTACGTTGTAGACCGCTTTTGTTTTCAAAACTTCAAACTTGTCGTCTAAGCCATCTATTAGATTTTTCTCTTTTTTTACATTCGATGCAGGAGCCATTCGGGATAAGGGTTATTGTGTGTACATTAATCAGTGGGATAGTATCGTATTAATAGTTAGTATTGGGGATTTGATAAGGTGTCTTACTTAAGGGGGCGGTCCATCAGGAATTTGTTTGTGTTAGACTTGAAGACATCCAAGTTGAATTCGGTGGAGGGGGAGGGAACAGGCAAGCGACAGAGAGTTCCACAGCCGTGCAGTTCTAAGAAAGAAGCTTTGTTCATGGAATCTACGTTTTGATTTAGGCACGGATAAAGAGCGGGGAAAATTATTGGCAGTGGTTTCAGGTAGTCGGGTGTTTTTTTTTGAAAGATTGGCGAGGGGGGCCACCAGAGAATGGAGCTCAGACGAGCACCTGCCATGGAAATATCGATAAAACAAAGACAAGCTTGCAATGTTTCTTCTGTGGGAGAGAGGTTGCAGAGAAGAGAAAAGGTCATCCTCCACCAAATCACGAAGTCTATTTTGTACTCTGTCAAGGCAGGATAGACTGTTTTTAGCAGCTTCTGCCCATATGTGGCAGCAGTACTCCATCCTTGGAGGTACTTGGCTTTTATACAGATAGAGAATTGCATCATTAGTGAGATATCTTCTGGAGCGGTAGAAGGATCCCACCATTTTCCCAGCGACCTTGGCCACAGACTTGATGTGTGTGTTCCATAATCTGGACGATTATCTTCAAAATGTTCATGATTTTGACAATGAAACTGGATATATTGCTGAAATCTGTGTACCAACTAAACACGGTTTTAAGTAAAACTTTTTTGTTTTAGAACATTCGAATAATATTTTGTCGCAAATCTTAAACAGACATTCATTACTTTAATTCATTCCAGTGTCGAATGAGTTAATAAAAATCAGTAAACACTATTTTTTACTTACTTGCAAATAGTATCTCTTGTAGCGTCATGGAAATTCGAGCAGTGTTATGTAGCAGCTTATGTTTATCCTCCGCGTCAAAAATCAAAATGCGTAAACACGTTTGGATGCACATCCTCTGCGCCTACACCATCCTGAATAAAATCAAATAATCAGATTTTGACTAATCAGAGAACTTTCTGAACTTATTCGAAAAGATACTTCTGGGTACCAATTTAATCCTTTAAAAAGTCAGATGTTTCTTCAAGAAACCAGTAGAACACTTCACCTGAGTCTACGGGTCGGTGTCGCTGGCGCTCTTCTTTTGTGTACTAATCTCTGCAACATCTCTACACTCACACATACAAACATTAGTGAAAACACAAACAAACATAACTCATTGACTCATTATCGTCTGCCAATCTGTATAAACTTTATATATTGAAACATTTCCAATCTTTTACACTAAACTTCTTTTAAATACGAAATCAAATTTACTCTTCTAAACCACTTTCATTTAATTATAATTTATATAAATGAATAGAAAAGTTTTGATTACAATTTTTCTGACCACTGTAACGTACATCTCTTAATATATCGATTCAGACTTCTCCAATGTTTCAGCAAATATAGTCTCCTTGTTCCTACAAGAACTCTAAAAATATTTACGAACATTCTGTTTTTCTATTGCTTTAAATTTCCATTTAAATCATATATAAAATATGTTTTATATATGCCATCTGAACTCATTATTTTTAGTTTATCGCACTACATACCTCTCGTATTCTCACATCTAACGATAAAAAAAGCTTTTTTTACTGAAAATCATTCTAGGAATTCACAAAAGGTACCTCTCCCATTACAAAACAACTAAAGTAATACCCCAAAACTGGACGAGGTACATCAAAAATTATTAGGAGTCATTTTATAGACCTGTAAATAATGTTTCATAGTCCTTTCAGTAAGAGTAGGGCCCGCTTTCCTTAGAACTCTCTAAACCGTGTCACCCTTGACGCTTTACTTGAATATACCTTTTCTGTTTGATACGCTTCACTAAGAATGGTTGGCAAAATTGAGTCGCCAGGATTGGATAAGTTCAGTTTTCTGACACAATGCAGAAAACGACACCGAGTCTAGCGATTACGAACGAAAAGGAATAGAGGTTTTCACTGTGGTTGTTATTTTAACGTAAACGCTTCTGAAAAAAAATCTAAGAATCATGTGGTAAAGACAATCTAATGGGCAACAAATCAATATGAAGTTACCAGTTTAAAGCCAGCAGTTAAATATCTGATTTACTGGCAAAGTATATACTTTATATAGCCTTACCATATTCTTATTGTTTCTGTCTATAATTGCAACATATATTTAGATTCTCATTTTTAGATCGCCGACAGGAAAATATTCCAATATTGTCTTCTGTATTTAAGTATAATATTCATACACGAGTCGGTGATTACATATTGAGTAGAATTCCAACATATGTTAGCTTTTATGCTTTTAATTTAAATTGTATTTTTATGAATTAGCGCCTTTTCTTTTATCACTTTAAATGTAACAGGAAACTCACTAATAGTGTTATACAATAACTTTTATCTTGACGTCAATTCGTAAAGAGCCAATCACCGTGTCACCAGTAGACATAATTTCAAATAGTATCCCCTTACGGACAAGTAACACTGTGACTTGTTTGGGTGTATAAGAGTTGAAAAATGTGGTGTACGACATTACCCTCATATAGTACTTTTTAGAGATTTTATAAACTATTATGAGTATTCATACGTTTACGCATTATCCGTTCATAGGCAATTAAATAGAAACATAACTAAACTAAATATTTGATAAAATTCTAATGGCAATAATACACTCGTTTCATTCATCCGAAATGAATTAATGAGTGATGCCTACTCACTGTACTCCACGTTTTAAATATTAAGAATCGTTGTAATTCTTCCTCGTCAATATGTATCAAACATTTCTATTATTATTATTTTTAAGCGGATTGTATAAGTTTTGTAGTGGAAGTAATCTATGTTACTTACTAATAGACTATTTTAATCTCAATAAATACAGGAAGACTAAGCCGTAAGGTGTCAGACGATATCCCTTTACGCTTGTATACTGGACTGGTGGCTGAAGGGTTGTGTTTGCAGGATTTTATTTTTGAAAACTGCCACAATGACCTCTTTTGTGGGGGCTGGTATTCTCCCACATTAAAAACGAGTTTGTGTCACATTTTGTTTTACGTGAGGAAGCTTATAGATAGTATTCGATATCCAGTTACGATCCTATACTGGACTGGTGGCTGAGGTGTGATGTCTTCTCAGATGCTGCACCCAAATTAAATTGTCCTTAATCAAACTGCCAGAGTGCCCCTATTTTGGGGGAGCTGGTTTTCTCCCACATTAAAAATAACCTTGTGTCACATTTTGTTTTACGTGGGTAAGTAAATAGATATCAGTCGATATCCGGTTACGTTCGTAATCCGATCCATTGTTCGAGAGATGAGTCTTTTGCCCAAGTAAAGGTTTTATCCTCTAAAGAACCGAACCCATTCTTTGAAATTTCCCATATTGAAATTTCCAACCAACAATGAGGAGCCGGAAGAGGCTCCGGTACCAAAAGAGGCAGAATTTCCTCCAGCAGGCTCTACAGAGGAACAACAAAGAAAACATCCTTTTGGGCCAAGGGAAAGACAGTATCCATGTGATCACGGACCTGAATAGGAGCCAGAGGTATTATATTAAAATCTTGGAGGCGTTCAAATAAGCGATAAGAAAATAAATATTGAACCCCAGAAACTTCGAGAATGTAGCCAAAATAATTATGTTTGTGAAAGCAAATAGGGGGGAGAGAGCGAAGGCATAAGGCAGATGATTGATGCCGGGAAAAGGGCATTCCCTGAGCTAAAATTAGTCGAAGAGGAGCACCCATCCTTAACGAATTTAAAGGTAAAGTGCGATGGAAGGGTTCCACTTTATGTTCACCCTTCATTATTTGAGGTACTTAAACTAACGTTTCCCCTGGACGTGGGAGGCCTATCAAGACATGAACGGGTTACGTCCGATCTGCTCCCGTGGAGTCTCGGCCAGGCTTTCGACGTCCTTATTCCTGAGGACATTAGACCGGTATACGACGAATAATTCTAGATAGAAACATGAACTTGAACCCCGCTAGTTTGAATACAAGGATCAAGGCTGCTCACGTTCTGAGGGATCTTGTGGCCTTTGAGGTAGATGTAGCTTCTCTCCACCAGACCCACTTTGTTTCATACGGGGACAGCGGTGTGCTGACGAACGACTTTGACGTTTTCTCAGCATATGACAATCTTCGTAATTATAGGGTTTCTTTGCTAGTTAGTAGCACCCTATCTGCGATGGTAAACGTAGTTAACGCGGACGCCTAATGAAAAGTGGTCGTGGTCGATTTTGCCGTTAAAGCGGTAAGTTCTGGATTGTGGCAGTTTATGCGCCTAATATCGCTCGATTTTACTTTTTCGGTGGATGGAGATGTTCTCTTGGGTTTGGAGCGTGTAGCTTTAATGGGGGACTGGAACACCGTCCTGGACCCCAAGATATAAGGTCGGGTATGGGGAATAGAGGGTCGGATAGGTGTGAAAGCAGTCTGTCTGACCTAATGGCCTAGTGCATTCTTGTCGGCAGGTTTCTTCTGGATCTCCCGGGGAGGTGATGTGGACGTGGCAGACTAATCTATATGGACATAATCTTAGTTAGAAGGGGCGACGTAGATTTTCTATCTTATCTCAGCATCCACTAGCTTGGTCATTCGGGCCATAAATTAGTTATGAACCGTGTGAAGTTAAGCAATAGGTCTAGATTGGATGGGTACTGGAAGTTTAATGCCTCCTTGCAGGAGATCGTCGAATTCTGGGAATAACTGACCACACTAATTAAGCGGGAGTTAGTGGGGGTGGTTATCGGGAGTAGCTGCTAGGTTAAACTTAAGACTACAATTAGATGTGTTTGCGTCCAATATAGCCAGCGCCTCGCCGTAAGTAGGGCTCGGACGAAAAAGCACGTAGAAGGTAGGCTCATTCGGGCGATGGCTGAGGGGGGGATCCCCGTGAGATAGCGTTAGTTAAGAAGGACCTCAGCGATATGAAGGTAACGTAGAGCTAGGTTAAATGTCTCTAACAAAGCTGTTAACGTTGGCGATGTTGAGCGTAAGACCGCCCTACGCCGCGGCTCGGATGGGTACATTCGGAAAGTGAAAAACCTGGAAGACCGAATATTACCATGGGTTCCTGCGGTCGAGCCCTCCCTTCCCCGACTCATACCTGACCCTGGAAAGTTGTCGAAGACTGGGTGCGGAGACGATTTTCTTCGGCGAATGACGGGCCTCTCTTAAGACATTGCAGAAGTCCAATGACCGTGCTCGGTCTAGGAAGAGAACGTATAGGGATTTAGTGGTGGGTACCGCAAAGGATCTGCTGGTCGAGCGGCTACGCTTGTCGAGGAAGGCGGATCTCTTGCAGTGGAATTGGGTGCCTGGCTAAAGTTATTTAATTTATTCAGATTTTTTTATTACGGGATGCACTGCCACTCTACGACAAACTTGCCAGAGACAAAGAAGAAAAGGACGGGTTTCCCTTCTTTCTGCGCTGCAACGAAAACAAAGATGAATCGAGAGAGCACGCATTTTTTTCTTTGCAGTCGACTTCGTAGTCTCTCGAAGTATGTCTTAATTTATTTTTCATCAGTCACTATTGTCGTATGTTTGTTTGTTTGTTTTATCAGTGGTAGTTTGTCTAGTTTTTCCCATGAAGATTCATAAATGATTGAGTTAAACCGAGTCGTTGTAACTTTATTTTTTATTCAAAATTTGCTCACGAATTGTTTTAACGCTTTTTTATGTCTATATTTTACTTTGTAATCCATACTTTTATATCCGACATTGTGTGAGTAATATTTATTTAGATTTAATTTAATCCTATACAAAAGAATAAAAAGATGTGAAACGTTCATGAAAATTCAGAATACTTCGATTATTGTTAATTTATAACAATAAAGATTACACATTTATTTATAACAATGAATGTCATACATAAGTATTATAAATTTATATATAACAATAAATATTACACATAAATTTATAAACATCATTTTAACTTCAGTCTCTTTGTAGTCTGTGAAAGAGTATCCAAGGTGCCTGATCCCGTAAGTATCTTCCATGTAAAAGAGATTATATATATATATATATATATATATATATATATATATATTTCATAGAAAAAATGCGAGCTTTAAAACTAATATGGTTAAGATTAAACTAAAAAAGTAAAAGGACTAGTTGTAAAACATGGTAAAGAAAAAGACGAGATATTCTAAATATAATAAATTCATAACTTAAAATATTGCAGCATTGATTGCTTTTCTAGCTCTTTGTTTTTTTTTGTTTTGTTTTTTGTTTTGTTTTGTTTTTTGGGTCTTCCGAGAAAAGGAGGGTGAATCTGTACATTCACCCTTGTCCGTTCGTCTCTCCGAACTTTTCTCAATAACAACGCCTTTGAATTTTTTGAAATTTTGCACAAACGTTAAGCATTATATATTAAAAAAAAAACGTTAAACATTATATATTATAAAAAAGTAACCGAACGGATTTTCTGGGGAAGCCCCGGTTGCTCCCAAGGGTTTCTTTCAGGTTAAAATGGCTAAAATTGATACTTTTGTGCTTAATAATAAAAAAAATGATGCCTTGGATTTTTAGAAAACTTTCTGAAATGTTGTAACTAACTGATTTCTACATAATTGTGTTTGTCTATACTTCGCGATAACTCTTGGGTGTGCCCCAGGGGCTCTTTTAGAGCTAATAAAAACACTCCATTTTTGGGACTATTTAGCCATATTTGTCCAAAATTTTCTGTGTAGGTCTATTTACCAATTTATCATGGTGCTGAACTCAAATTTAAATATATTAAGGCCATGGCGACTTTGGGGCCTTAATGAGGAGGGCATTTTTTTGAATGTTGCAGAACTCAAATTTACATATGTTAAGGCTTAAAACTGCACCGTTCATTTTCACCAGGATTTGACGTCCCCTGGGGACTTTTGGGGCTAAATGGGAATGGGGGGAGTCAAATGCTGAACTTAATCATCAAGTCTGTTGCCAAGGTCGCTGGAAAGATGGTGGGATCCTTCTACCGCTTCAGAAGATATCTCACTACTGATGCAATTCTCTATCTATATAAAAGCCAAGTACGTCCAAGGATGGAACACTGCTGCCATATCTGGGCAGGAGCTGCTAAAAACAGCCTATCCTGCCTTGACAGAGTACAAAATAGACTTCGTGGCTTAGTGCGGGATGCCCTTTTTTCTTCCCTGCAACCTCTCTCCCACAGAAGAGACGTAGCGAGCCTATCTTTGTTTTATCGTTATTTCCATGGAAGGTGCTTGTCTGAGCTCCAATCTCTAGTGCCCCCTCGCAAATCTTTAACGAAAAACACCCGTCTATCTGAAACCACTGTCCAAAATTTTCCCCACTCTTTATCTGTGCCTAAATCCAAACGTAGATTCAATGAATAAAGCTTCTTTCTTAGAACTGCACGGCTGTGGAACCCTGTTCCCTCCTCCTGCTTCTCACCTGACTACAACCTAGATGTCTACAAGTCCAATGTAAACAAATTCCTGATGAACCGCCCCCTTAAGTAGACTTTTTTTTTATTATATTCCCACACTAACGTACGGTACATGCAATAACCCTTACCCCTGAGTTGTTTCCAGGCCTTGATAAGTGGTGATCACCTTGTAAAAAAATGTTTTTTTGGTGCCATGTCACTGTGCACTCACTAGGGACCATGTATGCTTCACGTGTTTGTTTTGCGTTTTTGCTGGCCACTATATATATTTTATATAAGCAAAACCTGAAAAAGCAGCATAGAAAAAAGATCGAAATTGACGTGTTATTGGTTATTTTTCAATGTGTGGAAAAGTCAATCAAAATGTGTGGAAACTTCGATTTGAAAAATAGTTTGAAAAAAATTTAAAAAACTTGGAGATTGGAAAATAGGGAATTATTTCTGTATATATGAATCATACATTTAGTTACATAGTGTAAGTCTCCCGCCTTAGGTCAGCAGATTTGGCCTCTGGCCCTGTTGAAACTGCAATGGCTGATGATCGTCTTTTTCCGTGTGTGCTTAAAAGCAACGCTGCCTTCGTGTCGATTTCTGCTGAAAATCAATCAGCTTCTTCTGCAAGCCGAAAAGAAAACAAACTCAGGCGATTTTAGTCCACAAAAGTTAATTCACAAAAATTGCATGTGTTTACGTATGTACATTTTTTCAGTTCGATTTCACTAGAAAACAGTCACGATCTTATTCTTCGTTCTCCACGATGGCGACCATGATGGAGCAAGAGGGGTATGTAGCGCTTTTTGGATGCGTGTGTTTCTCTCGAGATTCGGCTTTGATCTGATAATTTCATCTCGGGCATTCGCTTATATTTCAATGGAAAGGGTTGGTTGGAAAAATCCACTCAAGCTATCAGGATTCATACGTCACTCGGGGAATTCCCGAATTCTTTGCGTGTGTGCACCTCTATAAGGCTTGCGAATCTAGGATCAATACTCAAATTTATTCACACGCTCAGAAGGTTAACACTCAGAAAGACAGACATCCTGAGCACGGGTTCGTCAAGCCAAAACGAATGTATGATTTCATTATAACTTTAATCTGACATTTAGTTTCACTTTTCTCAAAAAATAACATATATGTCTCTTTTACAAAAACACAATAAAGTCATCCCTTCAAATAGGTTACCCGCCGCTGTCCGGGAACCAATTAACGCTTAACAGACAATATCAGCATAATTACCCTGCCTTACTCCGTTTTTTTAGGGGTGTTAATCTCCACAATGGGAAGCAAGATCGCTCCCCAAGGCGGTCACGCCACAATAGTAGCTGTAGCCTTATTAAATTTTATTGGAAGACATCTGACTCAACAATGCTCTAAAAATTTATATAAATAACTTTCAATAATCAAACAAAAACTGTTTGTAAGTTAAATGAGTATTTATTGTTATATTTAAATTATATCGAAGTTAATTAATTTTGAAAGTAGGGAGTATTACATGTAAAGTAATGCATTAAAAACAAGAAGAAATTTTAAAAAATCAAAAAAGGCTAAAAAAATGAATTAAATAATGAATAAGAAAGTAAAAAAATAAATATATGAAATAAATCAAAAGAGAAAATAATCTTTTTCTGATGTAAAATAATATTCTAAATTTTAATAACGTTCTTGTTTCTCATGTTAAATTTTGCCCTCGAGCAGGATGTGTCATCTATAATTCACTCTGTTGAAGTAACCCAACTGGAATATATATATATATATATATATATATATATATATATATATATATATATATATATATATATATATATACGTGTGTGCCTCTGTGTGTGTGTGCGTTCGGGTGTGTATCCATACATATCGAGGAAGAAATGGAGAGAAAGGAGTTGGAAAGAAAATGTATATACGTGTATAAATATGTATAGACAAATCTATGTATCTATCTATATCTATATATATGACTACAAATAAATAAATATATATATATAACTACTTAATTTACACAAAATTAATATACGAAAGTATAGATTTATGCGAAAACTTTAAATATTTACTTCAAAAGTGCTCAACACGTAGGTAGAGCTAGTTAGCAAGTTATAAAATTTATATGGCGATTAAGCTACACTGAATATCTCGCGTTTCATCCACTCTAGGATTCGTCAGGCTTATGCGCATAAGCCTGGAGAATCCTAGAGTGGATGAAACGCGGAATATTCAATGTAGCTTAATGGCCATATACATTTTTTAATATATATATATATATATATATATATATATATATATATATATATATATATATATATATATTACAGAAGGTTGAAATATCAGTACATCGTTTTTAAATCTAAGAAAAGATCCTGTATTAAGTCGAAAAATATCAGATTCTCTTAAGCTTCTTTTTTATATCTGTCTCTTACCGATAACGGTGATCGCACATTCTAAAGTTTCGAATTGTAAGCTATTTATTTATTTATTTATTATTCTTAATGTTATTATTATTATTATTATTATTATTAGTAGTAGTAGTAGTAGTAGTAGTAGTATCATTATTATTATTAATATTTATATATTTTTTGTTATTATAATTGCTGTTGTTGTCATTGTTATTTTTTTTATTATTTTATATATTTGATGAACTTATATTTTTAAGTGGCTTCCTGTTTATAGGTCATCTATGTTTTCAAAGATTTTTCATTGTTTTCATTGAACGATTTTTTTTTCAAACATATTTTCTCGAATTCAATCAAATGTTTGTGAGTCCCATTCTATTAACACACACACACACACACACACACACACACACACACACATATATATATATATATACATATATATATATATATATATATATATATATACTAGCTGCCCAAAAATTATATATTTTATACACACCTACTTGCGACTCGCCGACAAGAATCAAGCGAAACATTGGACCATTCCTTAAGAGCATTCGGACACTTTCAAAGATTTTGCCTCATGACAGCATTAGAGGCCAAAAAACGACACATTTTGGACGACTTCATTAGCAGCTTACGTAATGCTCAGGTAAGACAACGTCTTCTTGAGATTAAGACCTTTACACTTAAAACAGGTTACGAGCAAGCTTGTAATTGTCTGTATTTTTGAGATGAGATGTTTTCATTTATTGAGATTGTCGGACTGACTTTCTCATCTTGGTTATTATAGTCGCAACGTTTCGCCGTTTTGCCCTCCGGCCTTTCAGTCCGACAATCTCAATAAAAGCAAGCCTGTACTTCGAATGTGCTATACAGCAGTCTAGTTCTTATTTACAGCCAGGCACCGTGGGCGCCGCGTTAAACCACTCTGTTCCTATTGCCCCCCATGACGATATTCTGACGAAGCTTCAAGAACAATCGGTCACTGCTACTTTAGAAAGGGACACCTGCCATTTTTCGGCTTATCTACACACCTACGAGTTTCATGCCCTGCCGGAGGTACTCGTTTTCATAAATAGGGAAAACTTGATCATTTCTCCAAAGTATGCAAGTCTTCTAAAACCCTATACAAAACCACTCATCAAAATACATTTGCATTTTAACCGCCTCCCCTGACTGCCTTTGAAATCCTATTGCAAAAGTGAAAATTAACGGGAGATCTACGAATGTTCTGCTCGATACCAGGAGCTCAGAAAATTTTATCAAAAACGTTTGGCAAAACCCAACAGATTGTATTTGTATCCTCTCCCAGCAGATTAACAATGGAAAACGCGTCATTGTCTGCACAAGTAAGTGGTTATTGTTTGTGGACTTACTATTTAACAATGTCTCCTATAAAATCACTAAATTATCTGTAATAAAAACACCTTTGTGGCGAAATAATACTGGGACACGATTTTTTGCAGCAACACTCACAGATTGAAATTCAGTTTGGTGGTTCGATTGAAAATGTGTGTATTACAAAAAATCCTGTATCCGTCACTTTTCGGAAACCTAACTGAAAACTGCAAACCCATAGCAGTGAGAAGCGGACGTTTTTTTCATGATAATAAAATATTCATTGACTTTGAGATGAAAAGACTACTCGAAGAGGGTATAATTGAGCCTAGAAAATCACCCTGGAGGGTTATGCTAGTTATGAACACTTCTGAAAACGATAAAAAGAGAAGGGTTATAGATTACTCCCAACCCATAAATAGATTTACTCTTTTGGACGCCTTCCCACTACCCAGGTTAGATGAAATGACAGGCAAAATAATCAAATATCGCATGATTTGGACTGTGGACTTTAAAAGCGCGTACCATCAGATCGCCATTAGACCCGGAGACAACTATACACAGCTTTCGAGCCGAACGGTCGACTATATCAATTTGGCAGGATTCCTATTGTGTAATGCCACAAATGCCACCCCACACGAAACGTTTTTAGATTTTCAACGACGGGGTTTGGGGGGGAGCTCCGCTTCCATTTTGGCTCTTTCGATCTGGTATTGTGCTTTTGAGACGACATGCACGTTACACCAAGAACGATGCTTTGATGGACGAGGTAGATCTCATAGAGGTGAACACCCAGTACGCTTTAGTACGAAATGCAAATGGTAGAAAGTGCAATGCGTTTCTCAGAGACCTGGGACCTGAAGACAGACAACCTACCCCTGACACTGAAGCCCCTAAAATAATAATAAAGATCATGGCATTGAAATTGTTCCTGACTCGTCATTAGAGTTCCGTAAGATACTTCGGATGAGCCAACAACCGTATCCCTGACAGATAAAGGACTAGCACCGAAAAAAGTGTTCATCCAGAAACTGACGCGGAATGGCCTGCTCTTCTGAGAAGGAAACATTTCGGAGCGAGATATTTTAGAGCCAACGGACAGGTTCGTACTGAAAAGCTTCCTCGTTTAAGTACTCCGTCTCCGAATCATCGACTCACTACGATCTCGTACGGAGCCTGTACATGTAAGTTATTTTTTTTTTTCACTTCAAATGAGAAATTTGTTGGGGAAGAATGTTGTGAATATGGATTATCTCATCCTTGATAATTCGAGCTATAAAAGCTGTATATTTCCGCTTATATATATATATATATATATATATATATATATATATATATATATATAATATATATATATATATATATATATATAGAGAGAGAGAGAGAGAGAGAGAGAGATGCGTCTGGGATAAATGTTTTTGCATGCTTTATTTCCTTTAAGGGAAATGTCTTTACATAATGTTCTATTGTTAAAGTGTTTTTATTCAATAAGTCTGAAAGAAAGGCTATTTATGTGAAAATTTTCAAACGTTTGAATTCGCCCAATTAGTCTTGAAACAATTGTAACTAACAATGAAATACACTTTTTGCTGCTATCAATTCTTTTTTTGAAGTCTTGGTTTTTGATAATATAGTACATATATATATATATATGTATATATATTGTCACACACCCGCACATGCGCTTTTGGTGCAGATATGTTTATATGTGTATGCAAGTATGGCTGCATGCATGTATATACATGCAGACGTGCATTCTCGTACATTTTTATATATAGATATACATATATGTGTGTGTGTTTTGTGTGTGTAAATGCATGCGAATGCAAATGTATACACACAGTTATTTACATATACAAATATATGCATGTACATACGTATAAATATATGTATATATGCATATATTTCATATATATAGACATATATATACAAATATATACATATGTGTACGGTGGTGTGTATATGTGTGCATGTGTGTCTATAGAGATAGGAAGCAAGGTAAGGTTACATGATAAATCTAAAACGCCTGTTTAGCATGGTGAACTATAGACGACAAGAAAATAAATCTTGGTAAAAAAAATACTGAAATAAAAACAATTAATAAGAAAACCCGTTGGATAATGGTGAGGTTTCAACGTCGAAAATGTTTTAAGTATGTCGTACTTCAAGCGGAAACCTCTAATTCATCGAGAACAACACCGATAGAGGAAAGTTAATATAATCTCCTGATGCCTAAGAGATTCTGTTATGAAAATTCTTAATAGGGGGAGAAAGGAAGTATTTTCTCCTTACCTGTGCGAACATATTAAATATAATCTAAATCCAAGTTGAATATTTAACGCATCATGTATTTAACAAAAGTATTACAAGTCAGAAAAGCATTTTATCCAAGGCATGAAAATTGTTAAACAAAATGTTTTTACTATAGGCTTTAAAAATAAAGGTACAAGATTCAATTTGAAATATTTATCTTCAAAGTGTACTTTTATGAATTTTACAAAGTAAGGTATAAGATTTAATTTTAATTGAATCAAAAAATTACCTTGGATTTATTTTATGTAATGTACATTCTGTTGCACTTTAAAAAAAAATAATTGAAAATTTTATATCAATATCATTAATTTCTAGATGAAAGATAATGTTTTAAAATTGCAACAAAAGTACATTACATAAAAGTAATCCAAGATAATTTTTTGATTCAATTTAAATTAAATTTTTATACCTTACTTTGTAGAATGTATAAGAGTGCACTTTGAAGTTAAATAAATTTCAAATTGAATCTTGTACTTTTATTTTTAAAGCCTATAGTAAAAAATTTTGTTTAACAATTTTCATACATTGGATGAAATGCTTTTCTAACTTGTATCTTATCTTTTTAAGATTATATTTTAAAAATCTCCTTCTCTCTATTTCAGTTTGTATTTCTCTTCACACCACAACTCATTTTTTCAACCCCCTCTTTGTATTATTACAAGTCCGAATATTCTCTCTGTTTCAGTTTGTATTTCTCCTTTTGTATTTTTAATCCTCATCCTCGAATGGTACCTGGACCTTGATATGCGGTGACCTATTAGCAAAAATGATGTGTAGATATTTTTGGCGCAGTCATAAGGTAAGATTAACAGAAATGATCATGAAGTTCATCTGTCGATTCATACGAAGGTGTAGCCATAAATAGAAAATGTTTAAGGATATTTTAGTTCATATAATATTTAATTGTTACTTATCAATACTAAAAGATGGGTAAAGCGCTTAGCAAGATGAATACATTGACAGTTTAATAATTAGCAAATTATGAAACGTTATTAAATAGGGAAAATAATGAATAAATTCTGATTGCTCATAAGAAAGCTTCTTTATCAGTTTTTTAACATCAGGTTTAAAACTTGAATAGTTGTAGCTCTAAGGAGGTATTTTCTAGTAACGTATTCAACGGATGACAACTTTTTAGGAAAAAAACACTATTCATGCGATTTCCGTTTGATATTAGACATTTTGGAGTAAAATAGAAGTATTTACAATAACAGTAGATAGAACTATGATTGCTTGGAATATTGTGCAAGGCCAAATCAGAAATTGACACTTACTCGAGCACTTCCCAAGAAAATAATAATAAAGTAAAGTTTATTCTGCAGGAATGAAGCTATCAGAAATGTAAATACCATCCCACTAGATTTCAACGTTTATTTTAAGTGTCGGTCAAGTTGGAGAATACATTTTTCGAACGTTGTCTTCTGAGAAGTACATATTTTCGCAAGAAAAGTACAAACTGACACTTGAGT
>NC_136488.1:11755459-12127959 GCF_053919585.1 Euprymna scolopes | reverse complement strand
TCTACCGCTCCAGAAGATATCTCACTACTGATGCAATTCTCTATCTATATAAAAGCCAAGTACGTCCAAGGATGGAATACTGTTGCCGTATCTGGGCAGGAGCGGCCAAAAACAGCCTATCATGCCTTGACAGAGTACAAAATAGACTTCGTGGCTTAGTGGGGGATGCCCTTTTCCCTACCCTGCAACCTCTCTCCCACAGAAGAGACGTTGCGAGCCTATCCTTGTTTTATCGTTATTTCCATGGCAGGTGCTCGTCTGAACTCCAATCTCTGGTGCCCCCTCGCCAGTCTGTCACGAAAAACACCCATCTAGCTGAATCCACTGTGAAAAATTTCCCCCACTCTATATCTGTGCCTAAATCAAAACGCGGATTCCATGAACAAATCTTCTTTCTTAGAACTGCACGCCTGTGGAACTCTGTTCCGTCTGCCTGCTTCCCTCCGGACTACAACTTGGATGTCTTCAAGTCAAATGTTAACAAATTCCTAATGACCCGCCCCCTTAATTAACCACTTCATTAAATCTCCACACTAATGTACTTGCAATAACCCTTATCCCTGAGTGGCTTCCGGGCCTTGATAAGTGGTGATCACTGTGTAAAAAAAAACAAAAAAAAACGCCTCACCAAATTAGTAGGGACCATCAGGAGGATGAAAAAAACCGAGGAGAGAAAGCATTGGCCAGGCCTCCAATAGATTAGTGAAAAGAGAACTACGCCATTGGGGAGGCTTATTGCCACCCAAATTCCAGGAACACTAATGGTCGCTGCAAACGAAAACTCAATGGTAAGCGACTGAAGTGATAATGCAAATTCATCTGTAAATGTTATCAAATGAGTTGGAGAGTGCTAGAAATTTGAGGAGACTTCTTGTAACTCATACTTCAGAGAACGCCGCAAGTTTTTCTCAAAAAGACATCTTTGATGATTACCTATGATGATGACTCCTAGTGAGTAAATAATAATAATAATAATAATAATAATAATAATAATAATAATAATAATAATAATAATAATAATAATTCTGATTTCGTTTCGACGCACTACCTACTTTGTCAGGAGAAGTTGCCCAACCACGACAAAAGCAACCGTTAAAACGGTCATACGGAAATGTGAGGAATGTCAGTCCATTGACCCATCGCCAGTAGAGTGGGAAAAGGGAAAGCTGGAAGTTAACGAGAATTGGCAAAGAATTGGAATGGATATCACGCATTATGGCACCTTCCATTTTGTAACTCTAACAGACTGTGGTCCATCGCGTTTCTCCATATGGAGGAAATTGGCAAGGCAGGACACGGCAAGCGTGATCCATCAGTTGGAAACAGTGTTTTTCGAGCGTGGCTTGCCGCATGAAATCCTTTTAGACAATGACACGGCTTTCTGCAGCAACGCATTACAAGCATTTGCACACAAATGGGGAGTTCACTTGCGATTCCGTTGTGCGTACGCTCCAGCCGGGAACGGCATAGCGGAGCAATGTCACCGTACAGTGAAACGAATAGCGGCTAGAATGCCCTGTCCCATATAGGAAGCTATCTACTGGTATAACATCACACCAAGAGACGACACATCTCCCTTCACTGCGCCTGCCAACACGATTTATCGATACGAAGTTCGATTAAAGGAGACCAATCTCGCAACTGCGTCCGCAGATCCCAAGGACAGCTCTTACCAGGTTGGAGATCGCGTGTGGGTCAAAAGACCGCATAATCGATGTACCACGAGGTTCGGCAAGGGTGAGGTGACCAAGGTAATCATCCCTCAATCGATTTTGGTGGACGGTGTGCCTCGCCACGTGAAAGATCTGAGCCCTAGCCATTATGTTTTTACATCGGCGGAAGAGGAAGACAGTACAATGTCTTCTGAGCGAGCAGAGAGTATAATGCAGGACGATGGAGAGCCATATAATGCACATACTGAAGAAGCGGAAGAGGGACCACCCGTCTTGCCTTTACGAAGGAGTCTCCGACAAAGACGGATACTACCCCCCTGTCCCTGCCCTGATTGTGAAACACCGCCTATGGAACAGACTGGCGACAATAACGGTGGTAATGAGGAAGATGACAAGGAGGAAGTGCTGCCTCCGGTTCTTCAAAGAAGTACCCGACAAAGACGACTGCCCCCCTGCCCCGTTTGTTATCATGAGATCAGGGGGGAGTGTAGCAGATTTAGCAGTAACCAAAATGAGAAATAGAGAGCTTACCTCGGATACGTCTGTTTTGGACTGAGCGAAAGAGAGAGTTCCAAGATGGCGTCCATGGGCTTTTATTAGCGTTTACCCAATGTAATTATAGTTGAATCACGTCTGCTCTCGCGCGATTATGCAAATACGTCGTTTCCTGCCGCTATAAAGGCAGGACACTGGAAAGGAGAGGGAGCGTTCTGCAGATTGTGTGTAAGTGATTCTAACGAGTAGATTGTGCTTGTTACGACCCACGTGTCTGCAAGAAGCGAGTTTTTGTTCTGTCTGTTTTTAGTTGTATTTTTTTGTTTGTTTTGCCTACTAAATTTTTGTTGCAGAATTGCAATTATTATTTTATATCATACTGCATATCTGAAAACCGTTAAATTTCCTTTTGTTTTAAGTATTTAATGTACAATATATATAAGACTAGCTCGGGTATGTAGAAGTGTGTGTTTAGCCAACTAAATAAAGAAATAAATAAATAAAAAGTGGCTCGAATCTGTACCGCGAAAGAGATAAAGAAAGTGAAAAATACGTGACGTCTTTGCCGTTGCCTCCATCTAGTAGAGCATGATATTTCGTTTGGATCTGCCTGCACAATCTCCAGACCTCAATCCTATCGAAAACGTATGGAATTACATCAAGCAAGAGCAACATAATGATAAAATTTCAAATTTGGAAGAACTTTGGACAAAAATTCAACAAAAGTGGAATGCCCTGACCCCGGAGTATTGCTGCAGTCTCATTCAATTCCCAAAAGCTTGCAGGCTGTCAAATTGCAGAATGACTATGCTACTAAATATAAACTACTTCTTTGTGTTCCTCTTGTATTTGTGTTGCATTAACGTCCTAAAGTTACATTTAAATAATAATTTTCCATTGTGCATACTTTCTTTTTGTCTCCTAAATTTGAAGTTATTTTTTAAATTGACGTGAATACGTGGATATTTCAATTAATAGTCAATATGAACAGTTAAAATTATAGAAGAATAAAAGGTTAATCAAATGAGGTATAGTTTGTTTAAACAGTTACATTAAATTTTGCTTAAATTTGCAGTTTTTGAAAAATTGACAAATGCGGACTCTCTTTTTGCCGCCTCTCTTTCTCTCCCGCTCTTTCTCTCTCTCTCTCTCTCTCTCTGTCTGTCTGTCTCTCTCTCTCTCTCTCTCTCTCTCTCTATATATATATATATATATATATATATATATATATATATATATATATATATATATACGCTTTCCTACCCATCAGGACCAAACTTTAAATGATGATGGTCTCTGATCAAGGTATGGTGCATACTATTTTTCAAGGTCAAGGGTTAAGGCCAGGGCTTTGCAAGTATATATATATATATATATATATATATATATATATATATATATATGTGTGTGTGTGTGTGTGTGTGTGTGTGTATTTTATTTATTGTCTTTTAATAACTCCTGCTGATATTTTCTTAAGTAATAACCTGTACATTTCAGTTGACCTCTCTCTTATATTTTTTCCCTGTATATTTTTGGCGCCTTTTAACGCCATCTTGTCTGTGTTATTTTGACATTTGATTTTCTATTTTATATTTAATTCATTAACCATTTACCTTTTTTTCTCTTATTCTTCACTCACTTTTCTTAATTACACATTGTCTCAGCAGCCGAGTTTAACGCATATCTTATTTTCTTTAAATAATATTTTTGAATTCTTTCCAATTTTTCCTTGTACCTATTTGTGTATTATTCCACGGATTTCGGCCTTTTTGATTATTTTGGACCCTCTTCCAATTACGCGATTTCCTTGGATTTTACTTCTGCGAATGGAAATTTAACTAACTTTCTTGGATTTACATTTTTGGATTTTACCATCATTGGATACTTTACCTTTCACCAGACTATCCATTCACGCGAAATCACATTTTTCTTCGCCTTTTTCCCTCTGCTTCACTTTATTTATCAAGTAAGATCTTTGACTTACTTGGAGTTTCATCAAATACTTTTTCATGCAAAATTCGATCTCGCATTTTGCTAATTCCTACCCTCTGATGAGAAGAAATGTATTTCTTCGAAAATCTGCAGATTAAGGACTATCCACTTATTTAGTGTTTCTTTTTCAGATTAAATATGGTTTAAGTCTTTTTCAAAGTGTTTTTAACACGTTTTATTAACTATTTGCTATTATATATATATATATGTATGTATATATATATATATATATATATATATATATATAGTAAGTTATGAAAATACATATGGCAATTATGATACAGAGACGAATTCTCACGCGAATGAAATGGGGAATATTCTGTATTGCTTAATTGCCATATATAGTTTCTATTACTTACTACTTAGCTCTACCTATTTATTGAGCACTGTTGAAGTAAATATACTGTTTCGCTATTTCACAGTTCATCAGTGCGGCTAGACATGCAACTACCTCAAGCCGGGATTGAAACCCGACCGCCTGTACGACAGTCAAGGCTCCTAACCATTACGCTAATCGGCTGCTGCTGAGCGAGTCGAGAATAAACGATGTTTTGACATCGTCCGAAATACCTAAGCTCGATTTTATACGCTAATGGTAATTCATATATCACTTCTCAGTATGCTCAACTCAAGATGAGGAGCATTATAGTCATCCACATACAGTACTGTTTCACAGCTCATATATATATATATATATATATATATATATATACATGATACTTATCCATAAACATGTGTTCCGTCTTCACTAAGGCTTATAAGCGTGGTCGATTATATAGAAAGAGATGTAGTATTTTATCCATAAAAATATAATAAACAAAATCTAAATATATATAGGTATATATATATATACATATATATGCAGAATTTGTTTACTATAGTTTTCATAGATAAAATACTACATCTCTTGTTATATAAATATATAAACACACACATATATATGTTTATGTGAGTATGTGTGTTTATGTGTGTGTGTACATATATGTTTGAACACTCTCTTAAATGGGGTTATAATGTACATTTAAAGGAAGAAACACATGTCTATGAAATAAGATAAAAATTACTAAACCTCAAGGGAACAAATTTATACAGTAATATTGTTACCCTTACAATAACAAGAATGTTACATCACACACACACACATATACACACGCACACACACACATACACACATGAGTCGGCAATCAAATCTATATAAATAAAACAGTAGATGCATATGTATGTAAATTATTAACAGGCAAATTCTTAAACTACTGCTCTAATAACACTGTAATTAGCATAAATAGTAATTATGCACGAAGGTTGTATTACAACAAGTAAAATATTTGTTTGGGTTGATGAATAACGCGTACAGACATATATATCGGCAAATTGAAATGCGAAATATTTATTCAACAGGCCGACATGTTTTTAATTCTTTCTGCGCATGCTCACATAAAATTTATGTCTTTAAGTGTGTTAATATTTAGGCTTTATTATGTTTCTGTCGATAACAAAATCGTTAACGAGCGCTACTGGAATTCTAAATTCGATTCTAGCTGATGTTACCAAATAAAAAACACCTTTACCATCACTTGTATTCATAAATCCGAAAATATGTATGAAATTAAAAATATTTAAACGTATTTTACAGCAAGCGGGATCAAAATTTATTTACAAGGTGGGAAAATAAAACTTTTTTTTTAATTTCTTACAGATTATTTTTCTGTCTTTTAAGAGGATAAATATTTTTTAACAGTTATTTTTGATCGGATATCCTTTACGAACGAAGACAAAATTCAAAGAAAAAAAGATAATACTTTTATTAAGTAAATCTTCTATGATAGGGTCAAATATCAAGTACAGTTTTCATAGAAAAGTTTACTTGGGCTACTGTAAAGTTCCTACATTTCTTTTCTTCTTTTTCTTTTTTTTCCAAGTAATACATCAATATTATTCGAGATTCTGAAATTGGAAATATTTATAGTCTAGCTGAACTTTAATAATGTTTTATTGCTTTGAATTATATTATTACGCCTACTCCATCTAGACTTTATTTTTACATGGTGGTCACCATTTATCAAGGCCCGGAAGTCACTCGGGGATAAGAGTTATTGTGTGTACAGTAATCAATGGGATAGTATCGTAGTAATCGTTAGTATTGGAGATTTGATAAAGTGTTTTACTTAAGGAGGCGGTTCATCAGGGTTTTCTTTATGTTGGACTTGAAGACATTCAAGTTGTAGTCAGGTGGGAAACAGGCAAACAGAAGAGCGTTCCACAGGCGTGCACTTCTAAGAAACAAGCTTTGACCATGGAATCTATGTTTTGATTTAGGCACAGATAAAGAGTAGGGAAAATTATTGACAATGGTTTCAGCTAGACGGGTGTTTATCGTGAAAAATTGGCGAGGGGGAGGCAGAGATTGGAGCTCAGATGAGATAATTTTCTTTTCGCGAAATAGCTTTACCTTCACTTTAACTAACTTTTTCTTTTAATAATTTCTCCATTTTTTGTAAAGGAATTGGACGAAGACATCCAAATATATATTTTTCTTTTTATTCAGTCACCAATTAGATAAACAAGTATTAATCCAAACTGAAATTCTAAAGTTTTCGAATGCGTATGTTGTGTTTTATTAAAAGTTTTCATTACATATTTACTGAATTAAAATATTTTCAAGAAAATAGAGTTTAGTTGAATAGAATAGAAAAATTTCCGTAACTAATAAAATATAAATAATTATTATATTTTAAGAAAACAGATATTAATTTCAATAAAACTGATTCTAATTAAAATACACATTTTTCGGTAATTTTTAAATATAATTAAGTACAACTTACCTTTTACATTAGAAATGTAGACTTTATATGTATTTGTGTATGCTGTCAACGAATATTACAGTTAAACTTAGGGCTGATAAACAGTTTAC
Organism: Euprymna scolopes; assembly: GCF_053919585.1. Classification (NCBI taxonomy): domain Eukaryota; kingdom Metazoa; phylum Mollusca; class Cephalopoda; order Sepiida; family Sepiolidae; genus Euprymna; species Euprymna scolopes. The sequence goes on along the minus strand of NC_136488.1, from coordinate 12,120,888 downwards.
CAGATATGACAATATTTGTTATTCAACATAAAGGCTAATGTAATCCCTGGCAACCATTTTTTACAACCGAGGAATTAGTAATACGCATGCGTAGCGGCTTTCCGTATAAATACCCCACACCTCCCCATGTTAAGAACGGCTTTCGGGATATAACTCCCAACCTTCTCATGTTTCGGCTTTCGAAATAAACACCCCAAATCTGCTTATATTAAGAACGGCTATTTGAATTTAAAAAAAAACCAACCTCCATATATTAAGACCAGCTTTCGAAATAAACACCCCATTTTTTCATTGGGGTTGAAAGATATTTGCTTTATCATCTGCTTCAGTTATAGGCATACGCATAACTAACTACTCGGTTGTGAAAACAAAATGATAGCTAGGGATTACATAATCTTTTACGTTGGATAGCATACGTTTTCATATCTGGTATACGACTTATCAGTCCCAAATTAAACTTTGATATTCGTTGTCAACACACCCGAAAACCTATACAAGTCAACATATATAATAAAAAACCGCCACAAGACTGAAGTAAACCAATGAATGTTGACATGAAAGCAATTATATATATATGTATGTGTGTGTGTTTGTGTGTGTGTGTGTTGTTGTTGTTCTTTTACGGCATATCAACCCTTTTCAGGTTACTTAATGCCGAATCCAACGATTTTTAAGAAAACATTTTTAATAGAATATATTTGTTGTGTTCAAGTCGGTTTCTATTTAACCCATAGTTGGGACCCTAACAGGTACTACCGCTCCGGGTTAGAGTGGATCAGGGAGCAATGGCAATTAAAGGGTTAGTCCACACTCCCCAAAGCCCGCAAGCTGGGGCCTCATCACTGGATATAGTTTCAGGTCATATCCAGGACCATATATATATATATATATATATATATATATATATATATATACATATATACATATATATATATATATTTATATATATATACATGTATATATATATATATATATATATATATATATATTACGGTACAAAATTTAATTAAAGATTTTAAAAAGAATAATGGCAGTCCTTATGTAATACCCGGGCAATATTATTGGAACAATGCGAATAACACGAGAATAATAAAAAGAAATTTCTATATTTAATCGTCATTCCGTCTAGAAATTAATTCATGGAATATAGAGAGGAAAGAATTAATACTCTATGAAAGTGGCCCCACATTTTACGGGGAACTAATGACAGAAACCATACAGACTCATAAGATGTAATTAATTCAATAACGGAAACTTATTCAAGGCGGCAACTTTATTTTGGACAGCGAAAATATACAAATAACTGAGAGATAAATTTTGGAAATATACCGAGAGAAATTTACACTTTTACCAATGACTAAATTTATTAAAACTTTATACACTAGAGCCATATTTTACAAATAATGATTAATTTATTCTGAAAACGTGTGGCTCTGAGAGAATTTTTTTTTTTTATTATTTGGTTGATTGAGTTTTTGAAATCTGTCTCCCTAATAAATATCCAGTTCGAGTAGAGGCATTAGCAAGCCGCGTTCCATATGTAGTTATCCAGTTGATTGCAATGCGACTAAATTAATCCTGGTTTGGAGAACCAGTGGAGTGTTTTCTTCAGAGTAAATTTAAGCATTTACTACCAACATTATCGAATTTCAACGATATTTCCTTACAAATTAAAATGTTTTCTTCATTTCATTCTTACGTTTGAATCGTTCTGTTTGAGTCCATATCCACTAATATGCATCTAGAAATAAGATATTTGACATGATTTTTGAATTCCGTTGCGATTAAGTATGGTGCAGTAGATTAATCCTCAGAACACATGGTAAATAAGGATCAGGTAAGCTAGAACACAATGTGTCAACTAGGTTAACGAAGACTATACACTAAACGGCTCTCTTTGCTCGTAAAACAATAAATCAGAAAAATAAAAGGGGTTGTTTTAAAGTGTAAGGAAAGTTACTCTAGGATTTACCTCTGGCAGCTTTCTAACTCCTGCTTTCCCCCTTTTTTGTCCTGTAGTCCTCACATTCCCCGAGCAATATTTATTACAATATAGTTGATAATTGATTTTCCTTGATCGAAATCTACACAACTAACACTTATGTTTAGCTAGCTTTTTTTAAATTTTGAAATAGTATCTTCAACTCCTTTAAGAAAGTAACGTCATGCCGTACTTCTCTCCATCCCTCTATCTATCTATCTATCTATCTATTTATCTATCTATCTATCTATCTATCTATATATATATATATATATATATATATATATATATAAAGGCATAACAAAAATTGCAGAAGATTAAAATTGAATAGAATGCTACGTTTGAATAGATCATAAAATAAAATTAGCAATCATCGGGGATCAGGTATATATATATATATATATATATATATATATATATATATATATATATATATATATATATATACACTTGTGACCAGAAAAAATGTGTCAAACATATTGTATACATTTTATTGCACTAAAAGGTATATTGAACAAAGAACACCTGAACAACGAAACATAAACGAGAATAATAAGAAAAAAACAGGACATTTACTTTAATCAATGCTTAGTATGGAATCGCATTCACTTTTATTTCTTTAAAAGATCAATCCTTTTAGACATGCTCTCAACCAAAGTGAAACACTATGGAAGAAATTTTTCGAACAATGACAAACTTTGGGAAGCGAAGAGAATAGCATCTCTATTCTATTCGCTTCCCAAAGTTTGTCATTGTTCGAAAAATTCCTTCCAAATAATGCACTAGATATTATGGCCCATATATTCTCGATTGGGTTTAAATCGAAGCCTTGACCTGGCCAAAAGATCACATCAATAGAATTATCAGTCATTTGTGACTTTATCAGTATATGCAAGAGCATTATCATGTTGAAAAATAATGTTCTGGGATATTCTCAGCTTTTGGATACTTGGTAACAGACAATTTTTTTAATATTCGAATATATTCCTTTGGATGGATTGCCTTCTCACATTTAATAACATACCTGAACGGACAAAATACCTACCGACTGAACTATCCCAAGAATATATCGATAGAGATGGTTCCCTGGACTGGCTCAAAAGAGGATCCCTCCATTACGACCAAGAGAGATTGATATCGGCTGCAAAAGATCAGGGCCTCACGACGAACGCCTTTAAAAAGATGAGTGGTCTAAGCAACAATAATAAATGCACGTTCTGTAACACTGAGGTTGAGAGTGTGGACCACCTGATTTCTAGTTGCAAAGTCCTACTTGGAGATGGTTACTATACAGATCGCCATAACGAGTTTGCAAATACCTTCACTGGAAGATGTGTAAGAAATTCAACATTCAGTGTAGTAAAAAATCCTGGGAACATATTCTCGAACGAACAGTTGGGAATGACAACTACACCATTCACTATGACTACATAATCCAGACTGGTAAATATCTTGAAAACGCAGCTGTTAAAAAAGATATAGTGATTTGGGACAGAGCAAACAAAAAAGCGACCGTAATAGAGGTCAGTGTACCCAATGATACAGAGCTTAACAAAGCTGAGAGGGAAAAGATAACAAAGTATCAAGGACTTATGTATGATATGAAACGAAATTGGAAATTAAAAGACGTTTCAATTATACCAGTCATTATAGGAGCAACTGGGCTTATGAAAAAGAACTTTAAAAAGTACATAGCAAGCATACCCGGTGAACGAAGTGCAAGTGAAATACAAACGATTGCACTGAAAGGGGCGGCTAGAATCCTGAAAAGATCTCTTGGTTGGACTCACTAAAATAGGGGTAAATGTCAGGCATCTGGTTGGATGTCCCACCCCCTAGAAGAAAAAGTTTAAGAAAAATGTAAAAAGGGAAACCAGTCTGTATCTTTCTTGCCATAACTCGAAAAAATATCTTACTAGCATAGATGTTCTTAGATTAAAATGGCTTATTTGCACACCTTTTAGAGGAAAATCCCATATTTTTCGTTCATCTAGATATTGTTTTGATTTTTTTGTTATGGTCAATATAAGTTTTCTTTCGATCCTTCAAAACAGTTAATTTAAGCCTATGGTCGTCCTTCAAAGTGGATGCTTTAGGGCGACCAGATCACGATTTCCTTATTACCGAACGTTCGATGTAGAATCTTTGACAAATTCGTTTCACTGCAGAAAGAGATGTTTTCACAATTTCTTTTCTTAAAATATCAAAAATCTGATTGTAATCACTTTGTGCTGCTTTAATCCTGCAATCCGGTTTTTATATCCTCGTCACGATGCGGTCTTACAATTTTAGGATTAATTTTTCGACTTATTATTATATGCTGTAATAATAATGATCTGCAAAATAGAAATTTTCAGTTAAATTAACAAAAATTCATGGACAAATATTGAAAAATCGATTTCTTCCTCCTTACACGCTTGTCCCATTTTTTTTGTTCATGATTATTTATATACTATATATATATATATATATATATATATATATATATATATATATATATATATATATATATATATAAAGTTTTTAAATTTTTTTTCATAATATTATTATTTTGTATTCCTGCACGTCACCAATTAAAAACGAATAAAGAAAAGTTATAAGCTTTTATACTTTTCGCATTCTTTTTTATTCATATATATATATATATATATATATATATATATATATATATGTGTGTGTGTGTGTGTGTGTGTGTATATATATATATATATACACATATATATATATAATGGAGATGGTAATTAACAAAAACTGAAGAAAGTGCTCAATACTGTTGTAGAGCAAATATGCGTTTTATTTTTTATTACCGTATCTTTCTGTTTAGTTACATTATTGTTTCGGCTACACGGCCGTTATTTGGCCGTCTGTAGCGTCCTCAGACTTTTACAGAAATGTTCGCTATCTCAAAATAGCGAACATTTCTGTAAACGTCTGAGGACGCTACAGAAGGCCAAAAACGGCCGTGTAGCCGAAACAATAATGTAACTTAACAGAAAGATACGGTAATAAAAAATAAAACGTATATATATACTAGCATTTCAGCCCGGCGTTGCACGGGTGTTTGGAGGTGTATTCTGAGCAAAAAAAAAAAAAAAAAGAGTAATTTTTTTTTTAATTTGACCGCTATTATGACCCCTTAAAATTTATAGTTTCGGGCTCAAATCACTTTATTAAGTTAGATCCGGGTTCAAGGAACCTATATCTAAACTTTCAAGTGTCTAGACCCAAAATTGTCGGAGGAGTTTGGTAGAGTTCTTAAAGGTTAAATCGTTGAAATTTGACCCCTTAACAGCCAAATTTCTGGCTGACACCCGTCACATCGATTTTCCCAAATCTCAGTACCCGGTATTTCGTATTTCGAGTTTATAGACTAAAAATTGACAGAGTTATTGCGTAGGGAAATGTACACAGACAGACAGACAGACAGACAGACACGTTCACTTTTATATATATATATATATATATATATATATATATATATATATATATATATATAACTGTGATAATATGACAACTACAAAAGCCTAAGTCTGCTGTTACAACACACCTCAATAAAACCACGAAAACGATTACGGCAAACCAATAAAAAACTCATAGAACTCAGAGGAAAGTTATGGAAGCCATGATTTGTATGACCTCTTTCGATAGCTGACAAAAGAGACCTGCTCGTCCGCTTGTGAATGTCCATTCTTATTTCATGTATATGAATAAATATGCCGAATATAAGTAAATAAATGATCATCTTAAACACCAGGCACTACCAGGCGGAAATGTCTGACAAAGGAATGTACACTTATAATGGACTGTTACTACAAAAACAGCCTCACGGGAAAAAAGTTCCTTCGCACGTATTAAATAGTATCCAAAAGTTTATCATCAACTTTTCAATTTTGTCTTTTATATCTAGGACATCAGGCATTTGTAGCCCGAAACGATTATCTCTGCTAACAGAAGAAAATGTAATAACAAAATATAAAGAAATATTTTTTCTTTTCAAATAAAGAATTTTCTTCTCATATTCGTGCTGCTCTTAAACTTAAAATCCAAGTACATAATTTTCGTGTGATATGCAATATCAATACATATCAATGACGATTTCCCCTCCAACGACCATATAAAAGGACTAAATCGAGAAGATACGGCAGTCGAGTTCTAGAAACCGAACAGAATCGGTCGAAATTTACAATATCGTGCGAAAGAATTTTTTTTAAATTACAAGCTATTTCGGCATAAAATATAAAGTCGATGTGACCGAGAAAAAAGTTGGTTCTGTGAAAATTGAAAACTTCAAGAAATGAAAATATTAAACTATTCGCGTCGAACTTTGAAAATTAAAAGCATCGAGAAATGAAAATAGTAAAATATAATTCGATTCAGACTTTTTTTCTAATCATCGTGGTATAATAAAGAATTGCCATTCGACTGTGTTTTTTGTGTGTTTGAGAAGCTAGTAAAATTTTTCTTCTTTAAACACCTACTAGTGTCTAACGTTGTTTAAAAAACAAGTAGTATATAGCTTTGTTTGAACGGCTAGTAACGTCTAATGCTATCTAAGAGACTAGTAGTGTCTAGAGTTGTTTGTTTTAGAAGCTGGTATTATCTAGCGGTGTTTGAGAGGCTAGGTGTGTCTTGCGTTATTTGAAAAGCAAGTAGTTTATAACGTTGTTTGAGAAGCTTGTAGTATCTAACAGTGTTTGAGAATCTTGTAGTGTTTACTGGTCTTTGAGAAGCTAGTAGTGTCTAGTGTTAGTGTTGTGTGAGAGGTTAGGTGTCTCTAGCGTTGTTTCAGGGGTTAGTAATATCAAGAGTTGTTTGTGAAGCAAGTAGTGTCTAACGGTTTTTTAATTTGATGTAATTTCCGATCTTCGGACGGGGTTCTGAAATCACCATTTGGAACATGAGGAGATGTAATGTGATATGCATTGCTTTTAATATAAATAAGGTAACCCCCACCAAATACAATATAAATAGACTAAATTCAGTGGCCAAAGGCAGTATACTTCTGGGTACAAAACTGAACAGGTCGGAATTTACAATATTATTTCAACGCTGGCGCTGACAAGAATTCTTTTTTATTACAGTTATCCTGGGTTGAGCCGAAGACATAAGGTAAAATTCAACTGTGTCGGTATGATTCGTAATTAGCATTGATAACAAATAACATGTGTTTTATTTGATTGTGATTTTTTAGACTTTGGACCGCCATGTAAAGAGCAGTATGAGTAATAATATTGTGCAGTTTTAAGTCAATGAAAGATCATTTTGCGTATGTGTCATAGGAAACTTATTCAAAGATAGATGTAGAATAAACAGACACATCGATTATTAAATTTATTAAATAAAACTTCAACCAGAGCTAGAACTCGTGCTTACAAAACTGGTAAACGTTCTCTTAAGGAGAATTGCTTCCCATCACCCTGGAAAATCTCATCAGTATTGCCCTGTATTTAAGAATTAAGTGATCGATCATCTCCCTCTCTGTACAGGCCAATAAGTCCCCTTTGGGTCATGAGTAAGTTGCTGGAATCTGTTATATAGAGAATTAATCAACCATCTCAGCAAAAATAACCTTCTTCGTGACACACAATATGGTTTCCGTTCTGCTAGATCTTCAGTAGATGTGCTTACAGTTATATCTCATAAGATTAGCGAATCTCTCGACAAAGACAACCTTTCTACGGCAATTGTTCTTGACATATCAAAGGTCTTTGATAGGGTATGGTATAAAGGTTTACTTCACAAGATCTCTAGCTACGGTATAGCTGGAAATGTATTCTCAATTATTAAATCATTTCTTTCTGATAAGAGTAGTAGTTGATGGGCAAAAAATTAGAAGCTCACAGTATTAATACTGGGGTCCCTCAGGGGTCCATCCTAGGCCCAACTCTCTTTATGGCCTACGTATATGATCTTCCAAATCACATCCTTACATCATTCGTAGACACTTATGCTGATGACACTACCATCTATGGTAGCACATCTAAGACCGTAAATGATCAAGTTCTCTCCGATTCTCTCTCATCTGATCTTGAGCACGTGGTACAATGGGGAAAAAGGTGGATTGTTACTTTTAATGCATCTTAAACCAAGCTTTTATCTTTACATCATCAAGCCTCTGATTCTCATCTGGCATCAATTGAAATGAACGGCTCTCGTCTTGGGGAGGCCTCATGTTTTGAGAAGCTTCTGGGCTTGACCTTTACTCCTGATCTGAAATGGAACACGTAGATCAAATCTGTTGCCAAGGTCGCTGGAAAAATGGTGGGATCCTTCTATCGATCTAGTAGATATCTCATTGCTGATGCAATTCTCTATCTGTATAAGAGCCAGGTACGTCCAAGGATGGAGTACTGTTGTCATATCTGTGCAGGAACTGCTAGAAAGGACTTGTCATGCCTTGATAGAGTTCAAAATAGATTTCGTAGCCTCCTAGGAGATGATCTATTCTCTTCCCTGCAACCTCTATCTCACAGAAGAGATGTTGCGAGTCTCTACTTTATCTATATCTTCATAGCAAGTGATCGACTGAGCTTCAATCTATGGTTCCCCCTCGCTAAACCTTCACACGACACATTCGTCTAGCTGAAAACACTATCAATATTTTCCCCACTCTTTATCTGTGCCTAAACCTAAACGTAGATTATATGAACAACGCTTCTTTCTTAGAAGTGCACGCCTGTCTTTCGTTTTCCTGCTTTCCAGCTGACTAAAATATGGTTGTCTTCAAGTCCAACGTAAACAATGCTTGATGAGCCGTTCCACGTAAGTTAACAAATTTACCGAATTTCCGTTACTAACGATTACTATATTGTCCAATTGACTACTGTACACTCTTAGCCCTTATCGTCGAGTGGTCTCTGAGCTTTGATATGTGGTGATGCCTGTGTAAAAAAACTGATGACCAATTATTTTTCATTGATTTGTTACAGCAATCCATTCTAAGCAAAACACCGATAAAAAACAATACAACGAGAAATAGCGGTATTGTTGGGGTTTCCAATATTATATGTATTTACAAGGTGTTTAAAAAATAGGATTAAAATGCTGCATTTTTGTGTTGCAAAGGAAATTAACTAATAAGCATTTAGCAGTTTGGAAAAGAAATTATTTGTGCTAAATTTATTGAAAAAAGGAAAACGCCATTCAAGGGCAAAGACAATTCAACAGGGAATTCGCAAATCTACCAATACCGGACGATTGCTCACATCATAGAGAAAGTTGAAGCAGATTGAACCGTATAGAACATCAAGTTGAACAGTTGTAAACGACTACAGACATTCACGAGCTCTAGAAAAGAAGAGCAGTTGTAGGAAATGCTTTTTCGATCATCCCAATAATCACTTCGATAAATTGCTTGGGAAATCCACATTTAAAAAGATAGTGTTAATCATTTGAAGTGGAAATACTACATTCTAACACAAATATACGTTCTCAACGAAGACGATAGTGACTAGTTAGTTGAATTCTGTGAATTGTACCTTGTAAAATATGCAGAAAGTGTAGGGTTTCTAGACAAAATTGTTTAGAGCGATGAGGAAAGTTTAAATATACTTGCTCAGTTAAACGCCATAAATGCATATTTTGAAATATTATAATCCTCATGTAACACTTGAACACCATGTAACAGGAGTAGTGTTACATGATAAGGGCTGTCCCTTTTTCATGTAAGTATAAAAATAGAGAGATTAGTTAAAATGAAAATAAAATGAGAGAAAGCAGAAATCGAACCCTGGACATAAGTTTTAAAGAACAATATGTTTAAATGGAATGTCCAGTAAATTGTTTATTCGGAGGAAATAAATAATAAATAAACTATTCAATTGTTAAAAGAATGTGGATAATAAAATATGGGTTAAATAAATTAGATATGTAGGTTGAATTCTTTTGTGAAAACAACAAAAGAAAAATAGGTTATTGGGAAATCATAATATTGGAAACGTGACAAGTCCACGCATGTTGAGGGCACGTGAATTTTAGTCACGTGGCCGGACATGTATGGATTTCTCAATATAGGAAGAATTAGTTGGCCAGAGAGACAGTCAGTGAGAAACTCAGAGAGGGTCTGGGAATTCGAACGCCTAGGAAGCGAGACGATCACTTTGAAACTAAAATGTGAAGCTTTGAATTCTTGATGATGGAAATCACGGCTGGTCGTGTGAAGAATAAACTCATCTGTATTTTTGTAGAACGTCGTCTTGTGTTTGTGATTCCTACAAAATGGTAAATTGTATTGTTATTATATGTCTGTATTATAAAATGTCGTGACATACACATCTCATATCTACACTAAGACTGTCTGAACACTATCTCCTTCACTCTAAGAGCTATCCTCTTCTACACGTCTAAGGAATGAACATTTAAAATATAGGAATCGTAATAACATGAACAATCTCTCATAACACGAACACGGAACGAACAATCTCTCTCACAACATCCCTCTCTAGAACTCTTACAACAACATTTCTCTCTTCTCCTTCTTCAACAGCATCACTTATAATAAGACTCTCTCTCTCAATGAAACCCCTATATGTAACAGTAGTAATGTGGTGTGGAAGATCCGCAATTTGACCATTTTTAATGGAACTTACACTGTTAAGAATTACCTCAATTACGAGTTTGTCGGTCGACAAAATTCAGAGATGTTTAGTGTTGACAGCGAGATTTCCATTCAGCACTTTCTCGCAACGATCACGATGTACGAGCTCAGCTCGTTGCAATTTTTTTTAGAAATGTGGATTAAATGAATGTTTTTTACAAAGAAGTCACCACTTATCAAGGCCCGAAGGCAACTCAAGGACATTAATGTGTGTAAGGTAGTCAATGGGATGATATCGTAGTAATTATTAGTAGCGGAAATTTGCTAAATTGGATTACTTAAGGGAACGACTTGAAGAATTATTCACGTTGGACTTGAAGACGACCGGATGGATGTCAACTAGAAAGCCGAGAAACTGTAGAGCGGTCCACGGCGTGCACTCCAAAGAAATAAGCCTTGTTTAGGTTTAGGCACAGATAAAAAGTGAGGGAAATTATTGATAGTGGTTTCAAATAGACGAGTGTTTTTCGTGAGAGTTTGGAAAGGGGGCATAGATGAGGATCAGACGAGGTTTATACCTGAAAAACTCTGCATGTATCCCAGTCGTATGGTCTATGGACGTTTTACTGTGTATATCTCCAAGGAACAGTTTATTGGATCAAACCAACCTCAATTGATGCATTGAAATTGAAAATTAATGGACACTTTTTAATGACCTGTTTCGTGACGTTTGCAAATTCCCTGGTGCCTGTTATTATCGATGGCTGACCATAATGCTACTTAACTTGAACATTTGGCAACATGATTCTTTGTTTACATTTGTCTTCTGTATTTGAAGCTATTCTTTCACTTTAATCCAAGAATAAAAGTTTCATCGTCATTCGAAGTGTGAGTACATCTTTTCGCAGCAAATATTTAGGCAAATCTGACAAAGAGTATTTGTTTGCGAAAAGAAGTAGACAGAAAATATTTCATATTTTGATAGATATTCTTGATATGAGAATGCCCCACCATTTGTTTATAGTTGATATGTATATGTAATGAATATCCTACGCCTTAATTCACATTGTTACTGTTTGTTTTTAATTATTAGACCGAAAGTAAATATAGAACATTTTACATGATCTAATTTTCATGAATAAAGCATTGTAGGAAATTGTCAACTCTAATTATGAATTAAATTCTTTTCCAAGTTGATTCAAGTACTTTTTCTTAAATCAGCTTGTCGGTAACAATTAAGAAACGGTTATGTTTGCTTGATGTTTGACTGCATGACATTTTGTCAACAATTATTAATTTTTAATTTAATTACATCACTTTTCATCAGCACTTCCTACATCAAATACCTGTGCGTTTAAATTAATAATTGGCTAATTTTATTTACATGCATGTTTTAACTTTTACTTTTATTCAATCCACGCAAGTTTACTACGATAAGTGGCTCGATTTATTCATCCCTCTATGGTTGTGGGTTTTGTAGCAAAATGTTTCTTTATATTACATTTAAATTAGTGAGCGGTGTAACAGTCAAAGAAATAGTTACCAAAGATGTATTTCCAAAAGTAACCAATTTAATTAAAAAAATTTAATATATATTTTTCCAGCATTTTAGAACTTCTACTATGAAGGTGGTGGATTTTTCTCTTAGTCGAGTTGGTAAGAGTTATTTTGTTGCGGAAGAACAAGAGTGTCGGAACAGATTTCGTAGAATTTCTAGTAAGACTATCATAGGAAACCGTCATTGCGATGGTAAGATAGTGTAAAAAGATTATAGTTTTGCACTCTGGAGCTGGAGACTAGTGGTTGGTGCACCAGGCCTGATCTGATAAGAAAAAAGCAAAACCTCAAGAATATTAATCTAAATTGTTATTAAAAAGTGTAGGGTAACCTCGAGCAATTTCATGCACTCTTAGCTGAAAGTAAATAATTACTTCAGAGAACTATTCTCAAGAAGGAGATGAATTTGTTGGTGACTCCCCTCAAAGCACTGGGGCTATTTTTGCTTTCTGCAGTGATCATCAATTGATCTAGCGATACAAGACATGTTCAGATCAGCACAATTACACTTTACAGTTATCCTTATACTTGTAGTTGTGTCCTCTCTACTGTTCTAAGTGAAGTATTTACGACCAGTTATGTATAAAACCCATGTAAGAAAAACTAAAAAAAAGTTTACGAGTGTCTTGATGTTGAATTTATGCTTTGTCAGATAAAAATACCACTGGATATAGAATTTCCCAAAGAATTTCATCATACAAACTAATAGATGTTTAACATGAAACAGGATTTGCCTCTGCAAATTTTTATCTCTTCTGCTATTTCCTACTCGTGAATTTGTGATGATTCTATATTTTTTCATTGTTTAGTTTTCCCGGTTTTTAATATTGAACTTTTTCCAAGTCTTCTCAGGTACATATAGCAGTCAAACTGCTTCTAAAAAAACAACATCAGGACAGGGTTAAAAAATGTTGAATAATGCCATGGAATCTCACACATATTCCACCGTCTGTGGATCGACCTGCACCCCCACTGGCATCTACATCCATCCAAACACCAAGCGCAGATGTGTTGTGCCTTTAACATCAAGGGCAAATTACTCATAAGAACCTGAGCCTTCCACATGTACAGATGACTCACTCTCGTTTTTTTCGTCTGCAATGTATTCAAGTCCAATGGAAAAGATTATAAAAATTTATTCATGAGAAAGTTGACACACTATGCTAGTTAGGCCTGAAAAATAATGATGCCAACAGACAAAATAGCATCAAGAGGCAGCATAAAAAGATGCTGACATATGTTGAATGCCTGCAGCGACTTCAAAAAGATGAGGAAGAGAAAGAATCAAATTAAAAAAGGACAAGTCTCGAAGGAGAGGTCAAAGTACAAGACGAAATACTCACATTATCGGTACAAAGAAGTCATTACACAGCTAAGAAGAAACAGTCATTATTCAGAGAGTGATGGCGATTCTGAATGTGTTCATTTTAAAGCGAAAGATATATTTTTGAAAGCTTCTCTTCTGCTATGAACTAAAGTTTTTTTTTTTACATGGAGGTCAACACTTATCAAGGCCCGAAGGCCACTCAGGGATGAGGGTTATTGCGTGTACAGAAATCAATGAGATAATATTGTAGTAATCATTAGTATTGGGGGTTTTGATAGAGTGTCTTACTTAAGGGGGCGGTTTGTCAGGAGTTTGTTTATGTTGGACTTGAAGACGTCCAAGTTGTAGTCAGGTGGGAAACAGGCAGCGGCAGAGAGTTCCACTGGCGTGCAGTTCTAAGAAAGAAGCTTTGCTCATGGAATCTGCGTTTGGATTTAGGCACAGATAAAGAGTGGGGAAAATTGTTGACAGTAGTTTCAGCCAGACGGGTGTTTCTCTTGAAAGATTGGCGAGAGGGGCCGAGGGATTGGAGCTCAGACGAGCACCTGCTATGGAAATAACGATAAAACAAAGACTCGCAACGTCTCTTCTGTGGGAGAGAGGTTGCGGGGAAGAGAAAGGGCATCTCCCACTAAACCACGAAGTCTATTTTGTACTCTGTCAATGCAGGATAGGCTGGTTTAGCAGATCCTGCCCAGATGTGGCAGCGGTATTCCATCCTTGGACGTACTTGGCTTTTATACAGATAGAGAATTGCATCAGTAGTGAGATATCTTCTGGAGCGGTAGAAGGATCCCACCATTTTCTCAGCGTCCCTGGCAACAGATGTTATGTACGTATTCCATTTCAGATCAGGAGTAAAGTCAAGCCCAGAAGCTTGTCAAAACATGGAGCCTCCCAAGACGAGAGCCATCCATTTCAATTGATGCCAGATGGAGATCAGAGCGTTGATGATGTAAAGATAGAAGCTTGGTTTTGAATGCATTAAAGGTGACCAGCCACATCTTCCCCCATTGTACCACGTGCTCAAGATCAGGATAGAGAGAGAATCAGAGAGAACTTTGTTATTTACGGCCTTTGATGTGTTGCCATAGACGGTCGTGTCATCAGCAAAGATGTCAACAAATGATTTAAGTATGTGTTTTGTAAGTTTGTACAGTGCGTTATTTGTCAGAGACAATTAATAGCTGAACACTCTGCGTCTTTTTCTTTTTCGATCATGTCTGTGCCTATTCTATGTTACTTAACAAATGCTCAGTTTTCACACACACACACACACACATGTCTGTTCAGAATTTTATTAATTGTATACAAAAGTTGCACTATGAAAATTGATCCTTTTTTTATTTAAATTATTTTTATACTAAAAACGGTTTTAAATACTTTTATTACAGCATGATATCCATATATATATTATTTATTCAGAGGAAATCTTCATTGAATGAGTTACTTCATTTACATATTACATTAAAGATTTTAATAATCGGCTCTATATGATTAATGATTGTTAGTAATAAAATTGCTTAATTGTTGTATTTAAGAATATTATTAAAAATTGATATAATTTTTTCATGAATTATTTATGCTTAATTAATTTATTTTATATTATAATTATTATAATCCTACATCATATGCGTTAAAAAAAAAATTAAGCTGTATTTTTCCAGTTCTGAAAATTATTTCCTCCTGAAACTATAAGAGTAATTTCCCCGATTGATTTTTATATATAAAAATGTATGCCTTTTATACTTCCATAAATCAAACCTATTTTTAGGAGAATCGTAACAGGATTAAGAATAAGGCTATCCCTTGTGTTTTAAATTCTATGTGCTTACCCTCTGCCCGACAATATGTTTCGACGTGGCCACGTTGATCATTTCATAAATTCATTCGGTTTTTCTTTTTTCAAAACAACATAACGTCAACCATCGCTGGTATTTTTATTTTATTTTTATTTATTTTGTGTGCGTGTGCGTGTGTATAAAAATAAAATATAATACCAGCGATGGTTGACGTTATGTTGTTTTGAAAAAGGAAAAACCGAATGAATTTATGAAATGATCAACGTTTCGTCCCTATTGCAGAGGACATCTTCAGAATATTAAAAGGAAAAATGCAAAAAATGGAAAACGATCATAGACCATACGAAAATGAAATATGATGTGTGTGTGTGTGTGTGTGTGTGTGTGTGTGTGTGTGTGTGTGTGTGTGTAGACAAATATTATTGAATAGCATGGAGTTATTCTGTTTTACATCTGTTTTTATCTCCGGGCTATTCAATAATATTTGTCTAAATGAGAAAATGCTGCCTAAATGTACACAATATATATATATATATATATATATATATATATATATATATATATATATATATATATATATATATATATATATGCTAGTTCTTTGGACGATTAACCGGAATTGGAAAAATCGGAAAATTATGAAGTATCGGAATCGTTATCGGAATCGTTATCGGAATAGAAAGAATT
Source organism: Euprymna scolopes (assembly GCF_053919585.1). Classification (NCBI taxonomy): domain Eukaryota; kingdom Metazoa; phylum Mollusca; class Cephalopoda; order Sepiida; family Sepiolidae; genus Euprymna; species Euprymna scolopes. The sequence goes on along the minus strand of NC_136488.1, from coordinate 12,104,998 downwards.
TGTGCTTATTTTCTTATGCCAAAAACGATTATTTTAATTATCTTTTGTATTTGGTATTGTTTTTTTTTTTTGTTTTTTTACAAAGGCATCACCACATTATCAAGGCCCAGAGGCCACTCAAGGATAAGGGTTAAAGAGTGTACAGTAGAAATTGGTCAATATAGTAATCATTAGTAATGAAAATTTGGTAAATTTGATAACTTATATGAAACGGCTCATCAAGAACTTATTTACTTTAGACTTGAACACAACCATATTGTAGTCAGCCGGAAAGCAGGAAAACGGAAGACAATTCCACAGGCGTGCAGTTCTAATAAAAAAGCTTTGTTCATGGAATCAACGTTTAGGTTTAGGCACAGATAAAGAGTGGGGGAAATTATTGATAGTGTTTACAGCTAGACGAGTGTTTCTTGTGAAAGTTTGGCGAGGGGGGACCATAGATTGAAGCTCAGTTGAACACTTTCCATGAAAATAACGATACATCAGAGACAAACTCGCAACATCTCTGTGAGATAGAGGTTGCAAGGAGGAGAAAAGGACATCTCCTACGAGGCTACGAAGTCTATTTTGAACTCTATCAAGGCAGGACAAGTCCTTTCTAGCAGCTCCTGCCCAGATGTGGCAACAGTATTCCATCCTTGGACGTACCTGGCTCTTGTATAGATAGAGAATAGCATCAACAGTGAGATATCTACCGGATCGATAGAAAGATCCCACCATTTTTCCAGCGGCCTTGGCAACAGATTTGATCTACGTGTTCCATTTAAGATCAGGAGTAATGGTCAAGCCCAGAAGCTTGTCAAAACTTGAGGCCTCCTGAAGACGAGAGCCATTCATTTCAATTGATGACAAATGTGGATTAGAATGTTGATGATGTAAAGAGAGAAGCTTGGTTTTAGATGCATTAAAAGTAACCAGCCACTCCTTTCCCCATTGTACTACGTGCTCAAGATCAGAGGAGAGAGAATCGGAGAGAACTTGGTCGTTTACTGTCTTAGATGTGGTACCATAAATGGTAGTGTCGTCAGCATAAATGTCTACAAATGATGTAAGGATATGATTTGGAAGATCATTAATGTAGATCAGGAAAAGAGTTGGGCCCAGGATGGATCCCTGAGGGACACCGGCATTAATACTGTGAGCTTCTGATTTTTGCCCCTCAACTACTACTCTTATGACCCTATCAGAAAGAAATGATTTAATAATGTTTTCACCATAGTCTTCCACTGCTGGTAGTAATAATAAAATAATAAATATCTATTGATTTTGAAATATTAGTACATACCTCATTTTACGTCTGAGAAAATATCTGCACATCTTACATCCCTTTTTACGGTAATTGAGAAAAATAACAATTTCGTAGTTAAATATTTTTAGATTTATAAAGAATAGGTAATTATATCGTTCGGAAGTTAGTACGGAATCGGTAATTGTATCAGAATCAAGAAAATATCTGGATCGTTTCATCACTATTACACACACACACACACACATATAATATATATATATATATATATATATATATATATATAATGTTCAGAAAGTGTGAGCGAATATATATAATTACTTCCACAGTAAAGCCCCGTCGCAGATCACAAGAGCCAAGAAAGCTAACAAACCAGAAGTTCGAGACACGAGTTTCGCCCTCATTTTGGCTCATCAGTTAGACACATTCCGACTCGGGATTTGAAACCTGAGCCTCATGCATGGTAGGCGAGCGCTCTACCAACTGAGCAAACACGCCACACACACAAGAATGTCTATTAACTTACACAGATCAAGCAACTCACCTTTTTTAAATAAGTTTTTGAATAATTCGGCCGTGTCTACATATTCATATTTAATTCCAATTCGACTAGATTAACTTACGGTATTGCGTCAATATTTATCTAATAATTATAGTTTCTTGGTATTTGGTTAATGTTTAAAATTTAATTCGAATGGTTATTTTGATAGGTGAAATCTGATCATATTAATTACATTATGAATTAATATTTTTATAATGTATCTACCGCTTTCAATTGTTTGTCTATGGAACCTTAAATTGGGTAAAACTAGTTAGATAAGGTAGATAACTGTTGATTTAAAGTTTTTCATTTTCTTAGATTTCAAGGGTCATAAATTATTTTATTTTATTCTATTTATTTTTTATTTTCATGTTCACCCACAAATGGATGGTATCAATGACCCCCTTATTTAATCATAACTAATTTTAATTTTTATTAATTTATTTATTATTTGTATTTTTTTATTTGAACCTAATCGTTTAAATTGCCAGGGTTTGAGCTTAGTTTCCAAAACTATTATTGCAGTTTCAGTAATTGCTATCCCCCTATTTAGTTTAAATCGTTTCATTGACATTAAGTTAAGTTAAATACCTACTTTTTTGACATTAAATACCTACTTTTTTTTTTGTTCTATTACTTTGCGCTTCGTATTGTCATATTTACATTTGTGTGTGTTCCCTATACTTTACTGTCTAGTGACCGTATACCTATTTATTATTTTACTTAGTCTGTTTTCAGGTGGGAAGTGTCTCTCGATTATTTTATAGAATTCTCTAGGAATATCATTTACAATATGCTCACTGTACGAGGGTTGAACCGCACATGTTTCCTATGCCTATTTCTCCTATTTTTGACCTTATTGTTACCTGTATGCCTTGTGATATTTGGAAAAGGCTATAATCGAACCCTGTAAGCAAGTGGATAATGTAAATCCTACAAATGCAGTCCATTGTTAATTCTTTTAGAAATAGCTAAATATTAGTTATGTCGGAAAAAAGCTATTGTTCATACTTTTAGTATAACTGGATAATAAATATGTCAGTTAAAAGAATGTACAATGCATGTTTAAAAATATTGTTTAAAAATAGGTTAGATATATAACAATTAGTATTGAGAATTCTTTGTTTGCAGAATGTGTGTTTGGACAGACATATGTAAATCCACGTGAAAGTTAGTCACGTTGAGAACCACACTTCTGGCGTCATAAACAAAGGAGATTTCTCAATGTAGGATCAGATAAACAGAGAAGATCACACACGGCGATTGAGTCAGATGGAGTCTGGGAGCCCATTAGAGGTAGAAGAGTAGACCATGTAGTCAAAAAGGGTTGAATTCCTGACTTCATCAATCGGCCGACAGAAGAAGAATGAAATCACCATCAATAATTTTGTAACTGTGTTGTCTCGAGTTGTTTTTACAAGCGAAAAGGCAAATGTGTTTTGTATATCCATCTATAAACGAACTTGTATTACCCCCTTACAAGTAATGTATCTCCCCTCTATATGTGTTAACAAGAATCATCCCAGCCTATTATAAATGTCCCCCTAATTATCATCATCATCTGTTCTGAGTCCCCGTTAATGTGTCTCCAATATGAACCCGCCATCCCTTATAATATGTACCCGCTACACAATATGGTTGGTTCTGCACAAAGCTTTCACCACTATAAACAAATCATCTGTGTAGATTCCCGAGCAGCGAAGGTGTTGTGACGAAGCGCATACTTCGTACTTAACAGGAGTGTTCATCATATATATATATATATATATATATATATATATATATATATATATATATATACAGAGAGAGAGAGAGAGAGAGAGAGAGAGAGAGCGAGAGAGATATTTAAATACATGCACTATTGAATGTGAGCGTAGGAATTAATGTCGATGGCTGAGAATGTAGTTTTTATGCTTCTAACGTTTGCTTTCCTATGACTTTTAATGTCAGATTTCATAATTTGATACACCGATCAACTCAACTGAAGTAACCACGCATTTACATGCCTGTACATATAAACACATATATACAAGTACAATCAGCCACGCACTATATTCACAAAAACAAAATGTACTCAAAAGTTCACGTGTATTTATGTATATGTGCATGTACTCATATGTAAGCATTCGTATATAGAAGTATGCTTCTATCAACGACAAATATCTAAAATGTTAATGTTTATTATATTTATAAGTATTTGTTTTTCATACATACATAGGCATAAACATCTATTAATACGCACACACGTATATATATATGTGTATATATATATATATATATATGTACATATATGTGTACATACATATATATGATTGTTGGGCTGGATTAAATCTGACGATATGAAATAAAATGGAGAAGGACCTGAATACTCAACGTTTCGCCCGATTTATGCGGGCTTTTTCAAGAGGTACGGTTATTGACGAGAGAGTCGGAAGATTTAGACCTATATATAATGATGGGGGAGAACAGCGTGTTTTCCTTATGTAAATTAGATGTCTATATACATATCTACCTTTTATGATTAGAGAAAATAATAAATTAAAGTAAACTAGCATAATAGATTATGTTTAAAAGTTAAAATATCGTAGAGATTTAAAAGTTTGCATCTGGAAATATAATCGTGATAGATTAAATAAATAAAATGGAACGAGATTACGAAGGGTTTTTTTTTAATTAGAGATAATTGAATTGGGATAAAATAGCGTAGTAACTTAAATGATGGGGTCTAAAAATAAGAATATGAGGTGATAAAATGGGGTCTAAAAATAGACAGTGATAAAATAAAACACAGTAAATAAGTAAAATAAAAATAATAAAATGAAGTGAAATTACGAATGGATTATATATATATATATATATATATATATATATATATATATATATATATATATATATATCGAGTATAACCTGTGTCTAAATTATTCTCTTTAATAATTATTTTTGACAGATAGGGAGCAACGTGGAAAAAATCTTTTCTTTGTTTAATTATATTGCTGGAATGGGATATTATAGCTGACTCAATTAAACGCCATGTGGATCTGTTATATATGTGTTTAAGGAAAGTTGCTTTGTTAAAATTAAAATGGTGGTCGTTCTCCATGATGTGACAAAATATGCACTACAAATAAACCATAACCAAAACCGAGACAATTCCCTAAATAGCCAGACACAGGACAGAAAATTAACATTACCAACTAATAAAAACAACGACACAATCTATAACAACCTAAATAAGACAGCCATTAAAATAACAAACCTAAACTCTTTAACAATTAGGGATCTAACACGTAAAATTATGACTAATACCAACACTAACACCAAAGCTGGAATATATTCCATACCCTGCCTTGATTGTTGAAGAATATACGTAGGAGAAACTCAACGTAATTTAAATAAAAGAATGTATGAACACAAAAGAGATGTAAAACAACAATACACTCAACGCCATATTTTTTCACATCATGGGGAGTTGGTCCCAATTTTCCCTTCACTCATCACATTAAAAATCGGCCTTGTGCCTAATTTGCTCGGTGGGGGAGCAAATAAATACCAACCCTTCATACCAATTGTCACTATCCAGCTCCCCTACTCCCTAGGGAGTTGGTCTCCATTTCCCCTTCACTCCTCCAATTAAAAATCGGCCTTGTGCTTAACTTGCTCGGTGGGGGAGCAAATAAATACCCTTTTCTTTGCCTTTTGGCCAAGATCAAAGTGTAGTATGTGTTCTTACTACATGCTGTACTTATGTTTGTAACTTTGTGATATAAAGTGGGGGATCACTTTTCTGTATTAATTTAATGTAAATGACCACCTACTTTACAACCAGTTAGCCTCAAAGCCATTCAAGTCATTTTCCAGATCATTCAAGTTGTTTTTGAAGGATTCCAGTTATTTTTCAAGCATTCAAGTCATTCTTAAGGTCATTCAGTTCATCCTTAAGTTCATTAAAGTCATTCTAAGTCATTTACTTTTTATTTATTTAAGTCATTTCAACCCATTTTTAGGTCATTCTAGTTATTCTTTAAGAATTTCATGTCAATCCTACACTCACGCATTCATTCATTACACGAGTGCACGCGATTAATGGCTATCGGCCTTGTTAAAAACTCTCTTCGTAATCTCGTTTCTTTTATTTACTTAATCTATCACGATTATCTTTCCAGACGCAATCTTTTAAATCTCTTCGATATTTTAACTTTTAAACGTAATCCACTACGCTATTTATTTTCTCTAATCATAAAATGTAGATATGTATATAGACATCTAATTTACATAAGGAAAACACGTTGTTCTCCCCCGTCATTATATATAAGCCTAAATCTTCCGACTCTCTCGTCAATGACCATCCCTCTTGAAAAAGCTCGCATAAATCGGGCGAAACGTTGAGTATTCAGGTCCTTTCACCTCCATTTTATTTCATATATATGTGTATATGTACATGATGAAAATTTGGATTTTAATCTTTTATTTGACGTTAGCTTAATCATCAATTGATACAAAAGAGCATCTACTTGAATACTGTTTTTCCTCATACATTTATTAAGGGTATAAAAAATAATTTCAATCCCATCAATCGATTATCCTGTTTAGTTTGTGTTAATACTAAATTGTTTAATTTATCAAGAGAAAAATGGCGCAATACTACCTTATTAACCTACACAAACACTACACCCTTGTATTTCGTAAGATGTAATTTCTACAGTTTCATTGGGGGGGGGTTACTCACCCTCACTCCAAACAATGCATATCGCCACTTAGACGCAAGGGGCTACTATTTGAGACTCTACGTAAGAAAGATTACCAAGATGTTTGCTTACGTTGCATTTGAACTTCTGCATATCATACAGTTAGGGAAGCAGAATGGGAATTCCAAAGTCTAGCTCTCTGTTCCGTCTGCCTGCTTCCCTCCGCACTACAACTTGGATGTCTTCAAGTCCAATGTTAACAAATTCCTAATGAACCGCCCCCTTAATTAAACACTACATCAAATCTCCACACTAACGTAATGTATTTGCAATAACCCTTATCCCTGAGTGGCTTCCGGGCCTTGATAAGTGGTGATCACTGTGTAAAAAAAAAAAAGAACAAGTCTAGCTGTTCGAAAGAAGAAGATATCAGAGTAAGAAAGTTTTCTGGAATTTATGAAACTCAACAGTGAAGGAGTGTGATTTTGCTTCTAAGCAGGTTTGTAGGGGATATGTACGTCGAGGAAGCACAATACTATCAGTTCGTAGGAGCACATTCCGTTAAAATACTTGTAATAAAACAGGCACAAGGATGTAATATTGCGGCGATGGGGCAGGGGTTGGAGCCTAATTGACAAAGCTGGATCTATTAGACTGGAGACTCTTTTTTTGTTAAAACTACACTTTGTTGTTATAATCTTTCACGTATTCTAACGTGAACACATATTAAGAATTATTTTAAACGGCTTGGATGGTAGTGTTTTTATTAGTTGGAATTCTTCATTATTTAATATTATCATATAGATTTACGGAACACCTTGCATGAATTTTAGATACAATAGATACTGGAATCACAGCTAAGTATTTCCGCAGATTACATTATATTTCATTCTCATAGTACAAAAAACATTTCAATTTGTTGTTTAATATTTCTTCACAACTAAAACAAAACCACGAAGCAAACTTTTGGAGATAAAAAAATATACTACACATTTTAGATCTACAGTTAATGTCAGTGCGTAAATCACATGAGATTATATTCTCCAACGATGTTCACGTACTGCATTATTATGGTTCATTCCTAAAATTTTAAACAAATTCTGGATTTAGGAATTGCCAAAACCATGTCACTATTGCAAAATAAAACATGACTACTGTAAAAAAAAAAAAAAAAAAAAAAAACATTCCAAAAGTAATGCCTCCTATTTTTTATTATGTCTAAATGGTTTACAAGGAATTGCAAATTGTATTGTTATGATGACTAAATTTATACATCCATGGCCTGAAGTTCATCTCTTTGTTGCAGATATTCACGGTGTAAACTCTAATGAAAGAACCCTTGTCATGGATGTACGTAAAAATTAGAGATACATTATTGAATTTCTGGCAATGTGCATTGAGAATGGTGTTGACTATGTAAAACCGTAAATTCTGTAGCACAAAAGATTGCTAAATTAAATGGTATCGCTCCAGTCTTCGTAGCTCTTAAAATGTCTGAGTTAAAAATGGAGGTTTTACTTTTGGAATAGCTTTCGTATGGTACAGCACGCTCCAGAAGCCCATGCACAACCAGCAAATACTTATTTATCGAGAGGCAGAGAAAGAAATAGAACTTCTAACGAACGAGGACGTCAATTCATTTTTTCTTTTATATAGATACATTGAGAGCATTTCCAAGGTTGCTGTGAGGAAGGTGGCCTCTCTCTACCGTGCTAGAAAACTACTTACGCCTGAACCCTGTACCACTATAACGTCACCATTCGCCCATGTATGGAGATCTGTTGTCACATTTGGGCTGGTGCATCTGCTACTTGTCTCTCACTCCTGGACAGGGTTCAAAAGAAAGTCGCCTACTTGATAGGTCCTGAACTGTCATCTAAGTTTCAGCCTCTGTCCCATCGATAAAATGTTGCACCTCTCTGCCTATTCTACAAGTATTTTAATGGTGAATGCTCTGACGAACTACAGGCACTTGTACTCCCTCGACGTAAATACCCCCACAAACCCGACAAGCACCTGAATCCCACCCCTTCACAGTAGAGATTCCTAGGTGTAAGAAAGCCTTCTACTTTAATAGTTTCTTTCCCAGAACTGCTAGACTTTGGAACTTCCTTCCGGGATTCTGCTTTCCCAACTGTACTGACATGCAGAAATTCAAATGTAATGTGAACAGACATCTTGCTGCTTATCTCTCTTCATAATATCCCTGCAATGTATGTCCCCAATAGTAGCTTCCTACTTCAAACTAGCACTGTGCCTTGTTTCGGATGGAAAGTAAATAATAAAAAAATATTTAACTCTCACGAATTATAAGTCCTCTATTTCCTTTAGATTTTTTCTTTAAACATTAATGTCACGTGAACACGATAATCATCTTTCGTTTTTGTTAGCCCCTTACATCAAATGGCTTCATGCTTTGCCTAAAGCAATTTTCATAAAAAACGAAATTCCTGAACTCACTCCTTTCACTTCTTTCTTGAGGAACTGGATATTACTCACATTAAAAACCGATCTTGTGCCTTACTCTGCCCTCGTCGGAAGGCATGCAAATATGGACTATTAGAACTGCTTTATATGAATTGAGCATAATAAATAATATTTTACCCTTAGACATTATTATTATATACTAGCAGTATTATCACATAGAGGTATAGAAACTTATTATTTTGCGATATAATTTACATACATGACAGTGATGTGTACAAAGGTATGTTTAGTAGAGTATATGTCACGTTGAAAAATAGTCCCGCTTTCTTTAAATGCTCGTGTATATCATGAGAGAATGATTGAATCAACATAAAGTTAAAGAGGCGATAGAAATATGCAAATAGGTGAAAGTTAATTTTAAAGTATGTTCACTTAGAACAATAGCCACTTTTCTAAACATAATCCCAATACTAAAGTATTTTTCAGCATAAAGAAATTCAAAGACGCATTTCTGCTTCTGACGCACGTCTATGAAAGGGGTGTTTTTTTTTAGCTTCATGCCATCAATAACTGCAACAAAGAGAGGAAAATGTCAGGTCAGGAATGGACAAGTTCAGTCATCAGAACAGTCCCTTCTGATTCACTCGGCCGAATTATTAATAGGAGGCATTACTTGTAGCATGTCCTTCATATAATCGTTATTACATACAAAATAGCATTAGAGAGACTAACATTACTGATGTAACATTTAATAGACATATAATCATAAAGTTCAATAAATGTAATTTTGAATGATGTCTTTGTAATGTGAAAAATACACGCACGTATCTATATACTATTAAGCTATGGCGTTTCGACAGTTTAACGGTTCGTACACAAATAGAAACATGGCATTGGTTGACAAAAATAAGCACAGTAAACATTACTAAAGAAATAGTTTTTTCGCTGTCAATACGCATGTGTTTTATAAATTTATAGAAATTAACATAACATAATAATATAAAAAACATAACGTAAATACAGAGCGTTTATAGACATCATGAGTATTCGCTGTTTGTTCAATCCCAATTTGTTTACTTAAAACATAATATCTGTTATTTTTTATAATAAAAAAATTTACCAAACTACATTTATCTAAGATGCGCTTTCATTCAAATATTAACTATCTTTAAATATTAACGAGCTTTAAACATTAACTTGCTTTACATTTTAACCAGCGTACATTTCCAGGAAATATCACAAATATTTTAGTTGTGTTAGATTTAAGTCAGGTAAAGATTGAAATTGATGTTAATATTTGAGTTAACTGAAAAACAAAACTGCACAACGAGCATGAAATAAAAAAAAAAACATAATAGAAATTATTATTGCGTTATTCTTATGCGCGTATAAATATATTCTCCTTAGTACAAACGCATCAACTATTTACTGCATTCTAAATATCCTGAGTCAGCAATTTATTATGTAAATTATATTACATAATATATATATGCATATATATATATATCATTTTATGCATCCACATAAACTTTTATAAGTAGCTAAAATATTTTCAGTATCTACTAAAACAGTGCTCAATATGTGCCTCGAACTAGGTATTAAGTTATGAGCGTATATATTGACATTAAGCCATACAGAATATCCCTTTTTTTTTTTTTTACAAAGGCATCACCACATTATCAAGGCCCAGAGGCCACTCAAGGATAAGGGTTAAAGAGTGTACAGTAGAAATTGGTCAATATAGTAATCATTAGTAATGAAAATTTGGTAAATTTAATAACTTATATGGAACGGCTCATCAAGAACTTATTTACTTTAGACTTGAACACAACCATATTGTAGTCAGCCGGAAAGCAGGAAAACGGAAGACAATTCCACAGGCGTGCAGTTCTAAGAAAGAAGCTTTGTTCATGGAATCTACGTTTAGGTTTAGGCACAGATAAAGAGTGGGGGAAATTATTGATAGTGTTTACAGCTAGACGAGTGTTTCTTGTGAAAGTTTGGCGAGGGGGGACCATAGATTGAAGCTCTTCTTAGTAATGTAACAACATTTTGCGTAGTTTAATGGCCATATGAATTTTCATAACACTATATATATATATGTGTGTGTGTGTGAGAGAGTGTGTGTGTGTGTGTGTTTGCGTGTGTGTCTGAATGTATATGTATAGATAGGTATAAATAGGAATAATAAGTAAATAAATAAGCCTTATCGGCGAAGGCATATATTGTGTTCATCTGTTATGTGCGTTTCACGCCTGATGCAATATTCTGTTGCATATCGCATGAAAACGCATGAATAAATAAGATTTATGATAAGAATTATTTATTTTTATACTCACGAGACTCGTCATCGGGCGTTGCCTGGGAAAATCAATGAATGCAGGAAATGTATACTAAGATTTACTTAGTTATTAATATTAATAGTAGAGAGTATTATATTTATAAATGATAATGAGCATTTCAACGTTCGTACTATTCCATGCGGACGACAAAGCATTTACATTTTTTTAATTATTTAGAAAGGATGAGGGGTAAGTATATTTCAATCTACACAAACATTGGAATGGAAGATAATATTTTATATTAATTTTTAAAATAAGAACGAAAAGTATATGTTTTTCAAACACTTTAGTGTTAATTGTAAACCCGGTGACAATAAAACATAGTATCAGTTTACCAGGTTCGTACTACACACAGCTCGATTACAGATACTTTTTTTTGTATCGCATCTCGGACTTACAGTTAGTCTTAAAACTTTTGAAGAGCGCATATTTTTCCTTCTATTGTAAGTTTATGTAGTAAAAGATGAAGACGGTTATGGGGTTCTTAAGGGTCGAATGCTGGTCACAAAAGAACCAAATGTTACCCGATGTAAACTCCGAAGTATTCGCCGGTCCGTAACTGTACTTCTAGGTGGTTCCGATTTCAGAACACTCAAGAAAGTTCAGTAGCGTAGCCTTGATAGCCTATACGATGACGGGGTTTGATGCGCGGTTCCTATTATTCCTCGCTTCACCAGTGGTCCGCAGGATAAAAACAAAATAAAAAATAATAATAATAATAAATAGGAGGAAAAAGACAAAGGAAAATCTCAGTCTCAAGGAAAATAAGAGTAGCGCGGGCCACATTCTGCATCCAGTGTCAGGTTTGCTGCCCCTTTTCTGCTTGCTGTCCATTGAAAGAAAATTAACTGAAATAGACGGTATCCGTCTCGTAGTTAAGTCACGAATTTTGCAGACAACGAAAAAATAAAACTCTAGTCGTTAGTTATTATTTTTATGAGGATTGATTAGTAATTACGCTTCTGACTAAAATATTTTGCTATATACAGTACAATTAAATTAAAAAATACATGCGTTTTCTTTTCTCTTTAAGAACGCATATATTTACAGCCGCGTGAACAGTTCGCTCAAAAAAAACTATTTGCTTCGCACAGTTATCTCCTTTATCCTTTTCCTTCTTTTCTCTATCTCTCTCTCTATCTCTCTCTCTCTCTCTCTCTCTCTCTCTGTTTCTCTCTCTCTTTCTCTCTATCTCTCGGTCAGGGCGAGTGGTGGTGTGTACCGTGAGTGCAAGGGCTAGTTCAGACTCAATACCTTGAAAACAACTGCTCTCAACTGCCAAAATTCGCATCCCCATACCCTCTTATAGGGAAGTAACGGGGGATGGCTAACGAGGTCCGAGGTCCGCTTGAGCCAATCAACCTTCGCATTCCGAAAATTAAATTGGCCAATTTGGTAAAATCACTTTTACATATTAATTAAGTAATTTCCATTAAAAGTTTCTCACACAAAGCAACCTTGGAATTGACCTCAGGTAAAACTGATGCTCAAACTTAAGCAAAACAATCGTAAATAGTAACACACTCTGTTTTAGGAGTGCCTTCACGAAACAATATTATTATTATTATCATCAATCCCCAAATGTGTTCAACTTAAGTAATTTTTACTTATTTTGGTTTTAGTAAAAAAAAAAAAAAACATATAAATAGAATCAGCAAGGCAATCGGGAATTTCCTCGGATTTTTCACATAAAAACGCTCTGTCAGCTATATTTCAACCGTTATTGATGTAATTTTTAACTATCAACGAAAATTGGGTTACATATAAGACTTCTGTCTACAGTTGATGGATTTTATTGCTTCTTGAATCTTCTCATGATCTTCGATATAGTAGATCTCTAGACTTTTACACTTTAAAATATTTATTTTCAGTCTTAGTAAGGTAATTAAAATCCCTTTTTTTGATTTTACCAACATCTCAAAAGCAATTAAAAATAGAATAAGTAAATAAAACTCCATGGTTTATTGGGTATTATTTGTATATTTGTATATATGAATATGTATGTGTAACAGAAATTTACTAATTATATTGCCTGTCTTTTTCTAACCAGCAAACGAAACTAGCAAGTAAGTAATAAGTCAGACGACAATAGTAATCACGAACCTGCTCACATGAAATCAATTCGAAAACCATGCCTTTGCTCGATTATAAAAATCAATGGATCTCTTTTCTTTTAAAGACTGCAGATATAGTAACACAAACTTATGCATTAAAAACTTACTTATTGACGTAATTAAACCATTGAAGATAGGTATTTTAAGTATTTACTTAGATGAATAGCGAGGGATAAAACACGCGAAGCACATTTGTTTCCGTTATTTTTTACGGATATCCGTAATGTATATATATATATATATATATATATATATATATATGTATGTGTGTGTGTGTGTGTGTGTGTGTGTGTGATGACGTCAATTTATCACATTAATATACGAAGATATAATTTTATGCGTAAATTTATCAGTATTCACTTCAACCTTGCTCAATACATAGGTATAGCTAGGTAGTAAGTTATGAAAATATATACGGCAATTAAGCTACACAGAATATTCCACGTTTCATTCTCGTGAGAATTGGTCGGGCATGCCTGAAGAATTCTCACGAGAATGAAACAAGATAACAATATTTTGCTCTTGTAGTCCTTACTTTTGAACATCTCAAATCTAAATTTATATATATGCAGAGGAAGTCACAAAATAAAGACGAAACGTTGATGAACACATAACTCGGTATGTTCCTTATTATTTTTACTTCTCTCTCTCTCTCACTCTATCTCTCTCACTATATATATATATATATATATATATATATATATATATATATATATATATAAATGCGACTAATGCCTCCTATTTCGCCCAGATGAATCAGGGGAGGTTCCAAGGTTCAAAATTGTTGTTATAATGATTGAACTGACCCATTCATGACCCGGAAGTTTTTTTCTCTGTCGCAGATATTGACGGTGTGATACTCTTAGAAAAAGAAACCTCTGTAATTAAAGTGCGTCAGAAACAGAGGCAAGTCATTGAATTCCTGGTAAAAGTGCATTGAGAATAGTGGTGATTGTGTAGAAAAGTAAAGTATGGAGTTGCTCGTTCAAAGAGTACTACTCCCGTCTTCGTAGTGTCTAAACATGTTCAGTAAAAAATAAGCTTTACTTTGTATGACAAATCGCAATTTTCCCGCCCATGTGCGGCCATCGTTCATGGCTGGTTAAGTAAATTAATAATCGTAGTGACTATGCACAAAAATAAATTCTGAAACACAAAAGGTATATCGTTTTAATAATACCACTCCTGTCTTCGTAACTCTGTAACTTTTTGATTAAATAAAATATGAGTGTTTAGTTTTAGAATGACACATCTATATGTTTGCTCCACAACTTTTTTGTTACATGACTCTATCCTTTCCTATTTCAACAGACTGCTTGTGTTTTAGTTGTTTGAAGTATTATTCGTTTTGCTCGTTTATTAAAATTGTTAGCGGGTCGTTTTAAATATCGACTAAAAAGTATTCCAGTTCGTCATCATTTACTGATTAATTTAAACAATTTGAAATATTTTACAACCTGGTTTCCGGACTCACTTTTAATGTGTCACGTGGATAATAACTTCCGTTTCCTGTTTAATAAATATTCCCAGTTTTCCTGTACTTTATCTCGGGCCTCATTAAAAATCATGAGAAATAAATTTAAAAAATTATTTCCAACTGTGATATTTCGTTTTCAACGAGTTGCTTTTACATATTTCAAATAAACTGTAATGCCATAATTTTTACAGAGTAAGATATTTTGTTAGCTCATAAATTAAACTTTTCTATGATTATTCTCGAAAATTGTTTAGAAAAAAAGAAACAAGTTTGTCTACATACATTTTCATAAGTAATTGACTTTTAAAATTATTGCCTAAAATATACCTGTTCATGAATATTTCCCATATATATATATATATATATATATATATATATGTATATATATATATATGTGTGTGTGTGTGTGTGTGTGTTAAATATTAAATAAAAGATAACGAATAAAATTTACATATTTATTATATTATCAGATGAATAAGGAAAGACGAGGGTAAAATTAAGGACAAATTCTGTTATCGATATCATCATTTAGAATAAGTAATTTAGATAGTAACAGGACATAAACATTGAACTAACATAAAATATCAATAGAAATGGTCTATATTAAAAAGTGCCAGTAATATAGTTATTTTAGAAAGACATTTATTATATAATAATTTTTGTAGATTAAAATCATATAGAAACCTTATTTAATCCAAACGTAAACTAAGATTTGAATAACGTTACTCTTAAATCCAAGATGGATGCAAAAGAAAAAAAAACGATGTTCGTTCTGGTATAGAAGATTTTGACATTATATCCGCATACATATTTTAAGTTAACGTTTTTAAATTAAGTTAAGATTTTAATTTAAAAATCTCATAATTTCTGATGAGTATACGTTAAAATATTCAGATGGAATTATTGATTGTTTTTAATTAACGAAACAGTTAATTAACGAAACATATTGGAAAGAATTGAATGGTAAGATGAACAATTTTTGTTAAATTGGAATGTAACTATATTGTCATCCATTTGGATACGCTCCCCTGTTAAATTTTACACACATCAAATTTCGTAAAATGATCAGAATAAATAAAAGGGTAAAATATAATTGAAAACACATTCAAAATTGATTATACAAGGTTATAAATTGATTTTTTTTAATTCTTAATGCTGCAATATTTTCAGTAATAAATTTATTATATTTTTACTGGCATATATTGTACTTTTCTTTTCCAGTTTTAACAAACTAGTCCTTTATTTTCCATGTTTAAGCCTTACCATATTACTTTTCATGCTCGCATTTTTCTATTGTAATCTATCATCTTCCAGGTTTCAAGTAAATTCACTTATTCTTTGTTTAATTTCAGTCTTATTTTTTGCCCCATAAACATAACATACGCACATATAATAACTATGTACGGCACTCGTCTGCTTTCAATAAAATCCCCCTAATTATTTCCGTTATTCTTTTATTCTTGCTGTTTTACTTGTTTCTTCTCTTTTCACGAGAGAAATGAATTCGTAGTAACAGTAGTCGGTAAAGCGGCATGGTTGCTATGGAAACCAGACATAAAAACTTCGCTCACTTCCTTACGTTTTTTTTTATGATTTTGAACATAAGTAAATTCATAATAACTTTGATTTTACTGGACGAAAATTGAATTATTTTACAATATACCTTAGGTAATCTATAAACTGTAATAATTGTTTGAAATTTGGTCAAAAACTGAGTGAACAGTGAAGCTTTAAAGCAGTTCTGAATGACTATAACTGCCACTTAACCATGTATTAAAACACTGCCGTGTTTGAATGATTATCATTCTCAACATTAATTAATTTAGCGAAAACTATAATAACTTCTAATAATACAAAAAAAATAGATAAGAATGTGGGTTAGATATCAACCTATGTCCTCAATATGAACCACTTCGTAACTGTGGAAATAGTAACCAATGCCCCTTGGAAGGTAAAAATCTTATTTAAGATATAGTAAATTAATAGGAAGTCATTGGAAATAATGGAACTAAAACATGCATAAGGTTAACGGTTTCCGTTACATATATAATCATTTAGAATACCTAATTAAAACCTATGTGCATTAGGTAAGGGAACTCCGTAAAAATTACATAATTAAATAAACTTGAGATGGTCTATATTAGGAAATGCAAGAAACTATTTACATCGTTACCAAGTACAATCCAGGCGTTGCCACTTCTCTATCCGTTATCTAAAACGTTTAACTAAATAAATAGTGGCAGTTCTAGTCATTCAGAACTGCTAAATAAATACTGCACGTCTGTGGAACTCTGTTCCGTCTGCCTGCTTCCCTCCGGGCTACAACTTGGATGTCTTCAAGTCCAATGTTAACAAATCCCTAATGAACCGCCCCCTTAATTAAACACTTCATAAAATCTCCTCACTAACGTGGTTCAGTGGGGGAAGATGTGGCTAGTTACCTTTAATGCATCTAAAACAAAACTCCTATCCTTACATCATCAACGCTCTGATCTCCAGCTGGCATCAATTGTGATGGATGGCTCTCGTTTGGGTGAGGCCCCGTGTTTTGACAAGCTTCTGGGTTTGACCTTTACTCCTGATCTGAAATGGAACACGTACATCAAGTCTGTTGCCAAGGTCGCAGGAAAGATGGTTGGATCCTTCTACCGCTCCAGAAGATATCTCACTACTGATGCAATTCTCTATCTATATAAAAGCCAAGTACGGCCAAGGATGGAATACTGTTGCCATATCTGGACAGGAGCTGCCAAAAACAGCCTATCATGCCTTGACAGAGTACAAAATAGACTTTGTGGTTTAGTGGGGGATGCCCTTTTCTCTACCCTGCAACCCCTCTCCCACAGAAGAAACGTTGCGAGCCTATCTTTGTTTTATCGTTATTTCCATGGCAGGTGCTCGTCTGAACTCTAATCTCTGGTCCCCCCTCGCCAAACTTTCACAAAAAACACCCGTCTAGCTGAATCCACTGTCAAAAATTTCCCCCACTCTATATATGTGCCTAAATCAAAACGCGGATTTCATGAGCAAAGCTTCTTTCTTAGAACTGCACGCCTGTGGAACTCTGTTCCGTCTGCCTGCTTCCCTCCGGACTACAACTTGGATGTCTTCAAGTCTAATGTTAACAAATTCCTAATGAACCACCCCCCTAATTAAACACTTCATAAAATCTCCGCACTAACGTGATGTACTTGCAATAACCCTTATCCCTGAGTGGCTTCCGGGCCTTGAAAAGTGGTGATCACTGTGTAAAAAAAATAAAAAATAAAAATAACAAGAGATAGTAAAATACTGTGTGCATAGAACTAGCTATGTTATCTCCCAGCTGAACGAAATTAGTTTAATCAGAGTAAAGTAATGATTACTAAATACTGGGGTTTTACTAGAAAAAGTGGAGGAAGAGGTTGGAATGTAACGTGAAAGAATCCAATAAACTAATCAAAATACTTTAAGAATAAGTAAGATAAGCGCTAAATCTTTAATCTCCAGAAACGATGATAAAATAAATTTCAATAAGTAACTAATATGGAATAAGTAGTGCAATTACAAGTAAAGATAGATATAGACTTTATATATTCGAACACATTGCATTATGGGTTAGATATGCTTTAAATGTTTTATAATTTAAGGAATCAATAAATTAAGTATAGATGAATAGAAAGTAATATTTTCATACAATAATTTCTTTCTAGATTAAAACCATAAGTGAACATTATTTAATTCAAACGTAAACTAAGATTTGAATAGCTTTACTTTTAATTATAAGAACATCATAAGTTCTAATAATGCGGAATTGGTTAACGAAATTAAAGTGTGTGTGGGAAGGAATACTGTATATGAACATCTTTGTAACTGTAGAAATACAAATGAATGTCCCTTGGAAGGTAAATTCCGACAGTATATATATATATATATATATATATATATATATATATATATATATATGTATGTATATGCGTAGTCATTGAAAATAATAGAACTAAATAAACATAGGGTCGACGGTTGCTGGTTCAAGTACAGATTCTGTCATCTATATAATCATTTAGAATATTTAATTTAGAAACTGACAGGACATCAACATTGTTTGCTAACTATCTACAAAATCTACATTGAACTTACATAGAATACGAATTGAAATGGTCTATGTTAAAAAGAGCCAGTAATATAGTTATTTTAGAAAAAAATTTATTATATATTTTTGTAGATTGAAATCACGCGGAAACCTTATTTAGTCCAAAAGTGCATTAAGATTTTAATAGCTTTACTCTTAAATCCAAGATGGATGCAAAAACAAAGCATTAGATATTAGTTCTGCTATAGAATAATATGACATTATATCATCATTCAAGTTAAGTTTGAAAGTTAAAAATTAAGTTAGATTTTAAGTTTAGTATCTTATATTTTTTGATAAATATAGGTTAGAAAATATTCACTATGGACATATTGATTGTTTCTAATTAACGAAACGGTTCTGTAAATACACAGAAATTTACATACTAGAAAGAAGGCAATGGTAAGATGACCAAAATCGTTTCAATAGTCATCAATTTGTGACCACCGTGTAAAAAAAATACCCTCTCCTGTTAGATTTCACATACATTAAACTTCATAAAAATAGGAAAACTATAATTGAACAAGAATATTTTCTCATATACATATATATATATGCATATATATATGTATACATATATATGCATATATATATACATATATATATACCAGCAAAAGTACCCGTCGTTGACTGGGTTCAAA
The DNA here is from genome assembly GCF_053919585.1 of Euprymna scolopes. NCBI lineage: Eukaryota > Metazoa > Mollusca > Cephalopoda > Sepiida > Sepiolidae > Euprymna > Euprymna scolopes. Next base: position 12,085,414 of record NC_136488.1, on the reverse strand, counting down.
AACAGCCTACAGAAAATGAACTCTGACTTATGAAAGTATGATAGGTTATGAAAAAGAAGGGTTGTAAATTTGGGTTTAATTTGAGGGTATCAAAACCAAAGCAAAATATGATGAAAGTAAAAATAGATAAACCCCATAATTTATTATACCATACCTGTCACACTGAAACACTTATCACAATATTCTGTGGATCTATATTAAAAAACCTTGTTAAACTTTGTGACATATTTCCATTCTATGGAGGTAAGGCGCGAACGAACACCTACTAATTTTATCATACCATATTTCTTCAAACTGAAACATAATTATCAAAGTATATACGCAGGTAGATATGAAAAGTCTTTATCAAAGTTTGTGCCTATTTCCATTCTATGGAGGCCAGGTGCTAACTCAGACCCCACAATTTTATTATACTATCCCTATTTAAGTTTAAAAAATCCTAAATCAAAGTATTCTTATATACGTCTATATCAAAAACACTTGTAAACGTTTTTTTTTTAATTCTTAAATTTTTTATTTCCATACTTTGTGGACCAGGCGCGAATTTCAATGAACCACCGTTCTGCCAGATCAAACATACGCATTCCTGTTTCTTCTATCATTATATGTAATCAGTTTTTTTAAATAGTCAACCATACAGGAGCCTATTCGTGACCACACACACACACACACACACACACACACACACACACAAACACACACACACACACACACATATATATTCAGCTTTATATTATAGATATATATGTATATACTAGCGGGGAGGGCGCCCGGCATTGCCAAATATGATATTTGATTTATCCAAATTTCATACATATTATTCTAGAGTCGTAATTCCACAAGTAAAAGAAGCATTTAGGTGCCGTCAGCTAGAATAGAGGCCCAGTGCAAAATTTTGTACTCAAAGCTAATGACGTTACCATTGTATTAATGTGACATACATATAAACTGATTAAAATTTAACTAGGTTGAATGTACAAAATGTATAACGATTTTTTCAATTTTTACTCATTTTTTACTCCTTTTATATGCATATATATATATATATATATATATATATATATATATATATATATATATATATATATATATATAAAGATTTACTCATGTCCAGGTGACCTACATCTAAAATTTCAAGTTTTTAGATCCAAAATTTGCGGATTCAACCGACTAAAAAACGATAAAAAATTTAAACATGTAAGACCCATACTTCCGCTCTGCAACTTTTAGTCTCGAAAGGGATAGTTAGAAAATATTATGGGTCAGAGAAAATAATCATATACTACTACTGTTGGGTAGTGGGGTCTCATATTAAAGAGATATGACGGGGACATTCATATTGAAACAATACATATAACGAATATAACGATAGTGATGATGAGGGAGAGAGAGGGAGAGAAAACATTTATACGTATTACAGTTCTGGGATGCTTGGGACTTCATATAGATACTGAATGGAGATAAAAGTTCTTTACACCGAGGAGGGAAGAGATATATTCCTCGAAGGGTTACACAATGTTCATTACAAATGATACACATTACCTTTTGAGTAGATTTTAGTTTTACTAGTAATTTAAAATATATATGTATAGGATGGAACGCTAAAACTTTCGCCCTAGAAAAGACATGATTTCTGTTTGATGAAAAGATGTTTTCTTTTTTAGTTGAAAACTAGTTGTTGCAGACTAGTTGGCCAGTTCTATCATTTCTATCATTTCTTAAAGTGACACAAGAGAAATACATACATAGTGAGTTATATATATATATATATATATAAGTGTAATTCTCTGTGTGTCTGGGTGTACATTTCCCTACCAAACTACGCAGTCAATTTTAGAGTGTACAGTCTCGAGATTTGATATAACGGGTATTTAGATTTGGGAAAATCTTTTTTATCTGTTTTCGGCCAGTAATTTGTCTGTCAACGATTTGACCTTTGAAAACTCTACCAACTTCTCCCACCAATTTTTGGTCGAAACATTTGAAATGTTAGATGTAGGTTACTTGGATATGGATCGAACTTTTTTATTTGCTTTTTTATTTAAATTGGGGTCAAAGTTTTTTTAAAAAATGTACCTCTCTGGTCTCAGCCAATTTTTTGTGTAAACATTTGAAACTTTACATAAAGTGCATTCAGACATAGGGCAGCTTTTTAATTGGTTTTTTGACCGAAAATCTTGCTGCCAAGGTGTCAAAGTTCAAAAGAGTTTACCTTTGCGGTTTTTAGCAAACTATTCATCAATTTTTTTATCTAAACATTTGAAATTTGAAAGACATGCTGCTAGCATTTTAATCAGTTTGAGGGCGAAAATTTTTCTGCCAAGATGTCAAAGTTGGAAGCGTTGACTTTTGCAAACTCTACCGAACTCTTCCGCCAATTTTGGGTCTAAACACTTGAAAATTTAGATGTATGTCAACTGGACATGAGTCTAACTTTTCACACACACACACACACACACACACATATATATATATATATATATATATATATATATATATATATATATATATGTATATATATATATATATATATGAACAAATGATTAATAAAACATGTTAAAAAAACATCTTGAAAAAGAGTTAAAAACATATTTAATTTTAAAAAGGAAGCACAAGAGAAGTGGATGGTTTTTAATCCGCGGAGTTTCGAAGAAATACTCTCCTTCTTATCAGAGGGCAGGAATTAGCAAAATGCGGGATCGGATTTCGCATGTAAAAGTATTTAATGAAACCACAAGTAAGTCACAGATCTTACTTGGTTAAAAAAAAGGGTGAGGTAAGGGGAATAGGAGGTAAAAGAAAAAATGATAAAAAGATTTCACATGAATCGATATCCGGTGAAGGGTAAAAAATCCAAGAATGGTAAAATCCAAACACGGCCGAATTAAAAACTTCGAATCCAACAGTTAAGTTCCAAATGGTCCAAAATGATCCAAAAGGCAGAATTCCTTGGAAAAAATCCCAAATGGAATGAGTTCAAAATCATTAAAAGAAAAGTTCAAATGTGCACAGAAAAAGCACTGGAGAGAATATTTAAAACACGTCTGCCAAGGCCGGAAGAATCAAGTAAATTAAGGTTTAAAAAAAAAAAAACGGTGAAAGTTTAAATTTGAAAAGCAAGGTCAAACTGATCCAGACAAAAAGCGCGAAAGTTAGCGTTAATAATTAGGTCAACTTAAATACGCACGTGAAAGTCCCAGAATGAAACAGGTAAATGGCTAAGTTTATGAAATGGAGCGTCTATTATATTAAGAAGAGTAAAAACAAAAGTGAATAAGTAAATAAAAAAATAAAACAATAAAAAAATAAAAATAAATAAAAATGAAAATAAATAAATTTAAAATAGAAAATTAAAAATTAAAAAGTTAAAAAACTTTTTAAAACCTATATATACATATATACACGCATACGTATATATATACATATATACACATACACATACATACATATACATACATACAGACACACAAATGCACACATACATGTACGTACACACACGCATATATATATATACATATATACATACATATACCATAACACACACACATATATACATATATATATATATATACAAACACACACATACGCATGCATACATATATACACATATCCAAAAACATATACAACTTAAACAAATACATACATACATACATGCAATTTAAGGGGAGGGAATGGCCGGTATCTATAAACTCCGGAATAAGGCCAATAAATGTGTATGCAAATGCATATAGTAAAATATAAGTAAACAAATACATAGAATAAAAATGAGTAGGCTGATGTATATATTTAATTAATAGGTATACTTATACCATAAAACGGAGACAGCAGATGGGAAACCGGCCAAAGAAATAAAAGAAAAACAAATAAAATTAAAAATATAACAAGCTTAGAAGGTAAGATAAAAAAAAAATTATGGGAAAAGATATATATTTTAAGGGTTAACTTAATAGCTATGTAATTTCAAATTTACCATATTTAAATTTGGATATATGTTTGCAATAGGAGATCAGTTCGTTTTTAGAGTTTATTATATTACTACTTTGAGGGGAGGTTATAATAGTTATAGTTTCAGATGTACAGAGGTGACAAGACTTAGATCCTGGAGTATAAGACTTAACTTTTTTTAGGATGGTCCATTTAATTGAAAAGTGGGTAGTGGCAGAATTAAGCTTTTTAACCAGTGTAGTTAGAGAAGTTCCCTTGTTATTATTTGAATTTTGGTTATTGAAAGAAGTGTGGTTTGAAATTCTCTTCTTTTATAAAGTTGAAGTAGTACCAATATATATATATGTTTTATTAATAGCTCGGGGTCGAGAATTAATATTAATTTGTTGATTTATACTGGGAAGAGAATTTAAATTTTGTTCATTTTGATGAACAGAGGGTAGGACAATGATTGTAGCAGGATTGTTTTGGAGGGGATAATTAGTGTTGTCAGTGTTAGGATGGCTGCTATGAAAAATATTATTATTATTATTATTATTATAGCTGGTTGTATGATTGAAAATAGAGGGGCTGGTTGATTCGTTTGTTGGATTTATAATTATATCAGAGGGAGGGTCGGAGGAAGGATAATTTGGTGACAAAATATTATAGTCTATTATGGGAGAATTGTGTGGGAGCTCTGTAATTGTGCATGAATATATTACATCTTTATGGATGCAATCATTATTGAGTGGGCAGATATGTGTGTTAATAAAATTGCAGTTGCTTTTGGGTTGGATTGGGAAAGGGATTTTTGGGGCTGATTTAAATTTTTTTGTTATTAGATGCTAATATTCTTTGTGCTAAATTAGGCATAGTAGAATAAGAAATTCTTATTGAGTTTTTATTAAATATTGAACTATATCTGTGTGGGTATTTGAAAGAGTTTTCTACAATATTGAATAATTCTTTAGGTATATTGGTTTTAACATTTACGCTAAATGGAGGATTAAACCAAATATTTTTCTTTCTCCTAGTGTGACAGAGTAGGTTAGAAGTATTACGATTAGCATGTTGGTTCGGATTATATTTGTGGAGTGGACCATTGCTATTGATAGCAGAATATCTTGTTATTTGAACTGGTTTCTTGCGAGTCATATTGCGTGTGATTACAGATTTAAGACGGCCTACAGATGGAGCATAATGGTTATATTGAATATTTTCATTGTATCCTGAATTTCTTAAGGCATTATTGAAGAAAGTTGCATTTTGATTAAAGGTTTTTTTATCGGCTAGGAGCATAGAAATTCTTCTAGAGACAGATGGTACTATAGATTTTATAATTGAATTGGGGTGGTTAGAAGATTTATGGACGTATAAACCCGTAAGTTTATATTTATGATAAAGGCTGTAAGTTTCAGTATTAAGATTAAGTGTAATGTCTAGAAAATCTGATGTTTTTGAAGTTTATATATATATATATATATATATACATATATATATATATATATATATATATATATATATATTGGTTTGGTGCAAAAATAATGCCGTTTATATATATAATAAAATGTCAACAAGCGATATCATTTCTGCACCAACCTTATATATGTATGTACTATTGAGTCAGAATTTCAACCGAAATAATTCGACCGTTTTCGAACTAAGTTGTAACTTATTTTTTTATACTTTTACATAATTTTAATGGAAGTGTTTCCATGATAACGTAAACCTTAATAAACTCAATCAGTATGAAATGGCATCTTAATGAATTTAACTGTAAATAAAATATCACGATGATTAGTTGAAAACAAGCTGTTGTAAAATAAATGACCTTTATTAAACATTATTTTTATATATAACGAAACGCGACATTTGAATGCAAAACATTCAACGGTTAAAGAAATTTGTTGCGAAAATACTAATTAGAACAATGCCGTATCTGAAGAACTAAGAAAATCAGAGTTGTTTGTGTTATTTGAAGAAATGTGTATATTTATCGTCTGAATAAAGTTTTTAAAATGTAAACAAAACGAGAAAATCACACGGAATGCATTCGCCTGCTGTAGATCATTGTTGGCTCTTAATTGCCTGACTTAAAGTTTGTTTAGAAAATTGATTATCAGAAACTTCATCAAAAACAACAATGGATTTTTTAGCGATGAAGGTCTCCAGTTTTCAGGGAGACGGGCATTAGTTTTTTAGGAATGTATTAACGTCGGGTTGTGGTTTTTGCTTTAGGTGTTTTGTAACAGAGGTGTATTTTTAGGATGAGCTTGATTTATAGGAATATTTGCAACTAGCAGGACCCGTTTAACGGCGTTGCCAAGTGGAAGCATGCCCTCTCCCTTCCTCATAAAAAATTGGCCAAATTCCAACCTCCTCAAGTTATGAACTGCTTTCGGAATGAACACCCCTAACCTCCCCATGTTAAAAACGGCTTTCGGAATAAACATCCTTAACCTCCCATGTTAAGAACGGCTATCGGAATAGACACCCTATTTTGTGAGATGGGTTGTCAAAATATTTGCTCCAAATTTAACCTTGATAATCGTTGTCAGGATATCCACCCACAACTACTATAAATCAACAAAAAAATTGGGGATGACAGTGTCGGTCGGATTGAATTAGATTTGCTCCTCGCCTGTGCGTACAAACCTGGCGGTCACTGATTTTAATTTCATGACACAGGTATTTATATCCCGAAAACTACTTGTATCTTCCAAACATAAATAAGATTTTCTTAATCAGCGTTGTCAAAAACTTTTAAAAGTCGTCATTTTAAAGAAAAGTGTAGAGGTGAAGAAGCTATGGTAAAAATAACCTATACAAAACGTAAACAAAGGTAATGTTCAGTGTAAATAAAAAGTCCAGAAAAGAGAAATAAACAAAATACTCCACAGAAAGTATAATTTGTCTAAAATCAAACACAACGGCTATCGGAAGAGTCACCCCATTTTGTAAGGAGGTGTCAAAATATTTGCCCCGTATTTAAACATCATAATCGTTGTCAGGATATCCACCCGCAAATGCTATAAACTAACAAAAACTTGGGGGTGCAAGAGCAAAAGAAAACAAAAAAAATAACATCATGTAAGGTTCGCTAAGTCGCTTCGAAATCGACAAATAAACAATGGTACCCGTACATATTTTTTCAGGGTGTGTTTTGGTTTGGGGGTTGTGGCGTGTTGTCAATGTGTGCATAGGTAAGGGTAAGGCTATCAGTATATTACTTTCTATTTATGAGCGGTTATTATGTTTGTATTTAATTTATTTTGTAAAAACATATTGCCTCTTGTAGAGAGTGCCGCCATATTTGAAAAGTTCTAGAGAATTTTTGTTATGTATTAAGAGGTAGATTCCGGAATAATCGAATTGTCAACTCTTAGTCAATGAGAATGGGCAGAATTTGAGAATGTAAAAATGTATTATTTTGGATCGGGAAATAGAAAGATTATGGTATGCCTCTGAGTTTGTGATCTAGTTACGAAGGGTTCAAGAACAATATCTGTAGGATGTGTATATTTTCTTCCCGGTCTTGCTCTTAGGATGAAAGGTAGGATTTTATTATAAGGATTAAATGTGTTTAAAATGTCGTTCTAAAGTTACATAAGATAGTGGCTAATAGTCTAGATATAATAAATTTTTGTGGCATTTGTTTATGCAAACCTACGGTACTTTGGTCAAGAGAAGAATTCCTTCAATCAAAATAGTATATATTGAGATAAAAAGACCTTGCAGGTTTTATAATCAAATATGAAGAAAACAAGATACATTTACGAACGGTAAACAAAAGAAAATAATAGGTTGAGAAGGCATATATCTACAAAAGAGATAATTTATATATGTTTAAAATGGAAGGATGTTCGTAAATATTTTTAAAGTTCGTGTACTAACAACGAGGTTTATCAGCTGAGACATTAGAATAAGCCTGGATTGATTAATTAGAGGTCGTGAGTTTCAGGAATCAAAAAAATCATGTTCAGAACTGCTTTGCTAATGTTTATACATTATATATAATTCATTTAAAGTTTTTTTATAAGAAATAATGCTCATTTGATTTTGTTTTTTGATTGAAGTTCAGTGAAAAAGATTGGAATATTTCAATGAATAATGTGTACACAAATGTGCAGATGATAATGCCGATGAGTTGTATGTGTCTGTGTGATTGTGGTCCACCTGGTTCCATCGGTTTATTGAAGAAAAATCTCCCTTTCAAAATGCTTACGTAACTCTGAGAAAGACCATTTAAAATAAATTCAGAAAATTTTCTTATTGGTCTAAAATATAATTATTTGTTTTATTAAGAACAGTGTATGCACAGATGTTATGCGTACAAACGCGTTTATGCATTTTGATTTTGTACGTCGATGTGTAAACTGTATAATCATCATTATTTTCTTTATCTATATATCTCACTTTTTATTCTGTTTATCTCTTTTATGTACTCAAAAACACGTTTTTCTTATTACATTACATTCTTATGTATTTGTCAATAGCATCGCTCCCTTAATATTCTAACTGATTCGGTTTCATTTTATCCAAATATCTTTTTTATTTATAAAAAAAACTCTTATCTTCTGTGGGAACATAATTTTCGTGACATTCAGCCTAGAAACTGCACTGAGCGTTGGGGTTACCTGATATACCAGTGAAATTTGCACTATCGATGTTTCAGCTGTACTGCCATTGGCTTTTCCAAGAGATCCTTTGAATTTATCTACAAATCTTTCCGCAGAGTCAGTTACAATTTGGGTTGTAGTATTGTTTTTGTTTTACTCTATATAGTCAGTAAAGACCTTAGAATTATTTAGCAGATACACGAAATTTCGCAAATTATCTCATGCAAAAAAATGTAACTGTATCAGTATTAATATTTTTACATTTCATGATGTAAGCTATCTTAATGAATTGTCCACAACACATGAATTGGAATACATCTCATTCATTAGTTGTGATACATCACCGTATATACGCGACAACTGTTTGGCCATCATAGGTTTAATTACGCTGAGAGTAACTTCGTTACAAAGGCACAGTTGTTGTATAAGTTGATCACTATCACTGTTTCAACTGAGCTCCACTCTACGTAGCTTCTGCAAAACCTTCACATCAACCACTCATCTAGCAACAACGACTGTCAACAATTTCACCCACTCTTTATCTGTGTTTAAATCTAAAGACAAATTCCATGAACAAAGATTTTTTTTTCTTAAACTGTTACATCCCTGTGGAACTTTCAAACTGACAACAACATGTTTGTTTTCAAGTTGGATGTAAACAAATTCTTGTTGAGCCGTCCTCTTAAAAACCCAACTCTACTCAATTCCCTCTACAAATCATCATTATGCTGCTGTCTCACTGACCATCTTATATTCATTAACATTTATCCTTGAGTTTCATTCGGATCTTGATAAGCAGTAACTTCTTTATAATAAAATGTTAACCTAAAGCTCATATCTCTTTATTAATTCCGTTTATAGACATCACCGGTTTACCAGTATATATATTAATAAAATTATTTTGAATTATTTTTCCAATATCGGATACAAAAACTGTTTCACTCTATATCAGCATTTTATTTAAGATAAATTATTGCATTAATTCTAGATTTATCCTTTATTTTTTAATGTCCTTTGTTGGTATTGCATGAAATACCTTTTTTAAAAAAATGACTTTTAATACTGCAATATTTTTCCTTTCGAGAGGTTTATGGAATTTAGAGGTAAAATGAATAAATGCTACTATTTTCCGATGTTAACATCGCATTCTAAAATACATATTTGCATAAAATGATCTCTTATCGCTGTAGTCCATTATATCTCATCTCTGTAGTCCATTATATCTCATCTCTGTAGCCCATTATATCTCATCAGTGTAGTTCATATAGCACAGCAGATTATTTTCATATTTATATTCGGAAATCGCTATACAAATGTACATTTCGGCATGTTAAGCTATTATTTTATAAAATGAAAAATTAAAGAATCTTCATAAAACTACATTTTTCTGGAATATACATATTTTAAGAACATTAAGTTTAAAATGTTTCCAGATTTTAATTAATAGAAGACATGTGTTAGTGTCTTTTTACGTTTTGCATAGTCTTCTGCATCATCAGTGTATTCTGCAAGATCTTTCAAGCTATATAGTTGGATAGTAGAGGGCAGATAATGTTGAATTGTATGCAACTGATTGGCCTTCGCTATAACATTTTTTGCTCATTCAGTTCATGTTCCCCAGCAGCTGAATGTTCTCCAGCTTGCTACTGAGCAGGGGTGAAGGTTCCGGATTTCCAATTTAATTTGTACTTCGGCCATTTTCTTTGCCCTGTGGTCTACAGCTGCAATCTCGTTTCTTTCCGAGATTTTGTTAGTAGCACCATATATTTGAAGACGTTTATTTCCTAACTTCAGCCCTTGAGTTGTTGGACAATATGGCGTTCATCACTGGTAACATTTATGCTCTCTACTCGTCCAAAAACTTCCAGTTCCACATCTTCCCCAGCCATGGTGTATCTTTCGGAAAATTCATCTCTAATGATTTCATAATTTTATAATAGATTTATGAATTAAAAAAAACGCAACAATTTTCTCAAATGTACTTATCAGCATATTAAAAAAATAGAATTATTCATCATCCTTAGGAGCGTTTTTACTTTTTTCGTTTTACCATACATTCACGTTAATGGGACTTGATGGGACAATATAGTGAGTTAGGCAGCAAGATATCTATTCATATTACACATGAACTTATGCATATCAGTACAGTCAGGGAAGCAGGGTCCCGGATGAGAAATTCAAAATCTAGCAGTTCAGAAGAAGACATTATTAGAGTAGAAGACATGCCGGAATTTAGAGATCTCTATAGTGTATATTTTGATGCTTGTCGATTTTTGAGGGATATCTACGTTGAATGAGTACAAGTGGAAGGAATTCTAAAGAATAAAAGGACGGCAGTACTTCGTGAACAGAAGCCTGAGATGTGGAAATTTCTGTTTCTATGGCTATCCTTGTGGCCATGTCACTAGTTAGAAGGTAAACGTTTCATCTGGGCTAATATCCGCCTGATAGTCAGGGACCCGAACCTTGGATTAACCACTGAGGAAGTTGTCCTATCAGCAGGTGGAAAGTACTTAGGCTGCTGTATTGCTATCTGGTGAATGGATTCTGGACTATGCAGTAGTTTCTGGTGGGACCTCTTGATGCCATACTACTGGGTAATTGTTACGGCTTTACCTTATCATTTGCTACAAAATAAATCCTGTCTTTTTCGCTCCTGCTTTCCTGTTCTGTCCTGCTCTAACCAAGTATGTTGACCTGTTCCACAAATCCCAAATCCTCAACATGAAATATATCCAGAAAAAAAAAACACGAATAAACCTAGAACCCCATCTTCAAACGTAGACCCCTACTACCATGTCTCCTTGTATCAGGGGTCTACGTTCCAACCTTCCAAAGGTTGAAAACCAATTACAGGAGATGAAACCGGACATAAAGCGAAACTGGCATAGGACCGACCACTTCGCTAGATGAGTTCATAATTAAAGGATGCGCTAACTTAACATCTAAATCTGACCCCCAACATCGCCATGGGCATGGAATATGTGCCTAAATTAAAGATAGCTTTCCGTGTGGTCAGGATATCTCCAGTGAAGACTCTAATTTACCTTATATGTGCTTTCCGGGTTGCACTTGCTTACACCACTGCATTTATATTTGTCCTCTATCGCCCCCACAACAGCAGAGTCACTCTCTTTAAGAGCATATCTGAGAAAATTGAACACATCCTGTCTGCTCATCCTTCGGCTGTGGTGACTTCAATGTTCACAATGTGGAATGGCTGACCCACTCGAACAAGAATGATATGGGGAGGTTCTGTCATGATTTCGCCATTGCCTATGACCTCACCCAGATTGTTCACGAACCCACCCGTGTGCCCGATACTTCCGGTCAGTACGTTAGCCTTTTAGACCTTTTTCTCTCAACATCCCCTGAGCTATGTTTATGTTCTAGTTTGTCTACCACTCGGTTGTATCAGTTAAACGAAATGCAATAAGTCTTCATACGTACCTCTCCACCGTACTGTATATCGATACTATACGGCTGATTGGGATAGCTTCCGTACATGTATATCTGATCTACTCATGAATTCCATGTTTAAAAATAATGTGTCTTCCATAGTATCAGACCTGACCGAATGGTTTATTGTAGGCATAGACCGATTCATACCATTCAAAAAACTCAAACAAAAACCTAAATAAAGCTATGGTTCACCCCTAAATGTGCTGCTGCCATAACGTAGAGAAATCATTTTCCATAGCTACCAACGTAATAGATGTACTGTAACTAGAGCTGTTTTCAGGATCACCAGCAACCACTGTAAAAGATTAATAAAAAAAATGCAAGAGAACTATATGCTCAATCCGTTTAATCCAAAGTAGCTGAGCAGCGGCTTGGTTCCCACCAGTTCTGACAAATAGCAAACAGGACCCTGAATAGAAGCGCACGTTCTATCCCAACTATCATCAATGAATCTGAGGTCATCTCGTCAGCATCAGACAAGGCCAAACAATTACCCAAGAACTTTGCAGCTAATTATACTCTATGCGACCATCCACTCCCCACATTTCCTCCTATAACAGAAACCACACTAGGCATCATACAAATATATGTGCTTGAGGTCGCCAAACTAATCAAGAACCTTGATTCCAGTAAAGCAACTGTCCCTGACGGTATTCCAATTATAGTGCTGAAAAAACTTCAATCAGAATTTGCCACCATACTTCAAAAATGTTTAAGCGTTTCCTTAAAGAGAAGTGCTTCCCAACACCTTGGAAAACCTCATCAGTATGCCCTGTATTTAAGAATTCAGGTGATAAGTCGTCTCCCTCTCATTACAGACCAATAAGTCTTCTGTGTGTCATGGGTAAGTTGGTGGAATCTATATTAAATAGAGAAGTAATCAACCACCTCAGCAGAAATAACCTTCTTAGTGACATGCAATATGGTTTCCGTTCTGCCAGGTCTACAGCAGATGTGCTAACGGTTATATTTATTGGATCTCTGGAAAAAGGCCTCCTTTCTAGAGCAATTGCTTTAGACATATAAAAGCCTTCGATAAGGTATGCCATAAGGGCCTACTTCACAAGATTTCCAGCTACGGTATTACTGGAAATGTTTTCTCAATCATTAAATCATTTCTCTCTGATGGGCTCATCAGAGTAGTGGTTGATGGGCAGAAATCAGAGGCCCTCATTATTAATGTTGGAGTCTCTCAGGGGTTCATCCAACACTCTTCCTGTCTTCCTGATCTGCATCAATGATCTAAAACACATACTTAAATCATTCGTTGACATCTATGCTGATGGCACGACCATCAATGGCAACACATCAAAGCCGTAAATGGCAAAGTTCTCTCTGATTCTCTCTCCTCTGATCTTGAGCGCGTGGTACAGGGTGGAAGAAGTGGCTGGTTACTTTATATGCATCTAAAACCAAGCTTTTAACTTTACATCATCAACGCTCAAATTCCCATCTGGCATTAATTGAAAGCGATGGTTCTCGTCTAGGGGAAGCCCCATGTTTTTATAAGCTTCTGGGATTGTCCTTTCTCCTAACCTGAAATGGAACACGTACATTAAGTCTATTGCCAAGGTCGCTGGGAAAATGGTAGGATCCTTCTATCGCTCCAGATGATATCTCACTGCTGATGCAATTCTCTATCTATATAAAAGCCAAGTACGTCCAAAGATAAAATACTGCTGCCACATCCGGGCAAGAGCTGCTAAATATAGCCTATCCTGCCTTGACAAAGTACAAAATAGGTTTCGTGGCTTAGTGGGAGATGCCCTTTTCTCTTTCCTGCAACCTCTCTCCCACAGGAGAGACGTTGCGAGCCTGTCTTTGTTTTATTGCTATTTCCATGGCAAGTGCTTGCTTGAGCTTCAATCTCTGGTCCCCTTGCCAATCTTTCACAAAAAACACTCATCCTTCTGAAACCACAGCCAAACATTTCCCCCACTCTTTATTTGTGGCAAAACCAAAACGTAGATTCCATGAACAAAGCTTCTTTCTTAGAAGTGCACGGTTGTGGACCTCTGATCCGTTTGTCTGTTTCTCACCTGACTACAACACGGATGTCTTCAAGTCCAACATAAACAAATTCCTGATAACCCGCCCCCTTAAGTAAGACACTTTTTAAAATCTCAACACTAACGTACTGTGCACGCAATCCCCCTTATCCCTGAATGGCTTCCGGGCCTTGATAAGTTGTGGCTACCTTATAAAAAAAGTATGCAGAGAAAGTTGTAGACCTCTTTCGTAAATTTGTATGATTTTCCTGCATTTGTTGGTCAGGATGATTTACATCGAGAGAACCACTTTTAATTTACATACCCCACATACGATAAATACTTGTTAAACAAGCACAGAGATGCAACAGGGCTTAGGCTTGAGAGACAGTGGGGAGGCTTTTATTAAATATGTATTCTGTTCCAAGCGTTTCACAAAAGGGGTTTTTATCTATTGCATCAGTGCATATTTGACAACGACGTTCAATACATAGGCGAATGATGATTTTGTAGAGATGTTAAATACTGGCAGGTGTAAATAATTTTCTAGCGTGGAAGAGGAGGCTTAAGTTCCTCTCAGCAACTTTGGCAGTGACTTTTAGGTATTTGTTCCAATTCATGTAATCTGCGACTAATAAGCCGAGGAGGTTTTATGAAGATCTACAGTCGGGAGTTATTAGATATTAGTTGAACCTTTTTCTTATAAGTGTTAAAGAAAATTAGTTTTGTCTTAGTAGCATTAAATATGTTCCATTGTATTATTGTATTATAGTATTTATGTTCCATTGTATTATAGATTGGATGTCATTTTTTAAGGATTCAGATATCGCCTTGGATATATATGCGTTCCTATTTGCCGCATCCAATATACATATCTCAACACAGTTGCATCGGAGTGCTCATATGTAATAATCAGAAATAATAATGGTAGAACGGTAATCGAGGACATGGGTGTTTATTTTGTCTAAGAAAGGTCTTATTAAATATTCGTCCAGTAATACAGTATGAATCAATTTTCCAGAAAATACTTCCATGCCACAACATGTCAAAGGCTTCATCAGTTCTGTTCAGTGTGTGGTTAATTTTGTACTATGTACAATGGAAAGTAGAAAAGGCATTGTGGATGCGTTATCGGCAGCTCCCGTTACTCTCGCTTCTCCTTATTTGTCCCTCAGTCCTCATTTTTTAATGAGTGATTTTTCTGACAAAGGGAGAAGAAAAAGCTGTTTTCTAGGTTGGCAGTATTTTGCGCGAACAGTTGGCAGAGATGTCGGAAATTTTCTGTTTCTATGTCTATCCTTGTAGCCATGTCACTAGTAAGGGTGCTGGAGGAAAACGTTTTGTCTGGGCTGACGTTATCCGCCTGATAGTCAGGGACCCGAACCTTGGATTAACCACTAAGGAGGCTGTCCTATCAGCAGGTGCAAAGTACTGGGGCTGCATGATTGTCATTTGGTGAATGGATTCTGGACCACGCAGTAGCTTCTGGTCGGGCCTCTCGATGCCATACTAGTGGGTAATTGTTACGGCTTTACCTTATCATGAGTTACAAATAAAAAAAAAATGCTTCGTTTCTCTTCCTCTCATAGTTTCCCCTCTCTGTCCTGCTCTAAGTAAATCTGACGACCTAGTCCACATATTCCAAAATTTCATCGTGACAAGTTTCAAGAAAAATTACACGATTAAACCTGGTTCTCCAACTTCCAATGTAGACCCCTACTACCATGTCTCCTTCTCAAACATCAGGGGTCTACGTTCTAACCTTCCAGAGGTTGAAACCCAATTACAGGAGACTAAACCAGACATATTATTTCTAAGCGAAACTGGCATGTGATAGACTATTTTCCTAGATGAGTTCGTAATTAAAGGATACTCTAATTTAACTTACAAATCTGACCTCCAGTATCCTTATGGGCATGGAATATGTGCCTATATTAAAGATTACTTTCCATGTGAAAGGGACACCTCCAGAGAAGATCCTAACTTACCCTATATGTGCTTTTGGATTGCTTTAGCTCACACTACTGCATTTTACTCTCTATCGCCCCCACAACAGCGGAGTTACTATCTTTAAAAGCATATCTGAGAAAATTGACCAAGTCCTATCTGCTTATCCTTCAGCTAACATTCACGTATGTGGAGACTTCAATGTTCACAACGTCGAATGGTTGACCCACTCAAATACGACCGATGATGAGGAGAGGTTCTGCCATGATTTCTTCATTGCTTATGACCTCACTCAGATTGTTCATGAATCCACCCGTGTGTCCGACAATGACGGCCAGTATGCGAGCCTAGTAGACCTTTTTCTCACAACTTACCCTGAACTATGTTCAGTTTCTGTTCTGTCGCCTCTTGGATCTTCCGACTACTCTGTTGTTTCAATTAATATAAAAATTAAATGTAATAAGTGCCCAGACGTACCTCTCCATCATACAGTATATCGATACACTAAGGCTGATTGGGATAGCTTCCATACATTCATATCTGATTTACCTCTGCATTCCATGTTTAAAAAGGATGTGCCCTCTATAGTATCAGACCTGACGGAATGGTTAATTGTAGGTATAGACTGTTTCATACCATCGAACAAGTTTCAGCAAAAACATACAGCCAGCCATGATTCTTTCCTAAATATGCTGCTGCCATTGCGCACAGAAATCACTTTTTCCACTGCTTCCAACGTAATAGATGTATGGAAACTAAAGCCGCTTTCAGGACTGCCAGCAAACATTGTAAGAAAGTAATAAAGAATGCAAGAGAGTTATATGCTCAATCTGTTAAGTCCAAAGTAGCTGAGCAGCGGCTTGGTTCCCACCAGTTTTGGCAAATAGCAAACAGAATCCTGAACAGAAGCGTGTGCTCTATCCCAACTATTATCAATGGACCAGAGGTAATCTCGTCAGCATCAGACAAAGCCAAATTCTTTGCCAAGAACTTTGCAGCTAATTCTACCCTTTGTGACCAAGACCGTAAAACCCCAATATTTCCTCCTGTATCAGAAAACACGCTATGTGATATACGTATATCTGTACGTGATGTTTCCAAGCTAATCAAAAACCTTGATTCCAGTAAAGTAACTGGCCCTGACGGTATTCCAATTATAGTACTAAAAAAACTTCAACCTGAACAAGCGCCCATACTTACAAAACTGTTTAAACGTTGTCTTAAGGAGAATAGTTTCCCATCTCCCTGGAAAATTTCATCAGTATGCCCTGTATTTAAGAATTCAGGTGATCGCTCATCCCCCTCTCAGTGCAGGCCAATAAGTCTCCTGTGCGTCATGAGTAAGTTGCTGGAATCTATGTTAAATACAGAAGTAATCTACCATCTCAACAAAAATAACCTTCTTAGTGACACTCAGTATGGTTTCCGTTCTGCTAGATCTACAGCTGATGTGCTTAGGTTTATATCTCATAGGATTAGCAAATCTCTCGACGGAGGCAACCTTTCTAGGGCAATTGCTCTTGACATGTCTAAGGCCTTTGATAGGGTATGACATAAAGGTTTACTTAATAAGATCTCTAGCTATGGTATTGCTGGAAATGTCTTCTCAATTATTAAATCATTTCTTTCTGATAGGTTAATAAGAGTAGTAGTTGAGGGGCAAAAATCAGAAGGTCACAGTATTAATGTCGGTGTCCCTAAGGGGTCCATCCTGGGCCCAACTCTTTCCCTGATCTACATTAATGATCTTCCAAATCACATCCTTACATCATTTGTAGACATTTATGCTGACGACACTACCATTTATGGTAGCACATCTAAGACAGTAAACGACCAAGTTCTCTCCGATTCTCTCTCCTCTGATCTTGAGCACGTAGTACAATGGGGAAAGGTTACTTTTAATGCATCTAAAACCAAGCTTCTCTCTTTACATCATCAACATTCTGATTCACATCTGGCATCAATTGAAATTAATGGCTCTCGTCTTGAGGAGGCCTTAAGTTTTGACAAGCTTCTATGTTTGACCATTACTCCTGATCTTAAATGGAACACATACATCAAATCTGTTGCCAAGGCCGCTGGAAAAATGGTGTGATCTTTCTATCGATCCGGTAGATATCTCACTGCTGATGCAATTCTCTATCTATATAAGAGCCAGATACGTCCAAGGATGGAATACTGTTGCCACATCTGGGCAGGAGCTGCTAGAAAGGGCTTGTCCTGCCTTGATAGAGTTCAAAATAGACTTCGTAGCCTCGTAGGAGATGCCCTTTACTCTTCCCTGCAGCCTTAATCTCACAGAAGAGATGTTGCGAGTTTGTCTCTGATGTATCGTTATTTTCATGGAAAGAGTTCGACTGAGCTTCAGAGAAACACTCGTCTAGCTGAAAACACTATCAATTTTTCCCCACACTTTTTATGTGTTCCTAAACCTAAACGTAGATTCCATGAACAAAGCTTCTTTCTTAGAACTGCACGCCTGTGGAATTGTCTTCCGTTTTCCTGCTTTCCGGCTGACTACAATATGATTGTGTTCAAGTCTAACGTAAATAAGTTCTTGATGAGCCGTTCCATATAAGTTATCAAATTTACCGAATTTTCATTTCTAATTATTACTATATCGTCCAATTTCTACTGTACACTCTTTAACCCTTATCCTTGAGTGGCCTCTTGGCCTTGATAATGTGGTGATTCCTATGTAAAAAAAATGTATGTGTTCATTATAAGAGTTTAATTGGTTTCATAGACTTTTCTCTAGATTAAAATAATTTGTCCTATTCTGGCGATAAAACCAAAACGAACATCATCAATACGTTATAAATAAGTTGAGATATTTAAATTCGAGCTTTCGACATATATAATTCATCATAAGCAATCAAAGAAATTGTTGACATTAACATCTAATAAGGTTCTAGAATAAAACACATTAGCATTACTAACACACTTGGTGAACGTAGTGCTGTAGAAAGGACTAGATTCTAACATTGCACTCGACATAGCCAGTAAAACTCGGTATCAGTTTCACCATCTTTCACAAAGAATATTGCAAGTAAATATGTATAATGTATTCTTTATTTCTTTTTCATTTTGTTTTTCTTGAGAATGAAAGGAAAAATTAAGAAATTATTAAAAAAAACGATAAAATGTATTATCGTTTCTTTTTGTAATTTCTTAATTTTTCCTTTAATTCTCAAGCTTTCATTTTTTGTGACTTTTTCCTTCCATTCCATACAATCTTTTCTCTTGCATTCCCTTTCCTTATCTCTGTTATTTATTTTCCATTTCTATCTGCCTTTCACCCTTTTCCTTTCTTCGTTTCTGTGTTATTTCAATGTTTAACGGTCAACAACGCCCAATTCACTAAGCCAACAATCTTTTCTTAATGTCTTCTCCTCTCGACCGATTAAATGTAAATATTGTTCTCATCTTAATTCACACGACGCACTACTTTTCTATTCGAGCCAATTTCTCGGCACCGTGTCTAGAAATCCGATGTTCAAAATTCTTTGCTAACTCAAGTAGGCAGGTGTGCTCTTTAGAACGCCATAAATTCACGAAAACGAAATAACAAACATCATCACTGAAAGCGTATGACTTCTCATATAAATACTACGACAACAAACAAGAAGAAAAGCAGGAATAAATCAGAAATACTAGCTAGCAATGAAGCAAATGCAATCTCATATGCTAATATATACTATAATGTAATGTATATATATATGTGTGTGTGTGTGTATGTGTGCATGTGTGTGGTGATTTATATATATATGTACATATATATGTATATATATGCACATATATATATTATACATATAATTACACACATATATGTATGTATATAAATAATACATTGTGTGTACATACTGGTATAGGAGGTTGTTGTTGTTACTTTATATAATGTACTACAATCTCCTTCACCATTAACCGATATCTCATATGTCAATAAATAGTAAGGGTTATGCATATATATATATATGTGTGTGTGTGTGTATATATATATATATATATATATATATATGAATACATACGTTGTAAAAAATATAGAGATGTAACTTGCCAACATCGCCCGCCTCTTCGTTACGTAATTAGAACCGCTGACTATTTAGTCTCAGTCTAACTACCCTGAAGAGCTATGGTACAATAAAACGGTTTGTCTGGGAATTATAATATATACATGTATATATATATATATATATATATATATATATATATATATATATGTGTGTGTGTGTGTGTGTGTGTGTGTGTGTGTGTGTGTGTATGTATGTATGTATGTATATATACATTTTAATAGTAAAAATTATATTATTTTAATGTGTATATAATTAAAAAGTATTCATTATAAAATACCACATTTATTTCAGCTAAATAAAATTGATTTGCCCTTTCAGAGCATATATATCGTTAGTAAATAATTCCAATACAACAATTATATTTTATTACTTTTATTTGTTGTATGGCATGTCTTACACGTGTTTTGTTGAATGGTATAAATTGAGCAATTACTTCATCAAAAAACTTTATAAATCCATAAAACTACTGTTATTTCTATTGAAAAAACTAAAGTGGCAAAGGAGATAGAATTCTTTAAAAGTCATACGAGTAAATATTTTTTAACAAGTTACTTATTATAGATTATTTAGAGGTCTTTCTAGAAAATCTCATCAGCTCCTCTCGGTCGTCTTCCAGGAGACTTCATCACCGAATCTACACGACTTCTCCAGTTCTCCCGATCTCGCATGGCAGTTTGCAGGTCCTGAACACTTTCCAATCCCGTGTCCTGTAGCAGGTTGTCAATGTAATTAATATTTCTTCTATCATGGTTTGAGTGTTTATATGTTGGTATCCAGAGAACTAGCTTGCTGGCGTCTTCTTCGTTATGTTTCATGCAGTGACTAGCTACTCTCATCCTTCTCTGCGGTACTTTCAGTGATAGTGCTGGTTGGATACCATAAAGCTGTCTGTTTCTTGTTTTCGTAAATGTAGGAAAAATATAATGCATTCATGCCGCCACCTTTTTATTTTATTCTAACTATATTTCTAAAATTTTACGTATTTAATTTTTAAAGAAAGAGAGCGATTATTCAGTTAATTTATTTTTTTTATACAAAGGCATCACCACTTATCAAGGCCAAGAGGCCAATCGAGTATTAGGGTTAAATAGTGTACAGTAGACAATTGGACATTAAAGTACTCGTAGTAATGAAAATTCAGTAAATTTGTTAAATTATATGGAACGGCTCATCAAAAACTTGTTTACGTTAGACTTGAAGACAACCATAGTTTAGTCAGCTGCAAAGCAGGAAAACAGAAGATAATTCCATAGGCGTGCAGTTCTAAGAAAAAAGCTTTGTTCATAGAACCTACGTTTAGGTTTAGGCACAGATAAAGAGTGAGGGAGAATTATTGATAGTGCTTTCTGCAAGACGGGTGTTTCTTGTGAAAGTTTGGCGAGGGGGTACCATAGATCGAAGCTCAGTCGATCACTTGCCATGAAAATAACGATAAAGCAGAGACAAACTCGCAACATCTTTTCTGTGGGAGAGAGGTTGCGGGGAAGAGAAAAGGACATCCCCTACGAGGCTACGAAGTCTATTTTGAACTCAAGGCAGGACAAGTCCTTTCTAGCAGCTCCTGCCCAGATATGGCAACAATACTCCATCATTAGACTGCCTGGCTCTTATATAGATAGATAATTGTATCAGCAGTGAGATATCTCCTGGATCTATAGAAGGATCCCACCATTTTTCAGCGACCTTGGCAACGTATTTAATGTATGTGTTCCATTTCAGATCAGGAATAAAGGTAAAGCCCAGAAGCTTCTCAAAACATGAGGCCTTCCCAAGACGAGAGTCATCCATTTCAATTGATGCCAGATGGGGATCAGAACGTTGATGATGTAAAGATAAAAGCTTGGTTTTAGATGCATTAAAAGTAACCAGCCAGCTCTTTCTCCATTGTATTACTTGCTCAAGATCAGAGGAGAGAGAACTTGGTCGTTTACTGTCTTAGATCTGCTACCATAGATAGTAGTGTTATCAGCATAAGTGTCTACGAATTATGTAAGGATGTGATTTGGAAAATCATTAATGTAGATCAGGAAGAGTGTTGGTCCCAGGATGAAACCATGAGAGACTCCAGCATTAATAATGTGAGCCTCTGATTTCTGCCCATCAACCACTACTCTTATGAATCTATCACAGAGAAATGACGTAGCTGAAGATGTTGTGAAGTAAACCTTTATATCATACTCTATCAAAGGCCTTTGATATGTCAAAAGTAATTGCCTTATAAAGGTAACCTCCGTCGAGAGATTCGCTAATCCCATGAGATATAACGGTACGCGCATCTGCTGTATATCTAGCAGAACGGAAACCATATTGCGTGTCACTAGGAAGGTTATTTTTCTGAGAGGGTTGATTACTTCCCTATTTGACACAGATTCCAGTATGACGCACAGGAGACTTATTGGCCTATACTGAGAGGGAGATGAGCGATCACTTGAATTCTTAAATACAGGGCAATACTGATAAGTTTTCTAGCGTGATGGGAAGCAATTCTCCTTAAGACAACGTTTAAACAGTTTTGTAAGTATGGGCGCTAGTTCTGGTTGAAGTTTTTTGAGTACTATAATTGGAATACCGTCAGGGCAAGTTGCTTTACTGGAATGAAGGTTTTTGATTAGCTTGGCAACATTACGTACTGATATTTGTATATCACATAGCATGTTTTCTGATACAGGAGGAACTATTGGGGGTTGGCGGCCTTGGTCGCAAAGGGTAGAATTAGCTGCAAAGTTCTTGGCAAATGATAGTTTGGCTTTGTCTGATGCTAACGAAGTTACCTCAGGTTCATTGATAATAGTTGGGATAGAGCACACGCTTCCGTTCAGAATTCTGTTTGCTATTTGCCAAAACTGGTGGGAACCAAGCCGCTGCTCAGCTATTTGGTCATAACTGACTGAGTATACCGCTCTCTTGCGTTCTTTAATTCTTTTTTACAGTAGTTGCTGGCAGTCCTGAAAGCGGCTTTAGTCTTTACATCTATTATGTTGGAGGCAATATAAAATTTGATTTCTGTGCGCATGGCAGCAGCACATCCTGGAGAGAATCACGGCTGGCTATTTGGTTTTTGCTGAAACTTTGTCGATGGTATGAAACGGTCTATACCTACAATTAACCATGAGGTCAGGTCTGATACTATAGAGTTAAACGTGGAACACAGGGGCAGATCTGATATAAATGTACGGAAGCTATCCCAGTCAGCCATAGAGTATCGATATACTGTATGATGGAGAGGTACATCTGAGGACTTATTACATTTGATTTTTATCTTAACTGATAAAATAGAATGGTCGGAAGATCCAAGTGGAGACAGAACGGAAGCTGAACACAGTTCGGGGAAAGTTGTGAGAAAAGGGTCTAGGTGACTTGCATACCGGTCGTCAGTATCGGGACCACGGGTGGGTTCATGAACAATCTCAGTGAGGTCATAAGCTATAGTGAATCATGACAGAACCTCCCCACATCATCGGTCTTGTTTGAATAAGTTAACCATTCCACATTATGAACATTAAAGTCTCCACAGACATGAATATTAGCTGAAGGATAAGCAGATAGGATGTGGTCAATTTTCTCAGATATGCTTTTATAGATAGTAACTCCGCTGTTGTGAGGGCGATAGAGAGCAAATATAAATGCAGTAGTTTGAGCAATTGCAACCTGGAAGCACATATAGGGTAAGTTAGGATCTTCACTGGAGATGTATCTACCACATGGAAAGCCATCTTTAATATAGGCACATATTCCACGCCCATAAGGATCCTGGAGGTCAGATTTGTAAGTTTAATTAATTAGAGTATCCTTTAATTACGAACTCATCTAGGGAAATAGTCTATCACATGCCAGTTTCACTTAGAAATACTGTGTCTGGTTTAGTCTCCTGTAATTGGGTTTCAACCGCTGGAAGGTTAGAACGTAGACCCTTGATGTTCGAGAAGGAGACATGTTAGCGGGGTTTACGTTAGAAGCTGGAGGATCGGGTTTAATCGTGTATTTTTTCTTGAAACTTTTCATGATGGAGTTTTGTGGGTTGTGGACTAAGTCGACAGACTTGCTTGGAGCGGAGCAGAGTAGAGAGGGATATTAAGAGAAAAATACAAATGAGGAAATATATATATATATTTTTTGTGGCACATGAAAAGGTAAAGTCCTAACAATTACCCACTAATATGGCATCGAGAGACCCCACCAGAAGCTACTGAATGGTCCATAATCCATTCACCAAATGGCAATCCAGCAGCTCCAGTACTTTGCCCCTGCTGATAGGACAGCCTCTTTAGTGGTTAATCCAAGGTTCGGGACCCTGAATATCAGGCGGATAACGTCAGTCCAGATAAAATATTTACCTCCAGCACCCTTATTAGTGACAAGGATAGGCATAGGAACAGAAAATTTCCGACATCTCTGGCGGCTGTTAACGTAAAATACTGCCAACCTAGAATAAAGCTTTTTCTTCTCCCTTTGTCAGAAAAATCACTCATTAAAATATGAGGACTGAGTGACAAACAAAGAGAAGCGAGAGTAACAGGAGCTGCCGATAACGCATCCACAATGCATTGCCGACTCTCCAGTAAAAAAAATTATTAAGTATTTTACTTAAATACGCCAAATGGGCTTTTATTAAGGGAAGGTATTTTTAGAGATTCCCCTCTCACTAACTGAAAATGAATGCAATTGCCTAATCTATTATGCTATTAACTTGAAAAATATAATAAACAACATTTATGGACGAGAAAAATCTATTATAAAAAAAGACAATAATATATGTTTAAAATGAACTTGCCAGATAGAATCGGCACATTTTTGCACGATAAAAGCTATTACACAATTAATAAAACAATGAAATAAAGATAAAGGTTAAAAACTGAAATAAATATAATATTAGCACTTGCATATAGAAAAATAACACGGAATTACAAATTCACAGCTTATCTGCTAAAATCGTCATTCGTCACTGCAAATAAGAATTGATTTTGTTGAAATAAACTTTAACGTTTCCTGAAACGGTAATCACGTGATATAGCTCGCTACATTGGACAAGCATCTTCTTTTATAAGTAGTAAGGTGTGAGAGGGGTTAAGAGAACAGCATTTTCGAAATCTATTTAAAATGAACCAGAAGTAATTTTATTCTTAAAATATTGATGAAAAAACTTAATTTTACTCATATTAGATTTACAAAGAATATATAAAAATTAAAGAAGAAACTATATAAGCAAGCAAAAATGAACATGTAGTATACAAACCAAACGTAAACAAACCTGAAAATTAACCTTCAAATAAAATAAAAATACAAGAATATTATTATAAAAAATCTGATGATTTAATATTAATCGAATATTCTTTTATTTGACTATTATTGAAACAAAATAAACCAAATGTTAGTTTAAAGTTTCTAGTTATCGTAATAATTTTAATCTTATTCCATCAGGCGTCAAACCAGAGGTATTCACCTTATTTTACAAATTATTATTCTTTAGACCCATAATTATTTTCTTACACATTACTATTAATTAAGTAATGTATTTAATATATAAACAAAAATTCTTGTCAAAAGTTTCATATATAATTACTACAACATTAAAGATTCCACTTATATCTTAACCATACTACTTTACATGCTCACATTTTTCTGTGTAATCCATGTTTTTTCAGGCTTTGCTTTGAAATATTATTTTCTTTTTGTGTTCAATAGCATACGCATTGTCAACAATCCATAAAAAAAATTATAACCAACTCCGTAAACTGAATAAATAAAAAAAATC
Source organism: Euprymna scolopes (assembly GCF_053919585.1). Taxonomy (NCBI): domain Eukaryota; kingdom Metazoa; phylum Mollusca; class Cephalopoda; order Sepiida; family Sepiolidae; genus Euprymna; species Euprymna scolopes. The sequence goes on along the minus strand of NC_136488.1, from coordinate 12,059,646 downwards.
AAAAGATGTAATTAAGTAAATAAACAGAAAGAAGGGACAAAGTAGAGACGCAGAATTAACAAGCGACGTCGTATCGAAAGATTATAAAAATTAGTATGGCATAAAAGAGAGAAACAGAATTAACGTGCGATGTCATAAGTAAAGGATTACCAGCCCTAGCACGGCAAAGAGCATCACTTTTGTAAATTACCTCTACATAGTCCAAATAACATGCCAATCAGAAGAAACCGTCTCTCATGTGCCTTACGTTTTTTATGACTTTTGAAAATCAGTAATTTTATTATAACTTTTGTTTTAATGAACGAATATGGAAACATTTTATTTCAAAATATAGCTGAGAAAGTGATGCATGAATTGTAAAAATTCTTTGAAATTTGGTCGTCAAATAAAGTGAGCAGTGAAGCTTTAAAGCAGTTCTAAATTGGTAATACTAACACTTAATCATATATTCAAACATTACTGTGTTTTAATGGTATATATATATATATATATATATATATATATATATATATATATATATATACCATTAAAACACAGTGATTGATTGGCTGTTTTTTGTCGTCGACACCTTTATAAATATATATATATAAATCCGTAATCCTGTCTGTTTGTTTGTTTGTTCACAATTAGATTAATATATACAAAAATTTCCCTACTTAACTCTTTCATTTATTTCTATATATAGCTTCATTCTTGGAAACTAGATACAATAAAAAGATTATGTCATTTGCAAATGACATTAAGAAAAATCGATTTTATTACATAGCGGTATCTTAATTAATGTTTCTAGCGAGAGAATTGTTTTCAGTGTTTTATTTAAATTTTTTTAATACATTTTAAACAATAATTATATTGATAACATTTATTTGGGGGGGGGGAATTATTATTTCAACATCGAATTTTTAAAAAACTTTTAGAGTTATTTGCCCCTTAGAATCTTCCGATCATTTCATTTGTTTGTTGTTATTATTCTTTAAACAGCTATACAGAAATCGCAAATTTTACGATGTGACCCATCTTTGTTTAATACCTAAAAATAGCATCTACTGCCCCCCTCTGATTTCCACAATTTACACTTTTCTTTCTTTGTTTTTCACGTTAATCTTATCGATTACAAACTTTAATTTTTAATTAAAAAAAGGTAAATTTTTCCAACGTTACTCAGCGTCTTTTAACCCCTAAAAAAATTAGGACCTACTTTTTTGGGGCCCTAATACGCTTAAACAATCTTTATAAATAATATGAAAGAAGTAATTTCGAAAAAAAGAAAATTAACATTTTAAAGTGGGGGATCACTTTTCTATATAAATTTAACGTAAAAATGAACACCCATTTTTAGCCACGAAGCATTAAACGAGATATATCATCTCAAGCATTTTTATTTTCAAATTAAGCGATCGAGATGGATGGGGCAAAACATGACAAATACAGTTTTTTTTGTTTGGTGGGCGTGGGAATTACATTTGAAACATAAAATAATTATAAATTTAATTAATTTTTATGACACCATTCTGTACTTTCCCCTTACACTTTTATAAACAAAATGAACCCAAACATATGACAAATTCATTTTTGTTATTTTGGAGGGAGATTACATTAGAAGCATGAAATGATGAACAATTTAATTTAATTGTTTTGAAATTAATTGTTGATAGATCTTCATTTTTTTAGGAGTTCTATCTACTTGGTTATTTTTATTTATTTATTTATTTATTTATTTTTGCAATCACGCGAGCATTCGCTGTTATCTTTAGTGAAACAAAAGTTCTAATGATTTATTTTTAATTATTTATTTTTAGGGTGGGTATTTATAGTACTCAATATCTGGGAAATAGTTTCTTCTATCTGTATCCATTCTGCCGAAATATCTGGTGGAGAGGGTATCAGGTAATTCTTCTTTTAAGGAACGATTAATTTTACATGTTTTTATCCGATCTTTTATTTATGGAATTGTTGTGAAGGTATCCATGTCACCCAGGATGAAAATGATTAGTGTAGCAGGTGTTTTCTAAACGGAACTGTATGTAAACCCAGGCAACGCTGGGTACTCATGCTAGTATATATATATATATATATATATATATATATGACCTTGTTCGAGTAATGGTTTGTACAAAGATATGAAACTTTATATATATATATATATATATATATATATATATATATATATACATATATATATATATATACATACATATATATATATATATATATATATATATATATATATATATATATATATATATATATATATATATATATATATATAGGATTCGGACTTGTAAAAAAAATCGATTTGATCTTTAGCCAGTAAAAATATCTGTTTACGGGTAAACATTGAATAAGTGCGAAACTTTACATGCGTAGATGAATTTAACGTGTTTTTTAACTCATGTGCAAATATTATATATATATATATATATATATATATATATATATATATAAATATATATATATATAAGTGAACGTGTCTGTGTGTGTGTATGTCTACATTTCCCTACGCAATAACTCTGTCAATTTAAAGCCTACAGATTCGAAATTTGATATACAGGGGACTGAGATTTGGGAAAATCGATGTGAGTTATTTTCAGACAAAAAATTGGCGATTAAGGTGTCAAAGTTCAACGATTTGATCTTTGAGAACTCTACCAAACTCCTCCTACAATTTTAGGTCTAAACACGTGAAATTTTAGATATAGGTTCCTTGGACATGGATCTAACTTAATAACTTAATTTGAGCCCAAAAGAATAAATGTTAAGGGGTCAAAAAAGGGTCAAAGTTTTAAAAAATTTGACCTCTGCGGTCTCTTACAAATTACTCAGACAATTTCTGGTCTAAATATTTGAAATTTTACATAAAGGGTATTCAGAGATAGGGCAAGCTTTTTCATCGGTTTGGGTCGAAATTTTTTAGTTACCAATATATAAATGTATGTATTATGTATGTTTGCATGTCTGCCTAAAACTTTCAATAGAGGCGACGGATTTTACCAAGATCAGTACCGTTTTTAAGTTCGACCTTTCATACGACAAATATATTTTTGGTGTAAACACTTGAAACTTTATATATAGGTTCCTCGGACATGGATCTAACTTAATAAATTGACTTGAGCGCAAAACTATAAAAAATTTTTATTTTTACACAGTGGTCACCACTTATCAAGGCCTGGAAGCAACTTAGGGATAAGGGTTATTGCAAGTACAGTACGTTAGTGGGGAGATTTGATGAAGTGTTTACTTAAGTAGGCGGTTCATTAGGAATTTGTTAACGTTGGACTTGAAGACATCCAAGTTGTAGTCAAGTGGGAAGCAGGAATACGGAACAGAGTTCCACAGACGTGCAGTTCTACGAAAGAAGCTTGGTTCATGGCATCCACGTTTTGATTAAGGCACAGATAAAGAGTGGGGGAAATTTTTCACAGTGGATTCAGCTAGACGGGTTTTTTTCGTGACAGATTGGCGAAGGGGGACCTGAGATTGGAGTTCAGACGAGCAGCGTCTATGGAAATAACGATAAAACAAGGATAGGCTCGCAACGTCTCTTCTGTGGGAAAGAGGTTGCAGGGTAGAGAAAAGGGCATCCACCACTAAGCCACGAAGTCTATTTTGTACTCTGTCAAGGCAGGATAGGCTGTTTTTAGCAGGTCCTGCCCAGATATGGCAGCAGTTTTCAATCCTTGGACGTACTTGGCTTTTATATAGATAGAGAATTGCATCAGTAGTGAGATATCTTCTGGAGCGATAGAAGGATCCCAACATCTTTCCAGCGACCTTGGCAACAGACTTGATGTACGTGTTCCATTTCAGATCAGGAGTAAAGGACAAACTCAGAAGCTTGTCAAAACACGGGGCTTCTCCTAGAAGAGAGCCATCTATTTCAATTGATGCCAGATGGGGATCAGAGCGTTGATGATGTAAAGATGGGAGTTTGGTTTTAGAGGCATTAAAGGTAACCAGCCACGACTTCCCCCACTGAACCACGCGCTCGAGATCAGAGGAGAGAGAATCAGAGAGAACTTTGTCATTTACAGCCTTTGATGTGTTGCCGTAGATGGTCGTGTCATCAGCATAGATGTCAACGAATGATTTAAGTATGTGTTTAGGGAAGGTCATTGATGTAGATCAAGAAAAGAGTTGGGCCCATGATTGACCCTTGAGGGACTCCAGCATTAATACTGCAGGCCTCTGATTTTTGTCCATCGACCGCTACTCTTATGAGCCTATCGGAGAGAAATGATTTAATGATTGAGAAAACATTTCCAGTTATACCGTAGCTGGAAATCTTGTGACGTAGGCCCTTATGCCATACCTTGTCGAAGGCCTTTGATATGTCAAGAGCAATTGCCCTAGGAAGGAAGCCTTTGTCAAGAGATTCACTAATCCCGTGAGATATAACCGTCAGCACATCAGCACATCTCCGGTAGATCTTGCAGAACCGAAACCATATTGTGTGACACTAAGAAGATTGTTTTTGCTGAGGTGGTTGACTATTTCTCTATTAAATATGGATTCTTGCAACTTACTCATAACACATAGGAGACTTATTGGTCTGTACTGAGAGGGAGATGATTTATCACCTGAATTCTTAAATACAGGGAATACTGATGAGGTTTTCCAGGGAGTCGGAAAGCACTTCTCCTTAAGGCAACGCTTAAACAGTTTCGTAAGTATGGGAGCAAGTTTTGGTTGAAGCATTTTTAACACTATAATTGGGATTCCGTCAGGGCCAGTTGCTTTACTGGAATCAAGGTTTTTGATTAGCTTGGCGACCTCATGCACAGATATTTGTATGTTACCTAGCGTGTTCTGTGTTATAGGAGGAAATATGGGGAGTTGATGGCCTTCGTCGCATAGGGTAGAATTAGCTGCAAAGTGCTTGGCAAATAGTTTGGCCTTGTCTGATGCTGACGTGATGACCTCTGGTCCATTGATAATTGTTGGGATAGAACGCACACTTCTGTTCAGGATCCTATTTGTTATTTGCCCAAACTGGTGGGAACCAAGCCGCTGATCAGCTACTTTGGATTTAACAGACTGGGCATATAGTTCTCTTGCATTGTTATTACTCTTTTACAATGGTTGCTGGCGTTCCTGAAAGCAGCTTTAGTCTCAGTAGTATTTGTACTTACGTTGGTAGTTATGGAAAAAGTGATTTCTGTGCGCGATAGCAGCAGCACATTCTGGGGAGAACCATGACTGGCTGTTAGGTTTTTGTTGAAATTTTTTAGATTGTATGAATCGATCTATGCCTACAATAAACCATTCGGTCAGATATAACACTATAGAGGACACATACTTTTTAAACATGGAATGCAAAGGTAAATCAGATATGAATGTACGGAAACTGTCCCAGTTAGCCATAGTGTATCGGTATACAGTACGGTGGAGGGATACATCTGGGGACTTATTATATTTCATTTTTATATTAACTGATACGACGGAGTGGTCGGAGGATCCTAGAGGAGAATAAACGGAACATGAACATAGCTCAGGGGAAGTTGAGAGAAAAAGGTCTAAGAGGCTTGCATATTGACCGGGTGTATCGGGCACACGGGTGGGCTCTCGAACAATCTGAGTGAGGTCATAAGCAATGGCAAAATCATGACAAAACCTCCCCTCATCGTCTGTCTTATTTGAATGGGTTAGCCATTCCACGTTATGGACGTTGAAGTCACCACAGATGTTGATGTTAGCCGAGGGATGTGCAGACAGGATGTGGTCTATTTTCTCAGATATGCTCTTAAAGATAGTAACTCCGCTGTTATGGGGCCGATAGAGGGCAAATATAAATGCAGTGGTGTAAGCAAGTGCAACCCGGAACACAGATAGGGTAAATTAGGATCTTCTCTAGAGATATCCCTGCCACACGGGAAGCCATCTTTAATGTAGGCACATATTCCATGCCTATGGCGATCTTGGGTGTCAGATTTAGCTTTTAAGTTAGAGTATCCGTTAATTATGAACTCATCTAGAGAAGTGGTCGGCCCTATTCCAATTTCACTTAGAAAAATATGTCCGGTTTCGTCTTCTGTAATTGGGTTTCAACCTCTGGCAGGTTGGAACGTAGACCCCTGATGTTGGAGAAGGAGACCTGGTAGTAGGGGTCTATGTTGGAAGATGGTGTCCTAGGTTTATTCGAGTTTTTTTTCTGGAGATAATTCATGTTGAGGTTTTGCGATTTGTGGAACAGGTCGGTAGACTTGGTTAGAGCAGTACAGAGAGGGAAAGTAAGAGAGAAAAAGACAGGAATTTTTTTTGTAGCACATGAAAAGGTAAAGCCATAACAATTACCCACTAGTATGGCATCGAGAGGCCCCACCAGAGACTACTGCATGGTCCAGAATCCATTCATCAAATGGCAATACAGCAGTCCCAGTACTTTGCGCCTGCTAATAGGACAGCCTCTTTAGTTGTTAATCCAAGGTTCGGGTCCCTGACTATCAGGCGGATAACGTCAGCCCAGACAAAACGTTTATCTCCAGCACCCTTAATAGTGACATCGTTACAAGGATAGACATAGTGATAGAAAATTTTCGACATCTCAGAATACTGTTCACCAAGTACTACCGACCTTTAAAGCAGCTTTTTTTTTCACCTTTTGTCAGAAAAATCACTCATTTGAATGAGGACTGAGGGACAAAAAAGGAGAAGCGAGAATTACTGGAGCTGCCGATAACACATCCACTGTATTATCTACTCTCCATTAAAAAGGGGGAGGAGGGGAATTGGTACAAGTGACTTATTAATATCTAAGTAGTAAAGTCCGGTGCTAAATTATCAATTCAGGACACTTTTGATGCTAATCTCCCCTCCCATATTAATGGGTGGAAGTATTTTATCAATTTGTAAAGTCGGCTTAATATTAATTTACATTTCAGTTTAGATAATTATTCAAGGTTTTAATTTAGGAGATTCGTTTTCATAGGTGACTTTTAATTTGCTAATATCGCTGTATTATATGTCGACTATAATTGAAAATAAGACTAAGTATATAATATAATTGAAAATAAGACTAACTATAGATGTTAAGGGGTCATAATAGGGGTCAAAGTTCAAAAAATTGACCGCTTTTTTTTTTGCCCAACATACACCTCCAAATACCTGGGCAACGCCGGGCTGATATACTAGTATATATATATATATATATATATATATATATATATATATATATATATATATATATATATATAAGTGAAAGTGTCTGTCTGTCTGTGTTTGTGTGTGTACATTTCCCTACGCGAATTTTAGTCTACAGACTCGAAAATTGATATACAGGGTACTGAGATTTGGAAAAATCGATGTGATCGATTTTCGGCCAGAAATTATGCGATTAAGGGGTCAAATTTCAACGATTTAACCTTTGAGAACTCTACCAAAATCCCCCGACAATTTGGTGTCTAAATACTTGAAATTTTAGATATAGATTCCTAGGACATGGATTTAATAACTTGATTTGAGCCCAAAAGAATAAGTGTTAAGGGGTCATAACAGGGGTCAAAGTTTAAAAAATTGACCCTTTTTTATTTTGCTTTTTGTTTTTTCGCTCAGCATACACCGCCAAACACCCGGGCAACGCCGGGCACCAATGCCAGTATATCTATAAAAGTGAACATGTCTGTGTGTGCGTCAGCTGTCTGTTTGTCTGTGTACATTTCCTTACGCAATAACTCAATTTTTAGTCTAATGACTCGAAATTTGATATACAGAGTACTGAGATTTGGGATAATCGATGTGATCAGGTTTCGGCTAGCAATTTCGTTGTTAAGAGATCAAAGTTCAACGATTTGACATTTGAGAACTCTACCAAACTCCTCCGAAAATTTTGGGTGTAAACCCTTGAAATCTTAGATATAGGTTCCTCGGACATGGCTCTAACGTAATAACTTGATTTGAGCCCAAAACAATAAATTTTAAGGGGTCATAATAGGGGTCAAATTTTAAAAAATTGACCTTTTTTGTGTTTTTCTTTTTTGTTTTTTTTTGCACAGCATACACATCGAACACCCGAGAAACGCGGGGCACCCATGCTAGTATATATATATATATATATATATATATATATATATATATATATATATATATATATATATATATAAGTGAACGTGCCTGTGTGTGTGTCTGCATACATTTTCCTACGCAATAACTCTGTCAATTTTCAGTCTACAGACTTGAAATTTGATATACAGGGTACTGAGATTTGGGAAAATCTTTGTAATCCGCTTTCGGCCAGAAATTTTGCAGTTAAGGGGTCACAGTTCAACGATTTAATCTTTGAGAACTCTACCAAACTCCTCCGACAATTTTTGGTCTAAACACTTGAAATTTTAGATATAGCTTCCTTGGTCATGGATCTCACAATAACGTGATTTGAGCCCAAAACAATAAATGTTAAGGGGTCATAATAGGGGTCAAAGTTAAAAAAAAAATGACCGCTTTTTTTTTTTTGCTCAACATACACCTCCAAACACCCGGACAACGCCGGGCTAAAATGCTAGTACTTTATATATTTTCATCGGTTCATTTTTTATGCTTCGATATTACTATGTGTGATTCCTTCCACCTTATTTTGTGCCTTAAATTAAATTTTTTACATAATCACCTTCATTCTTAATACACTTTTGCCAGGAAGTTAATGATGAATCACTGCTTGTGACGCACGTCTTTGACTGGTATTGCTTTTTAGAGTTTACACCGTCAATATCTACTAAAAAGTAATAAAACTTTCAAGTAATAAATGCGTAAGTTCAGTCATCATATCAACGCAATTTACAATTCACTCTGATCCATTAGAGCGAAATAAAAATAGGAGACTTTGCTTTTGGAACGCCACTCGTATGCACACACACACACACACACACACACACATACATATATGTATATATATATATACATATATATATGTATATTAAAAATAATGCATTAATATGCATATTATAAATATTAATCATTATTTCTATACTTACAGACACTTACCTTTCATGCTTTCGCAATCACCAGTACAGGAAATAATAATTAACGTTGGGATTCGAATCCGGCTATAAAGTCACCTAGGACGTTACATCTCTCTTTCTCTCCCCCCCTCTCTCTCTCTCTCTCTCTCTTCATATATATATATATATATATATACATATATATATATGGGGGGGCGTGTAATTGTATTTGTGCGTATGTTTTGGACTAGTAACTGAAACGTGTCCATGCAGAATATTACGAAATTGAAGCAAATACAAAATAGTTGTAAATTGTTTTTCGTTCGTCACAAATTTGCCTCGTCTATTTATGTCGAGACATTTACAAAGTAGCCTTTGATTAATGCAACATTCCTTAGTTATTGCTTTCAACTATAAATATTTATTTACTGAGTAAGATAGCAGAGGCGTTGGCTGTAATTTGCTTAACAATATCTAATTATAACGAGAGATTTTAGTAAGGAAAACACCAGAAATGCTTATAAAATTAAAAACAATAAAAGGGTAAAACGAATGACAGCAGAAGAATTCTAAACGTATATATATATATATATATATATATATATATATATATATATATATATATATATATATATATATATAGAGAGAGAGAGAGAGAGAGAGAGACAGTGGAAATGGTAATTAATAAAACTGAAGAAAGTGCTCAATACTGTTGTAGAGCAAATATTTTTTATTACCGTATCGAAGAAGCTCCAGAAGGCCAAAAAAACGGCCGGGTAGCTGAAACAATAATGTAACTTAACAGAAAGATACGGTAATAAAAAATAAAATGTATATATATATATATATATATATATATATATATATATATATATATATATATATATATATATATATATTTGCAAATATTTTTATTGCCATAATCATCATCGTCATCATATCACACTACTTCATGAATTTCGTTTGCATTGGTTTCCTCGATTTTTTAGTCAGAAATATTTCTAGGAGGACATTGGGTACTTACGGAAAGGACTATGTGAAGATTTCCAACATCCTGTGAAGTGAAAGTGATTCTTGTGAAACGAAATTCATTCGAACTTAGAACATCCAAGTCGTCAATTTATCTCCTTAACCACTAGGCCATCGTCACCTATCTTTTAAGCAGTGAACATATTATAAACTAGAGTCATTAATCAACGTTTGTTTTAATATTTTTTCCTAAATACTTTCACAAAATGCATGACCAAATATAACTTAGAATTGAAACGAGGTTATTTTTATTATTGTTTATATACCGTAATTTTTAATTTAATATATCTCCCATTTATCTTAGATGAATTTGAAGATAGCTAAGCTAGACGGCAACTAAGATCTTGATATATAGAATTTTATTATTTTTATTATTTCAATTATTTGAACTACTGTTCTCATCTTGCAATGTTTCGACCGATATAATCTCCAACTTTCTTCGTGTTTATCTTGTCAAACTCAAGAATTTCTTTGTTGAACTCGGGGCTCTACAGAAATTTTAACAGAATAGTTTATTTAATTAATGGAGTAGCATGACTTAGTAGTAATTATTAGTAATTCGCAGTTGTATGCTTAGAATCGGCTGCGCTGAGGATTGAACCTTTAATTTCCAAGGAGCTGTCATTTAGAACTGAATTTTACAGTACGAAATGTTGAGAATAACACTCAATATATGAGAACACCATCCTGAATGGTACAGGCGTATTTTCGTTTTTACTTTATACTTGTGAATATAGACAATCTAATCTAATATGTTGATTTACTTAACTATAGTAAACATATCGTTAAATATTAATAAGTACTTCTGCATTTACGACTCGCTATTTCCACGAAGTTTCTCCAATGTGCTCAGCCGCTGACGGATATAATCGGAAACGGATAATCGCGAAATCTTAAACTTCAATGAGAAAAATATGAAAACAAAAATGGAAAAACAATAAAAATAAATTAAACACAGGTTTCTAACTCAACAAAAACTCTAACTCTAAACCCTAATCTGTACTATTAAAATTAAGATTATATTTTTACTAATTTATAAAAAAAAAAAGTAGCTTTTATAGAATTTTATGGAATCGTATTAGCTAAAAACACAAACTGCGTTCGTTAAAAATTGAGACACGCTGGGCCGACATTTTCCGTTTATTTCCGTAAGCTGCTGAACGAACTAGAGCCAAATTCGTGGAAATCGCGGGTCAGTAAAATCAGAAGCATTAGTTAATTAAATATCTGCATGGTAAGAAAAAAAAATGTTTCAAAGAAAAAAGAGCGGAATAGATAATATATTCCCACGCTTGGTCACGGTGAGCATATACTTGAGAAAACATTAATTTATTTTTTTTTGAAGGACTGCATTCAAAACTGTAATGCACAACGTGCTGTTATGCAAACGATTATCCCAATTTCCAACAAGAGGAGACTGGCTGCGTAACAAATGCGATTTATTAGCCGAGTATAGTTCGAAAATGTCGACGTCGAAGGTCAGTTGCATGATTCATTCAATTCAGTTAAGGCATAGCCATTTATTTGGGTCAGTGTTTATTTTCGCGCTGATAACAGACAATGGCGCTTTTTTATGTTAACCCACTTTCTGGGTCGACGCGAGCAACGCTACTCGGTGTCAAGAAGAAAGATTATTTACTTTTTGGTATGTTCAGATAATAACTCAAGGAACAAGTACACGAATAATATAATATATGCATGTGTATCACACATGCACACATACAGACACATACTCATGCACATATAAAAATGTACATATATGTGTGTGCGTGTGTGTGATGTATTACATATCAGGATAAAATCTTACCGTCGGTTTCAAATAAAAACAAAAGTTGGTGGGATGAGAGGCTATGCTGATCTCTCTGTCAGCATTTGTTTACGTTTTATTTTTCAGGTAGAAAACATAATGTGATGTTTACAAAAGTTCGGTATAGAAGACCAATTACAGGTTCGATTTGTTTGGATTTGAAACCGGCGGCACCGATGTTGTTCTGATCTTCTGCAATACATATATAAATAAGAAAATAATAGTCTCTTATATTTTAAACAACACACACACATATATATATATGTGTGTGTGTGTGTGTGTGTGTGTTTAATTAACTGAAATCTTGGAATAATTTTAGATTACAGACTGTATAATACTGTAAAATCAAAGTTTGTATAAATTTTAGTACCAATATTTATCAGATAATCCCAATCGGATACAAAATCTCAATACACATGATAGGACAATAGTAATACATACATATATATATATATATATATATATATATATATATATATATATATATAAGCATATATATATATATATATACAAGTTAGAAAAGCATTTCATCCAAGGTATGAAAATTGTTAAACAAAATGTTTTTACTATAGGCTTTAAAAATAAAGGTACAAGATTCAATTTGAAATTTATTTATCTTCAAACTGCACTTTTATAAATTTTACAAAGTAAGGTATAAAAATTTAATTTAAATTGAATCAAAAAATTACCTTGAATTTATTTTATGTAATGTACATTCTGGTGCACTTAAAAATAATAATTGAAAATTTTATATCTATATCATTAATTGCTATATGGAAGATAATGTTATTAAATTGTAACAAAATGTACATTTTTAAAGCCTATAGTAAAAGCATTTTGCTTAACAATTTTCATGCCTTGGATGAAATTTTTTTCTAACTTGTATCTTATCTTTTTAAGATTATATTTTAAAACTCTTCTGCTCTCTATTTCAGTTTGTATTTCTCCTCACACCACAACTCATTTTTGCAACCCCCTTTTTGTATTATTACAGGTCTGAATATTCTCTCTGTTTCAGTTTGCATTTCTCCTCACACCACAACTTATTTTTGCAGCCCCCTCTTTGTATTATTACAAGTGTGAATATTCTCTTTGTTCTAGTTTGTATTTCTCCTCACACCACAACTCATTTTTTGCAACTCCCTCTTTAAATACAGATCTGAATAATGACAAAATGTGAATGTTTTTAACGAAAATTTAAAATAACTTTTTAGATTAAATTTTTTAAACTTCTTTCAGAATAGAAAATCTTTAAAATTTAATAACGAACATATTTCATATAGGTTTCATTAACAAATATTCAGTACATAAGAGAAAAATAGAGATGAAAATTTCAAAAGGGCTGTATAACTGGTTACGGTCAATAGTAGTCCTCGCCAGCGAACGTCTTTGTTATTGTTATTCTATTATTATTATTATTATTATTATTATTATTATTATTATTTAAAACATCTTGTGTCCTGCTCTTTCGCGCGAGGACTAATATGTATATATATATATATGTATATATATATATTTCATGATTTACTTGAGGGTACAAAACTTTATTAAGGCAATCATGAAGGGAAGACGTGTTCCTTCGGAATTCATTTTATATTAAAAAAAAGACCGAGGAGAAAAGAAAAATGGATAGCGACTAAAAATAAAAATTGGAAAATAGAGGAGAAAAAAATCAAAGCGAGTCAATTGACATGTTTCGTCCTCACTCATCAAAATTGAAATCGAGGGATTTATTTTTTAGTAATTTATTTTCCTTAATGATAAAATCTAAAAAGAGACGGGAGCAACAGCAATCGTATGAGGATCAGCCTCTAAAATCCATCCCCATTTAGTCGCTATCCACTTTCCTTTTCTCCTCAGTCTTCCGAAGGAATACGTCTTCCCTTCATGATTGCCTTAATATATATATATATATATATATATATATATATATATATATATATATATATATATATATGAGAGCAAATAGTTAATAAACATGCTAAAAAGACTTTGAAAAAGAGTTAAAAAACATATTTAATTTGAAAATGAAACATTAAATAAGTGGATAGTCATTAATCCGCGCAATTTCGAAGAATTACTTTCCTTATCATCAGTAGGATTTAGCAAAATGCGGGATCGGATTACTTGGTAGCCAAAAGTGAAGCCGAGGGAATAGGTAAAAGAGAAAAGTGATTTCACGTGAATGGATATATATATATATATATATATATATATATGATTTTTATATCAGAGATTTAGTTTTAACAGTATACAGTAATCTAACTAAACCAGGGATTATTATGTCTTATTTGTTTAGTACTGTTCTCATCTTATTTGCTATTCTCACAACTTTTCGACTGATGCAATCGTCAGGTTGCAAATGCTCTTATTGGTGAACGCGTGAAAAATGTATCGCTATTTAAAAAAAAAAAGGCATAGTCGTCAGAAGTTTAAATATATTGCATGATTATGAAAAAAAAAACAAAGTTGAGTCTTTTCAATGTTCGTGCTGATTAGTGTGTGTGCTTATTTCTGAATTTTTTAAATGGCCGTTGATGATTCGTAACGTTTAAATTGTTCGAACTAATGTTCTCCCATTCGTATTTACTTCTACGCACACACGCAAAAAAAAAAAACTATGGTGTGTTGGAAAAAGATCAGGAACCAATAAGAGTCATTTTCAAAAGGAGACACCTTACAAAAGTCAGGGTTACATCGGCCGAAACGTTGTGAGAATAACAGCCAAACTGAGGTTCAAGTTATCCAAAACAATACAAATAATACTTCAATCTGTATCTTTAAAATTCAGAAATATCATCAAAAATAAATAAACGGTACAGCAAAGTTGGTGTGTTTTTTTCTATTTCTAAAATTCTTAGTTTGTTTCCAGCCCTGCGGACTAAATAATTGCTATCAGTTATAGTTTCCGCGCTACAAATAGCACGAGGAACAAAGTTGCATAATTTATGGCATACTTTTTAAATTGAATTAAATTGGTCCACAACTCAGAATGGTTAAATGTACATTAAATGACTATATTGCAAGGGAATGTCAGTTCATGTCTTCACTGAGAAGTAAGTTTAAGAACTTTTATCAACGAAATTTTCAGCGCGCCAGATTGACAGTGTGTTATTCCACCGGGTGCATAAAAACTCGTCGGGATAGTAAGATGATAAAAGCCGGCAAATAATCTGGTCTAATTGCCATCAGATTACAGCGGATTAACGCTTGGTTAAAACAAAAGATGAGCCTAAAAAATCACTGGGCGTCAGGTAATCCGATTGATAAGCGTGTTCATTTCCGCTGGCAAATGATTTTAATTCAAATCCTGTCTCGTAATTTTTATCGATTATGTGATGGTCAATGATGAAATCAAACTGCAGATTTCTTCTGCCCCATTCTGGAGCAGTCGTCAAAATCGGGAAATGTTATTTTTTTACAACAATATCGATCACATTCAATGGATAGCTTTTCTATTTCTGTCTGTTTGCCTGTTCTCTTCGTTCTCTGTGTCTTTATCTGTCTGTCTGTCTCTCTTTCTCTCTCTCTCTCTCTCTCTCTCTCTCTATATATATATATATATATATATATATATATATATATTATAATAATAATAAATCCGTATGCCTGTCTGTTTGCATGCTTGTTTGTAAACAATGACGTACAAGCTATTATAATATATATATATATACATAAATATATATATATATATACTAGCATGGATACTTAGCGTTGCCAGGGTCGACATAAAGTGTCAGTTTTACTACACCTGCTATACTAAGAATATTGAGCAGTTGTTCATATGTTCATATGTAAACTCCATCGTTACCCTACAAAAGTATTAAAAATAAAAGAACGAATAAAAACACGAAAATGTAACCCCCCTCACTCAAAAAAAGGAAAAGTGCGTGACAAACTCTCCACAAGATATTTCGGCAGGAGGGATACGAAGAG
This sequence comes from Euprymna scolopes, assembly GCF_053919585.1. NCBI lineage: Eukaryota > Metazoa > Mollusca > Cephalopoda > Sepiida > Sepiolidae > Euprymna > Euprymna scolopes. Next base: position 12,043,944 of record NC_136488.1, on the reverse strand, counting down.
AAGATATTCTCCGGATGTTGAGCACCTCTTTATCGCTATATACCAGTTTAAGCGAATTTCTTTTATGCTACCCCAGTCTAAAAATATTTACCCTTACCGTCTGTTGCAACTAAAACAAACTGTAAATTATTCAGTTTCAAAAATACCAAAGTAAATTTTATGTTAAATGATATACACGTTTTTTTGTTATGACTTATTGTGTTATTAAAAATGAAAAAAATTGCAGTTACGATGTCAAAAAATGTGAAGAAAAAGAATGGTAAAAAATGTAGAGGAAAGTTTTTTTTTTGTTTTGTTTTTTTTTGTTTTAGTGAAAAAATCGTAGTTGGATTAGAGTGTTTGTTTATTTTCAAATAAAAATCCACTGGACCTCAGCGTTAATTGCGAAATACCGGAAATTATTTTATTTAAACTAATTCCAAAAATGATGCTTTAACGTTTTTAGTTTGTATACCGTCAAAACAAAAACAAAAGCAAAAAAAAAAAACAAAGTTAGCGCCAAGGGGGAATATTCGAACATGTTTAAAAATATCGCTGTCGGTAAAAATAAATCAAATTAAATATGTTATCAATATAAATCAAATTTAAATAGAATACTTAAAACAATTTTCTCACTATAAACAATAACTAACATAGCGCGATTTAATAAAATTGATTTCCATTGATGTAAATGCAAATGATGTCACCTCTTAATCGTATATTTTGCAATAATCATACTATATATAGAAATGAATGAAATAATAAAGTAATGGACCTTTTGTATATATTAATCAAATTGTGAACAAACGCGGGAATACGAATATATATATATATATATATATAGTAAGTTATAAAATGTATATGGCGATTAAGCTACACTGAATATTCCGCGTTTCATCCGCTCTAGGATTCTTCAGGCTTATGCGCGAATTCTGTGGTTGTTTGCCGTTTTTATATGCGCATCTTCTATTAAAATTTTAGTTAGCGAATCAGCTTTCTAGTATCCACCGCGCCCTTCCTATAAGCCAATGAGAATGCATTTATCGGACAAAGGCCTATTTGACCTCTGGCTGACCTGTTCCTTTGTGTGTGCTCTATTTAGCCTGGATATTTAGCGTATTGGTCTGTTTTAAATCTAGGTTAGTGTTTATTGGCACATTGTTTATGCATATTGATAGTTATTTAATTTATTTATTTGTTTATTTTCTATTGTTTTTGTTAGTTTTAAAACTATTTTGTATCGCTGTCCTCGAGTAAATTTTATTTTGTGAACACAGTTGTTTGCTATTTCTCTTTTACAGTTTAATAGATGTTGGGGTTCTTTAAAGTACAGGATAGCAATTTTTTCATGAAGGCATAATCTACATGGGTTGTCTAGGTCCCTACAGTGGTAGCTTGTCTTATTATTTTCCATTCGACTACCGGCGAATATCCGCTTTCCTTTAGTTCCCAGTATTTATTCGCTAGTGTTGTTTTCATACGGTGTTTTTTATTGTTGAATGTACTTTTGTGGTCATAGTATCGAATTTTGAAATGTAAGGAAGTCATACCTACGTAATATTTCTTGTTATTCGGGTTTTCTTTTTTTTTTACATTTTCACCCCAAACAAGGCACATTGCCACTTTGGTGTAGGGGGCTACTATCAGGGGCAACAACTACTGGGGTACTATGTAGGGATTTGGGTAGCAAGATGTTGGTTCACGTTACACTTGAACTTCTGCCCGTCAGTACTGTTTGGGAAGCAGGGACCTGGAATGTAATTCCAAAGTCTAGCGGTTCTGGGGAAGAAGCTATTGGAGTAGAAAGATCTTTTACATCTAGGGATCTCTACAGTGTGGGGGTGGGATTTAGCAGCCTGTCGGGTTTCTCGAGGGTGCTCACATCGCGGGGACACAAATGATTGCAGTTCGTCAGAGCATTCACCACTAAAATACTTGTAGAACAGGCTGAGGGACGCAATCCTTCGTCGATGGGACAGAGGCTGAAGCTTAGATGCCAGTTCAGGGCCTATCAGATTGGCGACTCTCTTTTGAACCTTGTCAAGGAGCGAGAGACTAGTAGCAGATGCACCAGCCCAGATGTGACAGCAATACTCCATACATGGGCGAATGGTTGCCTTATAGAGGTACAGGATACTTTCGGGTGTTAGTAGTTGTCTAGCACGGTAGAGAGAGCCCACCTTCCTTGCAGCGGCCATGGCAATGCCTTCAATGTAATTGTTCCAACTCATGTTTCCTGTGAACGTTAGGCCGCGGAGTTTTAGAGATGTACTCTCAGATAAAGACTCGTTGGCCATTGCTATAGGTTGTTGAGAGGGTTTCTTGTAATTTTTGAATGAAACTAGTTTAGTCTTGGCGGCATTAAACGTGAGAAACCATTTTTGTCCCCATTCCACTACAGATTGGAGGTCTTCCTCTAGTGTTTCTGCCATTGCTTTAGAAATGTGTTCATTCGTCTTCCTGTCGTGCCTGGCATAGGGTGTAGTTTCATCAGCATATATACCCATCTCAGAGGCAACCCTGTCGGGGAGGTCATTTATGAATATCAGGAACAATAGAGGTCCAAAGATAGACCCCTGGGGCACTCCCGCATTTATATCATATTGTTTAGATGTACGACCGTCGAGGACAACATGGATTTTTCTCTTATTTAGAAGGACTTAATTATGTCAAGTATTCTACCAGTGATACCGTATGATCTAATTTTCCTGAGGACACCCTCATGCCATACCCTGCAAAAGCCTTAGATATATCTAGAGCTACCGCTCTGCCCTCTACCGGTTTGTCCAGTGAATGGTATATACGTTCAGAAATTACAGTTAGGATGTCTGCTGTGGAACGGGCTTGTCTAAATCCATATTGTTGATCAGTCAGAAGTTTAGTATCTATAAAGTGATGGACTAGAGCATAGTTAATTAAGGTCTCAAATATTTTGGCAAAAATGGGAGGAGGCTAATGGGGCGATAATTTGATGGGTCAGTCCTTTCGCCAGAATTCTTGAATACTGGTACAACAGAAGCAGTTTTCCAACAGCCTGGAAAGCAAGCTTCATTACGGCATTTGTTGTAGAGCTTGGAGAGAACTGGAGCTACTTCGGCTGAGCATTTTTTTTAATAGCACAGCTGGGATGAGATCAGGTCCACATGCTTTTTTGCGAAAGAAAACCCAAAAGAATAAATTTTAAGGGGTCATAAAAGGGGTCAAAGTTAAAAAAAAAATTGACCTTTTTTTTTGGCTCATAATACACCTCCAAACACCCGGGCAACGCCGGGCACCCATGCTAGGATATCTATCTGAGTGAACGTATCTGTGTGTCTGTCTGTCTGTGTGTCTGTGTGTGTAAATTTCCATACCCAATAACTATGTCAATTTTAATCCTACAGACTCGAAATTTGATATATAGTGTACTGAGATTTGGGAAAATCAATGTAATTGGTTTTCGGCCAGAAATTTTGCGAATAAGGGGTCAAATCTCATCGATGTGTCTTTTGAGAACTCTACCAAACTCCGCCGACAATTTTCGGTGTAAACACTTTAAATTTTTGATATAGGTTCCGTGGACATGGGTCTAACTTAATAACTTGATTTGAGCTCAAAACAATAAATTTTAAAGGGTCATAATTTTTTTTCTTGCTCAGCATACACCTCAAAACACCCGGGCAACGCCGGGGACCCATGCTAGTTTTCACTAAAATAAATTGTAAGAAATGATTGTAGTTCGAATACAGACAGTCGAGCTTGCAGAGTGATGCACTATAATTAAATAAAGTAGAAATCAATTCGTACAAGAATATATAATACGTTTACTTACAACTAGTTTGTATCTATAGCATCATTTCCAAAAGGTGGGTAAATATGGTGTAGTCGCATTTATTTGCGTTCGCCGCCCGGTGTGATAACCTTAAATTCCAATGTGCCCGTTTTCATAAAAACTGGGTCAAGTGTATCCACTGTGTTCGCCGAGCGAAATCTTGGTACACCTAACGAATCTGTTGACATAGAAACTTGTTAAGTTTTCTTCTAACAGATATTAGAAAATGTCATTAATGAATACATTTAAATTTATAAAACAATAGCTTACTTCTAGTGTTTATTATAGACGGAATTGTTTTAAAATACCTCCTCCAAAAACAGAAATAAAATAAAAACATCCTCGCCTCGTACATTGCTCCCAGAATTGTCTTTTTTAGTTATAAGATAAAAAAGAATATCTCCATATTTATTATTTATGATTTTAATAATTTAACAAGTAAGTAAATTTAATAAGTAGTGATTAAACACGCTTAAAATTCTATAAATCATATTGTTATGAAGCACAGTTTTAGGAGCAAGTGTTTATTGTTTTTTTTTTTAATTTTTGAAATGACACCGGTGTGTGGGTACTGTTATTATCATATGTAATTATTTTGTAATTGTATTTTAAACTGATATTCTAATTAGTAATAATATGGTCAAAATTTGTTTTGTCCATTCAAAACTCTGATTCGTAAGTATCTTTTACAACAAATATTCTTATGCTATAATTTTTGTTGCTATATAGGTGGCGGACTTCCCAATTACCACTTAGCATCCTCTTATTGTATGCATCCAAAGATTATATTGTATGTATTGGTTTCCCAGATTTTTCTAGTCAAAAGTCTTTCTGAAAAGATATCGACGACTTATAGGAAGGATTATATGAACGATGTCACTATCCCTAAGCGAAAGTGTTTTTTGTGTTTGTGAAACGAGGTATATTCGAACTTGGAACACCCAGGTTGTCAGTCCGTGTCTTTAACTACTTGGCCACCGTAACCTCCCACAATTATCACTGATTAAAGCGAAGAGAAATCAAGGTTAAATCCTCAGTTGAAAAACCGATCGATTTCGACACAGTTTATGCCATTGCGCCGCGATTATAATCGAGTGACACTAATTCGTATCTACTTATTGTAGTCACTAACAAACGAGGAAAGAAAATAAGAAAAGTTTAATTACGTGCATCTATCTTTGCAGTTCTATTCATTATTTAACAAAAGTGTAAACAAAACAGCAAACTCTTTGTTATTTTTATTTGTTATATTTATTCATACCAAACAAGGGACATAATCTCTAAGACGTAAGGCACTACGCTGAATTAGGGGTCAGATTTATTGTGGCGTGCTAATCGGGGAGTTCCTCATGGTGCTGTCTGTCCGATTTACATTTATAGTTCTTCGTGTTAGTACAGTCGGAGAGATAGAGGGCTAAGAGGAAATTCCAAAGATGAGCATCTCGAGAAAATGAGCTGTTTAAATAGAAAGATTTACGGCATCCGGGCATCTCTACAGTGAATGGCTGATATTTTATTGCTTGTCGGGTTAGTCAGAGGTATTTTCATTGACAGGGAACATGTATAGCAAGTTCGTCAGAGCACATTCATTTTAAGCATTTGTAAAACATGCAAAGGGGTGCAGCATTGTGTCGACGTGAAACAGTTTTATCATTTGTAGACAGTGAGGAACCTATTAGATTAGTGACTCTCTCTGGACTCTGTCTCCGATGGAAAACCCAGTCGTTGGTAAACCAGCGCAAATGTAGAAACAATACTCTACGCATGAGTGCATGGTGGCTTTATAGGTATAAACGATGGTGGTATGTGAGACATTTTTTTTTCTATTCTAGAGAGAAATCTTTTGCAGCAGACGTAGCAGTATCTTGTATCTTCCATACATTTTATCTGGGAAGTTTCAATGTAGGACTCTACGAAAAATGCAAGATATTTGCCATGGAAACCTGTTTTGTTTAGCAGTTACGTGTTTTAATCAGGTCAATATATTCCTATTTTCATGATAGTTTTTTGAGCTAGATTATTCGAACCTGATAGTCAAATGTCTATAAGATTTAACTATGAAAAGGATTCATTACATTTTAATGCGTATCCGTATTTTACATAAACATGTTGCCGTATGCGAGTTGACATTAAACAAACAACAAGGTTTATATGACTCATTATTTATTTCCTATTATCGTCTAGTAAGTTACGAAAAGTATTAAATCTTTTACAACTTAATGCAGTTCCCGCCGCGGTTCTATCGTATATGTAATATTATATCCGACCTTATATTACGAAATTATTACCTCGCGAATTTTGGCTTATGACAAAAAAAACTCACCGTTTGAAAACTTTGTGACCCCTTGTCGGCAATCTGTGCTGTGGATAACATATCATTAAACGTATCTGAGTAAATAAATTATTTGTAATTCTTATACTAGCAAACGTACTCACAAATATGTAACAAATAAGTGGATCAAGGAAGAATTCACTTCTTCAATTTTGGCAGACATATTCTTTTTTTTCTTATATTTCATTTGTTTAAACACATAATTTAGATGATTTTTAAACAAATAATATCTCAGATAAGACATCAGAAGATTGAAAATGCAGGCATATTTTGAGCAATTGAGTGTACAGTTTGTAAATATCTAAGTAAGTTTTAAGTAATATCTAAGTATCTAAGTAAATATCATTGGATATTGTTTTAGATTATCAAAAGATTAGAATATTATTTCATGAAAATCTAAAAAGTAGAAAATTTTATCTCGCTCTACTTGTACTTTATAGCGAGCGCATTTACATTCTACAGAGGGAACGCCATATTTAAAAGTTATTCTAAAGACTGTTTTAGAACCAGAATTAACTAACAACTTTATAGTAATTAATTGAGATAATCAAGCCAGCTAAGCCTTAGCTAAGAACACAGTATTTCACCAAAGATCTAAGCATATAGATATTAAATGTCACTTCATAAGAAATGAAGTAAAAAGAGGAATCCATTATTGTAAACTACATAACCTCAGAACAAATCACAGCCGATGTATTTGCAAAACCGGCGACAAAAATAAAATTGAAACCTAAACTTGTGGGAAGTGTAGTAATTGTCTGTATTTTTTTTTTTTTTTTTTTTTGAGATGAGGTGTTTTCATTGATTACGATTGTTGGACTGACTTCCTCATCTTGGTTTTTATCGTCACAACGTTTCGGCCGTTTTGCCCTCCGGCCTTCATCAGGTGTTTTGTATCGAACTGGGGAACCGGTCTCGAACCCAACCCTTTATTATTATTACGGGGGTACCGTGTTCGGACTCCAGCTAGGCTCTGTGACATAGTTGCTGATTCTCTGTTTTGAATGTTACTTTTACTGCCTTCGTCTAGGATTGAACTCAGCACCTTTGGGTAACTGTAAACTTTGATACAACGTCTAAAACCACTCGGCCATATGTCACTAGGACTTGTGGGAAGTGTACTTTGACTAATTTTTCACAAGCCCAGATATATATTTAAAAAACTTTCTGAGTAACACTCTATCCATTTTGTTTGTCTTAACACTTTTAACATACTAAATGCGTAGCAAAAGTTTAAACTTTTACTAAAATAAATCAATAAGAAAATTAAAATAATGAAACAAATCCGTTTTTTGAAAACATTTTCTTTGTATTTTTTACAAATACTTTTTTGCGTGCTTATTTTAAGGCGCGCATAAATATTATTCTAGGGTGCGCATATGATATTTATATATGTGTTCAATTCTTGTGAACTTTGGTTACATCAGCATGATTTGTTTTGATCCTATTTTATTTGTTTCGGGTTCGAACTCTGAACGCGAAATAATGATTGAGCTCATACATTTTTACATAAACATCCAACACGGCAACCGGAAGCATAGCTTCGTGAGACACTCTCGTGTCTTTTACAGGCGTTCTGATAAAGAGAGAAAGTAGAAAACGTTCACCGTTACATACATAAATATTATAACAATTGTCATCTCTTCTGACAGCTACTGTGAGGACACTTGTACTAAGTTACACAAAAAATCAGAGGTCTCATTTGGTATGTGCCTTTAACATGCTATTTTATCTCTATCGAAACATGAATGATTTAGATGCAAGAACCTGTTTCTTAGCAGCTAACCTACAACCTTTCAATCCGATATGATTGTGATCTTTTAGCCCAACAATCCTGGAACAAGGCTTTATCATGGTATCTTCGTTCCGTTCGCAGACTTATCTTCATTTTAATGCGATCATTTAGATTGAACAAGGTAAATATATAGCAACCACTCAAAATATATTTTGGTCAGATAATTGTTCACAAAACCAACCTTTACTAACAAGTAATCCGCATGCAAACTTATTCAGATTAGCAAATGTTATTTCTAAACATTTCTGTCTTTTCTTCCTAATATCACGGCTTATCTCATTTTGTCAATTTGTAGTTTCGCCTTTTCTTTTATTTGCTATTAAAATGACCTGCGTCAGAAACAAGATTCCCGGCATTGAGAATAGTGGTTACTATATAGAAAAAATAACTCCTGAAGAACAGAAAGTCTTCATTTTAATAGTACAACTCTTGTCTTCGTAGCTCTTCAACGTTTTGAGTAAAAGTGGAAGACATTACTTTTTCGAATGAGCCTTGTACGAATTAACACGCCCCACAAGCCCATGCACAATTGATGAAAATTGTGATGACTATGTAGAAAATAAATTCTGAAGCATAAAAGGTTACTCGTTTTTAATAGTATCACTCTCGTCTTCGTATCTCTTCAACTTTTTTAATCCAAAATAGGAGGTTTTATTTTTTGGAATAGGTGTCGTATGATAAAGCGCATCGCACGTCCACGCACAGCTACCGTTCTTTACTTTACTTTTGAAACGACCCTCGTAGTTTCCTCCCATGTAAAACATGTCAAACCTCAAATAGTAGTTCCACTTCCACACAACATCACATTGCGTACACATTACTGATTAACTCTTTACTTGGTCAGTAATGTTTCCACTGCTGGTAAGTAATTGTAAAGAGAAGAAAAAACAAGTCCTCTGTCATTCCCTCTGTACTTTATTTTTACTTCTACAAATTACATACAAAATATAATGTTATTTTTTCATCTCCGACAAGCTTATTTTGTTCGTTTTTATGATTATGTAAGTTATGCACATTTTCTCTGCGTTCTTTTCATAAGTGGCCGTGTCTTATTTCAGTATGGCCATTACTTGTAGTTCATCATGTTATATAAAGTATTGTTTCATCATGTTGTGTCATTGATTTTTACTTCCGTACATTGTCTTGGTCTATCATGAATGCAAACGTCTCCGTGAAGAAAGCTGCACATTGGTTTCACTGAATGTTGGTGGATTGTTGATAGACTGCCTCTCTTCGGGAACAAATATGCATCAATTTAAACGTTTTCCAATTTTCATTTTTTAGATCGTGAAATACGCATAAATATTATTTTAATTCATGCAGATTCCTTATTTATTATTATAGAGCGAATTATTTATCGATTATTAGCTAATATATAGTAATGATTTCAAAACTTGTAAAAAATTATGAGTTCGTTACCATCCGCTTTAGCCGAAATAGTCGTTTTTTTCTCCAGCGTCGTTTCTGGCTGAGCTACAGATGGATTGATACGATAGGTTCAAAATTATGCGACTTTGTGTTATGAATGTTTAATTCTGCGCATGCACAAAAGTAACAGCAGGATAAATGTTTTATCTGATTTATCCTGCCAAGATCAACTGATTTATTCTTACTTTTGACCCTTTAGCAACAAATATTGTCGGCTAAAAACCAAATTGAAAATATGCTACAGGTCCAAAGACCCTATATATAAAATTTTTACACTGTAGATCAAATATTCGGAGTCAAGTTTGGTAGTAGCTTCTCGTACGCACACCGACAAGGGAACTTTGATATATATAGACATATATAAACTATTTCTATGTGCTAGAACGTTTTCATCTTAAATTATACGTAATTATGCAGAATGTAGAAACTATGCATTAATAGAATTCAACGTCATAGTGAAATTAAACGAATTATCGAATAGAATCCATGCAAAATAAATAACTAATTTATTAACGCTCGGTTTTCAAATAAATGTGCAAATTAGTTAAGCTTTATGTATTCGTTCGCATATCCACGACTGAGTATATTAAGACATCCGTTTTAATAATTTTAAATAGAAAATGTAGGCTTCTTATATCAATGTCAGAGCGACAAAAAGCACTCAATTTTATAGGTATGTAGATTAGTGATTTTCAGGGTTTTTTTTTAATATTAAAACACATGTTTAAGGGAATTTATGCTGAGGTTTTGAGACGATGTTGATCATTCTACTTATTATGAAGAATCCGTTAAACAGAAAACTACGTTCGAATTAAATGAAATATATACTTATGGAAATTGAATGCAAGATCTTGAGTTATAAAGCGATTATAGAAAAAAATCACGTGTAGGTTACTTAAATAATCACATCATAAATACCATCAGAGTACAAAAGCATCAAAGCGGGTTTTGTCATCGGATAGCATGGTCGTTCTAAACATTTACTTACACTGAAAGGTGGAAGAAGATCTACTGTACATAAAAGAGAAAAGTCTTTGTTACATTAAAGAAAGTAACCAATGAAAATTACTTGAGGTTTAGGTCAACCCTCCGAGGTATAGATGCTTCCAATGAATGGGCAAGTAAATGTTTACTTTAAGTCGTATGCAGGAGCTATATGTCATACGTTTATAAGAAAGAATAGCAAGTCTAACGAGCTGGGCTGAACCTTAGAAACGTGGCCCGAGCAAAGAATTGAGAGGTTAACAGGTCATATTTATTATAATAGAGCCAATCTCTATTGATTATTATCTAATATAAAATAATGATTTCACAACTTATAAAAAGTAAGACTTGGATACCATCCGCTGGAATCGAAACCATTATGCTTAGCGCTTCAGCCTTAATCTTATTTATCTTTCTAACGTCGTTACCTGCTGGGCTGTTCCAAAAGTCTTGGGCACATTTTGACGCTGAATATCTGCAGAACTATTAAGGATATGAAAATGTATTTGAAATATTTGGAAAGCTTGTAATCCTAACTTCTTCATGGAATATTTTTAATGTGAACACCATTGGTTACACGACACATATCAAGCCGATAGTCTAATTTTTGCCAAACACGTCCCAACATTGCGTTATCAATGGTTGCAACAGTCTCTTTTATTCGAGCCTTCGGCTCATCCCCATCTCTTGGAATGAGAGGCATAGTGACCAGTTCTTTCACAAATTCTCACAGAAAAAATCGCAGGGTTGAGATCTTTTTTGTGAAATCCACGTCTCTTGAAATGGGAGACACATATATCAGTCCTTTCACAAATCTCCACAAAAAATAATAAAAAATCGCTGAGTGTGAGATCTTTTGTGCGAAATGCACGTTGAACAAATGTCCATGGTTCAGTTTTTGCAAATTCAAGCACACAAAAGGTTTTCTGGTTGAGTGGACGTCATTACAAAATCTGAAAATAAATGAAAAAATCAATAGCAAAATTATGAAAAACTTATTGCATTTAGCTTTAAAATGGCACCATTTTCGTTTTATTACCATTCATAGTTAGGCAGACATTAGGAGTTGAAGACTTTTAGAAAACCCAGTATATCTCACACTTTCCATGCAATATATTTACAGGCATGTGGATTGAAATAAATACATTGAATATAGTGCCAAGTCTGCTGCAAAGAAGAATAGTTTCCTCTAGCCGAGAATTCACTTTTACACCTGCCATCATTTGCTCATCTATAGAGTATTGTTGCCACGACAATGCTGTAGCAGCCATCACGAATCTCTCCTTTGGCAAGGATAAAACAATAATCGTTAACCTAATGTCGAGAGGTGCCGGTGATTAATGACACAGACTGACGACCTTTAATCTCGAACCCAGTTCATTCCACACAAATCACTTATAGTGTTGAGAACCTTCTCGTGGTCCATCCCGTAAGTACCCCATGTTTTTCTAGAAGGAATGTTTACTACAAAAATATGTCAACAATAGAAGTTTTGGATTTATTCGATATGATGATGTTGACCTAATAAATCGATCACTGTCTACAAAACTCCCCCTCCCTTCGTAACAATTATACATCCGTGTGCTTATTTTACAAATACTTATTTTACAAATACTTATTTTACAAATACTTATTTTACAAATACTTCTACCAAATGTGATGCCGCCAATTTACTTCATTTATACTCACTCAATGTAAATAAACTCGACAAATCTGACTAGCAGCAAAATTCCGCCTCTTCAGTGTAGAGGTTCTAACAAGCCTGCAAAATGTCTTACTTTAACACCTCATTTATTCAGAATACTCGCCTTTTGGTATTTGCATCCCGTTTCCCCGACCGCACTAACATGCGCAAATTTAAATGTAACGTTAACAAACATCTTATGACAATAGGGGATTAGCGGTGTTTGTCATCGGAAAATAGTTGAGTGCAACTTTACACTTACATCACACATTCTCAGACCTTGATGCAACGCATTTGCAAATATCCAGTGTCAACTGATAAAAACAGATCTACAAGTAGAAACTTGGTGTCACTTGATCACCTGCCCAGCCTACCTGACTCTACTACTGTGAAAATTTACTGATTCAAAATGAAAATAATGACTGCTTTTATCGGTCGAATGATCTAAGGATAATGATGGATATCAAAATGCGAATTCTCTTCCCACCTCAGCCTCCTATCTACTCCTCCCCGAACTTCCACTCCCCACCCCTGCACTTTACGTCCTGTCCCCGCTGTGCAACTCTTCATCATTTCCTTTTTACTATAATTATAACCAGTCTGTATACTGCTATTAATGCCTACTGGTGAGAGGATGGCCGTAGGAGGAGATGGCAGGGCGTTGTGTTGCTGATGAAGGATGGAGAAATTGACAGAGAGGGGGGAGATAGTGTGTGAGAGAGAGGGAAATTAAAGTGTGTGTGTATGTATGTGCTAGCAAGAGAGAGAGTGTGAGAGAGAGTGTGTGTGTGTGTGAAAGAAATAAAAAAAGATACCTGTGATGGAGCAGGCTGTAAAAAAAGCTACTTACGTAGATCAATAGACAAAGATATTTCGGGTAATGTTGTTTTAATCGGACCAAAATGACCAAAAAGAGGTGAAAAATTATCCAGGTCAGACGGATCAGATTTTTCTTTTATCACAATCAATTCAGATAGTTTTTGGTTGGCATCTGCTTCATTCAGGGCAGAAAATTAATCAAATAAGTGAAAACGAGTCTTTAAGAAGTGAGTTTATTTTTTTAAATCCAACTAAACTTATTGTCAAAAATAAAAGAACTTCTACAATAGAAATTAAAATGAAATTGGTCTGAAGTATTTTTAAAATTGTAATTAATATATATATGTGTGTGTGTGTGTGTGTGTGTGTATTTTCCATTTTACTTCGAAAATCAAGGAAACCACTTTCTGAGACTAGCACTTTTACTCCATATGAGATCCCTAGATATTCGAATATTCCATTAAAGTTCACCTTTACTTAAGATACTGAAAACATATTATCTTTCCCACTCATTATTTAAATGTGATTTAGTATATATATATAATGTGGTATGTATACAGTTGCTACGATGTGCAGACCGTTGCAATCATATTTAATTTCAGCAGGCAAGAAAAACAAAAATACAAACATTTAAAAAGGTTCCACTCCTTTCAAATTTTGAGGAGAGAAAATGCCAGGGCTTTTTATCTCTCGTTAACATTTGAAAAGGTCTGTTTTGTATTTTAATGTTTTCTTGCCTGATGAAATCAAATATGATTGAAACGGTCTGCATATCGTAGCAAGATATAACTGTATTTACATAAAGAATAATAAAATATTATTTGCTCTCTATCAACGACCTTTGTTGAAACATAATTATTCTTTCTACCTGTAATATTTATATATATATATATATTCTTTCTACCTGTAATATATATATATCATATATATATATATATATATCATATATATATCATATATATAATCTTGTATTATATATATACATATATTAAGTAAGATGATTGATAATTTATAATTAAAATTAAAAATTAAAAATCGATTCCATTAGAAAAAACAAACAAAATCAATAAATTGTACGATCGTTTCGGAAACAATGTTTTTATTGCGATAGACATTGAGTCTTGGACAATAATTTTATCATACAGTTTTTAAGCAAAAATATTGGGTGGTGGGTTTTTAACTAAACACACCAAAATAAGTAAGGCATATGTATCTGGAAAATATTTAAAATATAAAGGAAAATAGTTACTTTTTTGATGAACAATGTAGGATAAATAAAAAATAAAATAAAATAAGATAGAATCTGGTTGAAGGGTAAGGTTAAGAAATCTAAATTTTAAATATTTTAACAAAATATAAATACCTTGCAATGGTTCGCCTTTCTAAAATTCGTACATATCATTGTCAATGCATTCATTTGGGATGGTAAAATTTATTTTTTGCATGCTTGAAAATGTTGATATACAAATTTTCAAAGGGACGGTATGGAACAATATTAACAGTTAAAATCGTTAGTGACGTTACATTTAAAATTAGCTAAAGAATTGCAATTACTGTGGAGATAATTTTATTCAAAAAGAAAAATGAATTATTTGCATGTTCAAAGGGAGATAAACACTGATTATTTAATATTTGAGTTTTTAAATAATGAATGAATCCTCTTGAAAGTGATTAAATAAAAATAATATTTTTTTAAATATAATAGTAATTATAATATTTATAGGACTTACATTAATAAAATAGTAAGATATAAATTCAAAGTGTAATAGATAATAAAATAAAATAAAATAGAACATAATGGTGAAATATCAGATAATAATAATAATAATAATAATAATAATAATAATAATAGTAATAATAATAATAATGATAATAATAATAATAATAATAATAATAATAATAATAATAATAATAATAATAATAATAGTTATTAATTTATAAATTATAAATTTTAAGATAGATTAGTAATAAAATAATTTTATGATTTATGGTGGCTTAAATTTATCAAATCTAAACCAACGTTTATGAATGCACCCGGAAAAAAGTTCGTCTTTTAAATTCAAGAGAATGGTTCTATATTCATTATATTTTAAAATCTTAAGGGCTTCATATCTATAAAGTGCACAGAATCTGTCCCCCGGTATATATGCTTTATAAGATCTTACTTTTTCCCATTTTAAATTGAAAGGGTTATTTCTATCACCGGGTCACCATATATGTTTAGATAAAGCAGTCTGTTTTCTCAAGGAAGGATTTTTAAAAGAATGCTTCTACATTACAACAAGCACTGTTTTCTTTTCTTTTATTTTAATTGCATTATTGAATACACTAATACATTAAAATATACTCTGCTCTTTAGACTCCTGTTCTAATCCCAAAGTATATATATATATATATATATATATATATATATATAATACAAGAATATTACTCTCTTCTACGGACAATTAAAATGTATTACTCAAACACAACAGTTTGCATCACTTTTATGTCTCTTTGTCAAGATTAATATAAGAATATATTGCTACTAACCCTTATGTTTAAAATGCTTATTTTTGTTTTAATCAAAATCCATTATATGATTATGTAAATGTATTAACTCGAAAGCTTTAAGGAACTTAAAGAGAAATTAAAATATACGAACATTTTCTTAATTGGTGTTTAAAGGCTATGAGTCCAATTTTAAAGAAACTAAAAAGCATTTGAAATTGTAGTTTCTGCCATGTTAATATTCCTAGAACTTTTGAAAATGCTTAAAAACTGAGAATTAAAGAATATTTATTAATTCATGTCTAATGTAAAACTTTCAGAAAATTTAGAGTTATCTAAATTTTCATGAAATGCTTCATTCCTTCGCCGTTATCTTAGCCTGAATCTTAATTAAGCGATATATACCTCCAGATTATCTACCTTAATGCTTATTAGCTACGTTCCACAATATATCCATACATTAGTTTAGGAATGAATCTATACATAAAAATATATAAACATATACACATCCTTTATATAAAGAGAGATGTATACATTTAATCTCATGTGCAACTCTTCAGTCGTTCTTTTTGTACTCGTTTCATGTTTGATTGGTTTATTACTGACATTCGTGGTTCTTTTCCTATTTATTATCTAATAAATTTCAGATGAATATCAGACACAATTGTTGTTATCTTTCAACTAATACAAATGTCATCAAAGATGTGACAGTAAACTGTCTCCGACACCCATCAAATCATGAATTCTGTATTTCGCAGACATTGATATGTTTTAATCTTTTTTTTTTCTGCTAACGCTATGACTTAATAATGTCCACTACTCAAACTATCTATTTAAATTCAGTCCTGCGTATTATATACGTTTTAAGATCTTTATTTCAGATCTTTAGAAAGTGTGGAGCTGCTGTTCAATTAACATCACTGCTAGGATTATTCGGACCTAGTGTGGAAGGAGGCTTGTATTTTTTATGGAAAACATTTCGGGCACGGCGTGAAGCTACTTTATGTAAGGAGCTAACAAGAACAAAAAATATCGCAAAGATAGAAGATTCCTATTG
This sequence comes from Euprymna scolopes, assembly GCF_053919585.1. Taxonomy (NCBI): domain Eukaryota; kingdom Metazoa; phylum Mollusca; class Cephalopoda; order Sepiida; family Sepiolidae; genus Euprymna; species Euprymna scolopes. The sequence goes on along the minus strand of NC_136488.1, from coordinate 12,027,565 downwards.
ACCTTTATCTTGACAAAATTTTATATGTATGAGGAAAACAGTGAGTACCACAAGTTTGCAGTTCTTGGAATGGACTTACTGGAATAATAGGATAATGTATACAAATGAGGTATCAAAACAGCAAATTGATGGAGACTACTAGACTAACGAGTCAAACGAGCAGGAACAAAGGAAGCCGGGAATAATTATGTTCATTTTTGCGTCTACTCAACTCGGAATATGTTAGAAAAGACACCGCAATAACCTTTTATACCTGCTATTCAGCCAATTATGTGGAACATATATTATAATAGCATTTATGAAAAAAGATTGAGACTAGCCACATCACGACTGTGAGAAATATATTGCAAAGAAGGCGAAGAGATGAGGCGACTCAAATTATAGACTTGTTCCTGCACTTCAAATAGGAAAGAGAATCATCAGCGAAAATATGACAACAATACTACATACATATCTCATTGTTTGATAATAAAGCCCGAATTTGAGAACAGATAACTTAGCGATTAGACAAACTAGAAATGACTGGAAGCTGATGGGTCAGAGTAGGACACAGAATATTAAATGAAAGTTAAGAATCGAAAGTATAGGTCTATAGTATTAGACCTAACTGAATGGTTAATTGTAGGTATTGACCATTTCATACCCTCTAAAAAGTTTCAGCAAAAACCTAACAGCCAGCCATGGTTCTCTCCAGAATGTGCTGCTGCCATTGCGCACAGAAATCATTTTTTCCACTGCTTCAAACGTAATAGATGTATGGAAACTAAAGCCGTTTTCAGGACTGCCAGCAACCATTGTAAGAAAGTAATAAGGAACGCAAGAGAGTTGTATGCTCAATCTGTTAAATCCAAAGTAGCTGAGCAGCGGCTTGGTTCCCACCAGTTTTGGCAAATAGCAAACAGAATCCTGAACAGAAGCGTGTGCTCCATCCCAACTATTATCAATGGACCTGAGGTAATCTCGTCAGCATCAGACAAAGCCAAACTCTTTGTCAAGTACTTTGCAGCTAATTCTACCCTTTGCGACCAAGACCGCCAACCCCCAATATTTCCTCTTGTATCAGAAAACACGCTATGTGATATACGTATATCTGTACGTGATGTTGCCAAGCTAATCAAAAACCTTGATTCCAGTAAAGCAACTGGCCCTGATGGTATTCCAATTATAGTACTCAAAAAACTTCAACCTGAACTAGCGCCCATACTTACAAAACTGTTTAAACGTTGTCTTAAGGAGAATAGTTTCCCATCTCCCTGGAAAATCTCATCAGTATGCCCTGTATTTAAGAATTCAGGTGATCGCTCATCCCCCTCTCAGTACAGGCCAATAAGTCTCCTGTGCGTCATGAGTAAGTTGCTAGAATCTGTATTAAATACAGAAGTAATCAACCATCTCAACAAAAATAACCTTCTTAGTGACACTCAATATGGTTTCCGTTCTGCTAGATCTACAGCAGATGTCCTTACAGTTATATCGCATAGGATTAGCAAATCTCTCGACAGTGGCAATCTTTCTAGGGCAATTGCTCTTGACATATCTAAAGCCTTTGATAGGGTATGGCATAAAGGTTTACTTCATAAGATCGCTAGCTATGGTATAGGTGGAAAAGTCTTCTCAATTATTAAATCATTTCTTTCTGATAGGTTTATAAGAGTAGTAGTTGAGGGGCAAAAATCAGAAGCTCACAGTATTAATGCCGGTGTCCCTCAGGGATCCATCCTGGGCCCAACTCTTTTCCTGATCTACATTAATGATCTTCCAAATCACATCCTTACATCATTTGTAGACATTTATGCTGACGACACTACCATTTATGGTACCACATCTAAGACAGTAAACGAGCATGTTCTCTCCAATTCTCTCTCCTCTGATCTTGAGCACGTAGTACAATGGGGAAAGGAGTGGCTGGTTACTTTTAATGCATCTAAAACCAAGCTTCTCTCTTTACATCATCAACATTCTAATCCACATTTGTCATCAATTGAAATGAATGGCTCTCGTCTTCAGGAGGCCTCAAGTTTTGACAAGCTTCTGGGCTTGACCATTACTCCTGATCTTAAATGGAACACGTATATCAAATCTGTTGCCAAGGCCGCTGGAAAAATGGTGGGATCTTTCTATCGATCCAGTAGATATCTCACTGCTGATGCTATTCTCTATCTATATAAGAGCCAGGTACGTCCAAGGATGGAATACTGTTGCCACATCTGGGCAGGAGCTGCTAGAAAGGACTTGTCCTGCCTTGATAGAGTTCAAAATAGACTTCGTAGCCTCGTAGGAGATGTCCTTTTCTCCTCCTTGCAACCTCTATCTCACAGAAGAGATGTTGCGAGTTTGTCTCTGATGTATCGTTATTTTCATGGAAAGTGTTCAACTGAGCTTCAATCTATGGTCCCCCCTCGCCAAACTTTCACAAGAAACACTCGTCTAGCTGTAAACACTATCAATAATTTCCCCCACTCTTTATCTGTGCCTAAACCTAAACGTAGATTCCATGAACAAAGCTTCTTTCTTAGAACTGCACGCCTGTGGAATTGTCTTCCGTTTTCCTGCTTTCCGGCTGACTACAATATGGTTTTGTTCAAGTCTAAAGTAAATAAGTTCTTGATGAGCCGTTCCATATAAGTTATTAAATTTACCAAATTTTCATTACTAATGATTACTATATTGACCAACTTCTACTGTACACTCTTTAACCCTTATCCTTGAGTGGCCTCTGGGCCTTGATAATGTGGTGATGTCTTTGTAAAAAAAAAAAAAAAAAAAAAAAAAAAAGGTATAATAGGTAATTGCGGTCTCTTTTCTAATATATTCCGAGTTGAGTAGACGTAAAAATGAACGTAATTATTTCTAATTAGTTCCGTATTACATCAATCACTTGCTTTCCATGACCTCACATTATACTGATCGGGGAATTGAAGTTCTCCACTTTACCCAATGGTCTCCCCCAAAATAACGGAGAAACAAAGGCGCTTTAATTTTCTTTTGACACAAGCACTGCTCCGCCACCCTAAAATATTGGATTATAGAAACTTAATATATACATATTTGAACCATTTCTTATACATACGATCACAAAATATATCTCTTTTCATTTAATTAGCTAGCAGTATGTTTCATTATGGATAACGATTAGTATAAGCATGTACAATAAACGTAATTTAACAGCCCACACGCTCTTACGTTTTGAATGTTTAGCAATATAATGAAATATAGACTACTTTTATTTTTCAGATCTTTTATGTAACAAGCAAGTAAACTTATAAAAATATTATCAAATGTTTATGTTTACTTAAAAGTTATAAATAAAATAGCACTTCGGTCCTATGCATGTGGTCTTAGGACTAAGAAGGTTTGCAAGCCTGCATTGCCATTATTCGCATGATTTAAACAATACAGTGTTAACTGTTCTACACTTGCCCTGATATATTGTTGCCTATGCTTTGCTTCCATGTAATAATACATGGTGTTCAATTCGACACACTGTTGTCGAAATTCACAACTCAAAATTTGACACACTGTTGTCGAAATTCACAACTCAAAATTTGACACACAGTTGTCGAAATTCACAACTCAAAATTTGACACACTGTTGTCGAAATTCACAACTCAAAATTTGACACACTGTTGTCGAAATTCACAACTCAAAATTTGACACACTGTTGTCGAAATTCACAACTCAAAATTTGACACATTGCTGCCAGAAATTCGCTACTCCAAAATTCGACACTCTGCTGCAAGAAAAAAAAACAACCCCAAAACACGATGTTTTGCTGTCAAAAAATCTCAACTTCTAAACACGACGTACTGCTGATAAAACTTTCTATTCCAACAAAATCAAGATATTCTCTGAAAAAATCGGACTTTTCACTTAAAAACAGAAGCACTTCATTTGCATATTTAGTGACAACATCGCAAGTATATAAAGAGGAAAGGCGGCCATTTTTCCTTGTTTCTTAATCAGTATTGACTAGACAGGATCCTACGGGTTGCACAAAACCTGTTCTCATAATTTGTCTTTGGTAGCATCCCAGACAATATTTCATTTAATTATTATTTTTGTTTTTTTTTAATATTGTTAGTTATATAGTTTGTATTTCTAATTTTCTCAGTGTTACATATGCGACGGTCCTGCATGCACACATTTAATAAGCATGTATTTCTATCTGAATAATTGTATCCGTGTTAAGTTCACTTGGCTATGAACCATTATCATTACGGAGCATCTTGTATAGTCTACGTTAATTCAGAACACTGTTTATTCTACAGGGAACAAGCTCAAATAATCCTGCATGATTCCCGTTTCGAGTATAATTAAGTTAGGATAAATTAAGTACGCATATTCATCTTGGCTGTTGAATTGTGATTTTACAGGTGGCATTGTGTGTATAATAATGTGTATATGTGCATATATTAGTTTCCAATTGTAATTATTAGTCAGATAGTTTTTATTTTTGCAAGTGGACTTATGTACATGATCTCGATAAGCATCGTATGTGTGTTCCACTGGGCTTACAGTGGTTACTGAATACTTTCAACAAGTATGTGCTACCTGCCGTGGCCCTTAATTGAAAATGCAAACGTTCTTCACTATGGTAAAAGCGGCGGTATCGTGGTGCATATCCAACAGAGCTCTGGTGAGAGTTTAGTAAGTGTTGGCATCAGATTCCGCTATCATCTGATCGTCACTGCTTTAAGCAAGAAAACACGTGTCAGACCGTAAAACGTAAATCAATGAGGAGAGTGGCCACATTTGTTTGTGTGTTCTAATACAAATCTACACCGACTAGGCTAGATTGTGACAGGTGCACGCGTGTACAACCTAGATGTAAAACTGGATAGGGGGAGGAGTGATTGAGTTTTATATTAAGCGCAAAATTTGAATAGTAAATATATCTTGATTTGTTGAAATAACGTGCTTAGTTAAATTTGTGTGCAACTAATCCACGGTAGGTAAATCCATTAAAAAAACATCCACTGTTACTGCTCGTAAAAAGAGAATTTAAAGAACATTTTACTTTATTATTTCGCTACGACATACTGGTAACGAATTTGATAGAATAATTTATGATTTTAGTTTTAAATTTAAATAACTGTTTTACTTTTCATCGATATTATTCGAGTAAAAGCCTTGAGCCTGCTCCTGGTTAGCCATGTTAGCAAAGAAATAACATAAAACTTCCTTCAATTTATATATTGGTTTTGAACAAGAATATTCAATTAATTAATTATTAATCATTATTATTAATGGTTGTTGTTAGAATAAATTGTATATGTGCAATTCCAAAAATATACGACAATCGCGTTGACACAACGGTTCTCATCAGATCACCGAAGTTAAGTAACGTTGAGCCTGGTTAGTACCAGATGGGTGACCATTTGAGAATTCTAGGTGTTGTATGTGCTTTCCGCTTATCTCGGTATTTGTTTCCAGTCTTCCTGTACATACACTTTACTTGCCACTAATACTTAACAATGTCGACGCAGTAGAGGTTTGGTTGGAGATTGCGCACCTTCTGTCGCAAAAATTTCACGCGCAGGCACCCCCCCTCGTTGGTATCCATAGTCTGTAAAAGGAGCCTATGTATGTATAATTCCAAAAATAGGAATGAACAATTATGGAACCTGTGTAGTTGAGACTTCTATAGTATCGTTTTCCCCCGTTGCTCGTGATAAACTGCGTGGGAAAAAGAGTTAATGAAACTGAATACCTAATCTGCTTAAATAAAGAAACAAAATAACGTTGACTAAACACCGACGTAAAGTCGGATATTGTTCATCGGTTAGATCTATATTTTTTATTAAAGGATTCAAAAATACTTTAGTTAACGCTTAGGCGACTTTTGTATAATCACAGACGACCTTTAATGATATACCACATCATGAGAAGAGGAATAAATTGTACGTTCATTTTTTTTAAGTTAAGATTATTATTTTGGCATTGGCGGGGTTGACCTTGAATACTAAGTTATAGCGAAACATTGACATTTCCCAGGAAGTTATTATTACATTTCACTAAACCAAAGGATTTAAAAACATTACTAATGTGAGTTTCAAATCTGATAAGTTATGTTTACTTCAAATATAAAAATATATTTCTCCTGAGATAGATCATTAAACAAGTATAGATGATGCACCGTAATGACTATGTGAGAAGATGAAATTGATTTATATATTATTAAATGAAGTATGTTCATTAAGATCTAGTGGACCCGTCTGCAGAGATAGTGGAAATTTAGCTTAACTCAAGAAATTCTATTTTGTTATTCAAGATTTATGTTTTTTCAGCAACAAAATTTAATCGTACTACTAACCCTAAGTCTTAGTGTCAATTAATCTCTATTTTCCTCTTTTAGTTCGGATCTTTTTGGTGGCACTTGGACCTAGGGTTAGTTGTAATGTTAAGAGAAGGTGTAATAATAATTTTAAAGCATACATTAGCCTGCAATTCTTTAAATTTACATTGTCTTTCCATTACCTTCAAATGAAATGAAGGAGAACAGTTGTAAAAATGGCGCACCTCTCTGTTTCCTTCGTTCTAACTGTTTCTCTCTGTCTCTCTTATGAATTTATTGTTTGAGACGAAAGTTATGATTTCTCAGTAAGAATAAGAATGGAGCACATCCTCGGGGTGAGTCGAATGCACGAATTGTGGATTAGAAGCCAGCATGGTATCCCCTGCGCTACAAAATCTTGTCGATCAAAAGGTCAGACATTCCTTAAGTTTTAGCTAACATTTTAATAATCTAACAAGATAATTACATGGCGGTCTTAGTATGAAAATTAAAGTATGAAGAGTAATTTAGGGTGTAAGCTGTTTTATTATGCTAGTAGATTTTTTGCATGTTATTAAAAGACAGGTAGAATTTTATGTGTGACTATTTTGTAGAAGTGAGCCATACCGAAATTAATATAGGAAACTATTAAATTTATTAAAGCGAACAGATAATTTAAGACAACACGCATCAATTATAGGCATAAAACATAATCAAATTGGGATTTGTATTCAAGTAAACATTTTGTCTGCAAGTAGCTATGAAAACAGAGATTACTTTATGATATATAAAAGACGTAGAATGAATGATATATCTAAGTTGCATAACGATTTTTCTCACACTCCAATTAAAAGTCAAATTCCATTCCATCAGTCGACGTATAAAATACGTTGTCTCTGTTTTATACATGTTGTTTATTGATGTGTGCGGCAAATTCGGTAAGAAGAAAGCTTTTACATTTACACGACGGACGGTCTGGGTCAGGAGTGAGAAACGAAGATTTTAGATAAGATTCCAAAATGACTCATTTCGAATTTTTTCTTTTTTTATTCAGCCATTCGCATGGTTTCGTGAAAAAAAAAATAAAGAAGAAATCATAGACTTGCACGACCAATCCTATCTAGCACATACACAAATAAAACCGTTTGGAATAAAAATCAAGTTTAAGTAGATAGCTTTACTCCGCCGAAGCTTTAAAATATTTCTTTATTTAAATCAATTCATCTTACAGTTTTCCCTAAATAACCTTTATTAGTGAATATTTTACCAGCTGTCTTTCTAATAGATCAATTTAATAAAACTAAACCACAATTAATGAACTACGCTAGTATTTTTTTTATTGCTTGCTATTTTGGTGTTCTTTGAATCTGCTATTAGATTCTTTCCAACACAATTATTTTCTTCTTTTGACAACGAACTCACTTACAAACGAGTGTGTTAAAGTTGTTTATTTCAATAATTATATTCTATACCATTATCGCCAATATAAGTGATTTTCTTGTTGAGCTCATTCAGTCATTTCGAATGAATCAGCTGATTATTGTTGAAATTCGGTTCCTTAATATCTTTCTAGTTAGATTTTTTTTAATTAGAAAGGCATCCTATGTTACAGAAATAATCACATAAATGTTGACAACATCCACAAAGTGAACACGTTTATGAAGCACGAATGGATTCGAACTTGAAACAGCCAGATCGTCAGTCTGTGTTGTTAATTTCGTAGCCACTGATACTTCTCTATTAGTGGAGGTTATTAAGTTCAGCTATTGATCAGGAATGAGAAAGAGATATATACATTAATGTCTTTCTGTGTCTTCATTAGTAATTATTGTCTGGTCTTTATAAATAAAATGTTTTAGATAAAATATAAATAATAAGAATACTCTCCTCGTGTTTCTACATAAAACAAAGTAATGATCTGTGTTTAAGATCAAACTATAAGTTAAACTGAGGGAATATTAGAGGAGTTTATGTTTGTTTCAAATAAGTTGTTTGGGGTGAAAATGTAATAAAAAATTTTAAAAAAAAACACCGTTGTAATTTGCCTTTATACACGAAGTAATAAAAATATACGTGGAAGAATAATACTTTTTTACGAACAGAAGAGGTTTGTACTGCTTTATGCTACCCAATAAAGATTAAAAACAATATATACTCATACTAAATCTTACGGCTAGAACAGTTATTCCAGTTTTGTTCAAAATCAATTACATGCTTTGGATTTTAGATTTGTTTTAATTTGAAAACTTAAGCATAAGTAGTTTTAGGAAGAAATTTCTAAAATGGATTAAAGCTTGCCTTTAATGACTATTGGTCGAATTCAATTAAAACCTAAAATATTAAGATTTTTAAATGAGACATAGTAGCTATATAATGTGCCCACAATTTAAAATTCTCATTTAGTAATTGATGTCTAATTATTTATTGTAAATTTTCTACAAAACTCGGAAGAATCACAAAGTTCGTTTCCAAAGTAAAGCCTCCTATTTTTTTAAGTCGACGAGGTACGACGGCAAAAATGGAAACATTAAACCGGCGGTCTTTCGTTTTCTAGAATTAATTTTCTACATAGTCAACATCATTCTCAAGTGCGATTTTGCCAGCGATGGACGATGGTTGTGCATGGGCGTCTGGGGAGTACTTTGTCAGACGAGGGTCGTTCCAAAAGAAAATATTTCTATTTTTTAAATTACGAAAACGAGAGTGATACGAATCCGGTATTTAATGACGCATTTTTGCTTCTGACGCGCGTTCATGGCGGGGCTTGCTTTCTTAGAGTCTCACACTGTTAATATCTGCAACAGAGAGATGACACTTTCAGGTCATGAATGCTTAAGTTCAATGGTCATGACAATGCAAATAGCAATCTCTTTCTGATCTTTTCGAGCGGAATAAAAAATAGTAGGTATTACTTTTAGAACACACCTCGTATAAGATAAGAATATACTTTTACAGATTATAAAATAGTGCAAGATAATTATCTACATGGAATGTCAGAAATGCAAGAAAAATTAAAGATAAAAATCTAATTTTATTCTCAGGAGAAATTGTGTATCAAACGTTTTCAATTTAAGTTTTCATTCAGGATAGTCTGTTGGAATAATCATCTCAGGAGATAAACGCCCACTTAAATATAATTCTGCTACTTTTAAATTTAAGAACGGCTACTAAAATATGTATATTGTTGTAATGTGAATTATGTGTCTGTATCAGAAACTGAATTCATTATTTACTTTAGCCTCATTTTGGTCGATGATGCATGTGCTGTGTGGTTTCATTATTTCTGAGATGAAATCGATTCTATCATTTATAAACAAACCTATGCAATATGATTAAATAATAAAAATCTAATTGTCTGAGAGAGTCAGTTAGTCTTCAACACAAGAATATCATCACCTCTGGTTTTTATATCAAATGTTTAAAGCTAGAATTCAATTACTCTTTTCATATTTTTCTTACTGATAATTTTAATTTATTTGGTAATCAATAAATAATGTCGCCAACTTCTTTACAAAGTTGGCTACATTATTTTCATATTAAATTCTTTTTGTATTTTTTTAAATTATTCGGACAACTATTCTCATAATTGAGTTTCATTATTAGAACAGTTCGGTCGAGGTAACATTCCATCTCCGTTAGGTGCTTTTTGTTGAACTCGGGAATCTTTATGTGAAACAGAACCCTTTATTTAACATACGTGGCGCAACGGATACAAAGTAATACTCAGTTCCGGTCTGCTGGACTTTGAAGTGTTATATAAAAGACTACCTGGGAATACCAAATAACCTAAAAGATTATTATTATGATCGTTACTGATGGTAGGAAAATAGAATGTTTAGAAAATATTTATCGAGGCGAAAAGTATATTTACACATAAAATATTTATGTTAAAAATATGTATCAGGAATACGAGTGTGGAATGTTACAACCTAAACGATAGAGATGATTTAGTGATCGCATCAAGTGATCTTAATCTTTCATGTACTAATAACGTAATGAGATGCTTTAGAAGAGACACGTACAGTTTGAAGCTGGTAGAGAGAAAGTCGCACAAGTTAGCACGGACGATATCGTCTCCTCGTCTTGGAAGCTGAGAGAAACGCGACTGTAGCATAATATAGAAATTACAAAGCCTTCCATCTTCAATGGGAAAGAACGACCCTCGAAATAAAGTGATATATAAATTTAACTTCAATATAGTAGTTTCTTTCAGGCAAATTTTAAATTACAGACCAATCGAGAGAAAGAAGCTATGTGTCCCAGCGTATGTTATGTATTGCCACTCAGTAAATGAACGGTCTTTATATATGTAACCATTCTCCCGGAAGCGGGCCCATAATGAGAAAGCACATAACAATTTTTAATTAATTGAATGTATGTACACATTATACTCACTAGTAGATAACACAGACACTTATAAATATGTATGCACTTAGATTGAATACATAAATATATACACTCATGTCATATAGACAATATACAACAGAAAGTTCAATATCGAAATACACTAAAACTAAAAATATAATAATCGTCTATAATTGAAAGTTTCTCCGGAGAAAAACACCACGATTATCCTAAGATGGAGTACTATTGCCACATCTGGGTAGGAGTTGCTCGCCGTGTCATATTTTGCTTTGATATTGTTCAAAACCGGCTTCGAAATCAAATAGGTGATATCATTTTTCACTTCCCTGCAACCTATTTCCCAAGGAAAAGACGTTGCGAGCCTGTATCGTTATTTTTATGGCAATTTCTGGTATGAACTCTAAGTTATTATCTCCCCCCCCCCTTGCCCGACTTTCACAAAAACACTCGATTATCTACAGCCACAAACAATAGTGTTTCCCACTCTTTATCTGTACCTAAATCTAAACGCAGATTGCATGAACAAATCTTCTTTCCTAGAATTGCCCGCCTGTGGAAGACTGTTCTGCTGGTTTGCTTCCCGACCGACTACACTATGGTAGCCTTAAAGTTTAATATAAACAGGTCCTTGCTGAGTCTTCCCCTTAAATAATAAAATTCCACGCAACTTCCACCAATAACGATTAGTACACTACCACCTAAGATTCATTAACACTTATCCTCGAGTGGTCTTCCAGCCGTGATAAGCGAAGACTCCCTTGAAAAAAACGTTAATCTCTTACCCGGCCATAGCTGATGGAATGAGAACAACCTAATTCTGTAGATTAAATTAAATGTACAATTTGAAATTTCATATTTTCCTGAATTCGACATAGTTTTTAAGTTCGACAAGATACAACATAAGAGATTATAATGTATCGCTAACCGCAACTAGAATATGACTTTCTATTCATAGGCCCCACACGAGGTGAATGTTAGACACAAGGTCAGTTTTTAATGCGACGAGACCCCACATCTCCAAGAGGGGCACTCTTCAGACAACAATTAAAATTATATTAGTATTGAAGGTTTCCTATTCACTGACCAAGAACAGAAAAAAATGAAATGCCACATATGTATAGATGGCACACATTGCTCCTGGCCAAAAATGAATAAGCGTTTAAAAAAGATGATTATCTTAAATGATGATCGTCTATCTACAACTACCTGACCGCCTGGCGTTGCCCAGTCGTAGAATACGCTTATACATGATATTTTAATTTATGCTGATTGTGTGTGTATTATTATATAATTAATCCTCTATTGATTATTAATATTACAAGGATCAATTTGCTCGGCGTACTAATTCGAGAAACATTTTTTAAGTATTAATTATAATGTCATTCATCAAATTTAATCTGAGTTTGTTTACAAACTCCGTCTGCGTATGCTTACAATATCACGTCAGCTGATATTTGGGCTTGGAGATCTTAAACATGGTTTTTTTCTGTTATAAATAAAATAGAAAAAATTTTTCAGGGGAATATTTTACGTAACTCCGTCAGGTCCAACTTACCATATTCCCTTGTAAAATTTTTCTTGTTTATTTATAAGAGACAAACTATTTTTAAGATAGAATTTTTTCGATTTTCAATAGTTATCCGGTGAATTTCTGTAAAAAACATATCTAAGAACACTGTCAGATATATAAATTACGTTTGTGTGAGATTTGCAAAGAATAGGCTCTAACTTAGTGCCCATGATATACTTTTGTTGCTAACCCCTATTTCAAGATTAACCCATAAGGTAGGGAAAAAAAGAAAAGTCGATGATAAACCCAGTAAACTGGTCTAACTGTAAACGGAATAGACAAAGAAAAAGAACTTTACAGCTAATTCTACCCTACACGACTAAGGCCATCAACTCCCCGTATTTCATCCAATAACAGACAACACACTATGCAAGATACAAATATCTGTGCGTGAGGTCGCTAAGCTAATCAAGAACGTTGATTCAAGTAAAGAAACTGGCCCTGATGGCATTCTAATTATAGTGCTGAAAAAGATTCAACCAGAACTTGCTCCCATACTTACAAAACTGTTTAAGCGTTGCCTTAAAGAGAAGTGCTTTCCAGCACCCTGGAAAACCTCATCTGTATGCCCTGTATTTAGCAATTCAGGTGACAGATCATCTCCCTCTCAGTACAAACCAATAAGTCCCCTGTGTGTTATGAGTAAGTTGCTGGAATCCATATTAAATAAAGAAGTAGTCAACCACCTCACCAGAAATAACCTTCTTAGTGCCATACAATATGGTTTCCTTTCTGGTAGATCTACAACAGATGCGCTAACGGTTATATCTCATAGGATTAGTGAATTTCTCAACAAAGGCTTCCTCTCTAGGGCAATTGCTCTTGACATATCAACAACCCTCGATAAATTATGGCATAAGGGCCTACCTCACAAGATTTCCAGCTACGGTATAACTGGAAATGTTTTCCCTATTATTAAATCATTTCTCTCTGATAGGCTCATAAGAGTAGTGGTTGATGGACAGAAATCGGAGGCCCTCAGTATTCATGCCGGAGTCCCTTGAGGGACCATCCTGGGCCCAACTCTCTTCCTGATCTATATAAATGATCTCCCTAAACACATGCTTAAATCATTCGTTGACATCTATGCTGATGACACGACCATCTATGGCAACACATCTAAGGTCATAAACGACAAAGTTCTCTCTAAATCTCTTTCCTCTGATCTTGAGCGCATGGTACAGTGTGGGAAGAGATGGCTGGTAACTTTTAATACATCTAAAACCATGCTCCTATCCTTACATCATCAACGCTCTGATCCCCATCTGGCATCAATTGAAATGGACGGCTCTCGACTAGGGGAAGCCCCATGCTTTGATAAGCTTCTGGGCTTGACCTTTACTCCTGACCTGAAATGGAACACGTACATCAAGTCTATTTCCAAGGTCGCTGGAAAAATGGTGGGATCCTTCTACCGCTCCAGAAGATATCTCACTGCTGACGAAATTCTCTACTTATATAAAAGCCAAGTACGTCCAAGGATGGAGTACCGTTGCCACATCTGGGCATGAGCTGCTAAAAACAGCCTATCCTGCCTTGACAGAGTAAAAAATAGCTCTTTTCTCTTCCCTGCAACCTCTCACAGGAGAGATGTTGCGAGCCTGTCTTTGTTTTAGCGTTACTTCCATAGCAGGTGCTCGTCTGAGTTCCAATCACTGGTCCCCTTCGCCGATCTTTCACGAAAAACACCCGTCTAGCTAAAACCTCTGTAAAATATTTTCCCCACTCTTTATCTGTGCCCAAATCAAAACGTAGATTCCATGAACAAAGCGTCTTTCTTAGAAGTGCACGCCTGTCGAACTCTGTTTCGTCTGTCTGTTTTCCACCTGACTAGAACCTGGATGTCTTCAAGTCCAACATAAACAAATTCCTGATGAACCGCCCCCTTGAGTAGATACTGCACCAAATCCCAACACTAACGTACTGTAAACGCAATAACCCGTATCCCTAAGTGGTTTCCGGGCCTTGATAAGTGGTGACCAACTTGTAAAAAAAATCTAGCAGGAAGTTAGAAGTCAGATAGTTCTTATAAGGTAATTGAATTTGTGTCTCGATAGATAAGTAATCTGGTCACTTTGAAACTTGCATTTGGTGGAAGTGTGGCGTTGTAGGTGGTCACAAGTAGAAAAGATGTATTCGAACAGGGTCAAGGAGGACACATTAAGAGATAAGAGTGCGCAAAAAGAAAACAAATTCCACCCTGATATTTTACTGACAGAGGAAAAGAGAATTGGACTGGTACTTATTTTCATACATGTCTCTTATCAATGTTCAGTGTGGCCAGGAGGTCGGAAAGGATAGGAGAAGAAACGATGTATGTATTTATTATTATTAGAGAAATAAGCACCTACCTCTAAATAGATCTTAGTAAACGGATAGATAACGCCTTTGTGTGGTGCATAGACCTCTTTATTTATAAGAGAAATAATACTTAATTTATATAAAAGAAAAAGTGTTTAACATATAATTGAAGAATCGTAACTATTTTGCTAAGATTCGTAATCAAACATTGACCAATTAAAAACAAGATGCAAATAAACATCTTATCAGATTGCTATTTTAACAAGCACCAGAGTTGTGTTTAAAGATGTACTACAGTTTTACCAGTAAGATCAGGATTAAAAAATTAATGTCAGTTTTTCATCGATGAAACCTGTGAAAAAAATCAAAATGTGACTAAGTTTGTCGGAAAAGCTAATAGGCTAATATGATCTCAACTTGAAAGGCGTATTCTATCGATAATTACTCGGAGTAACCTCTCATAATTATTCGTTGATCACTGCTTCAGTTAGGACCAATTCCTGCATGGTCAGAAGGTTTTATATTTCAAGAGAGAACCAGTCATGTTGTTCAAAGGGTCTATGTCGGCTTGGTTACCGTGTCCGGCTCGACACGCCAAGAATCGGCAGCTTCACTACAAAAACTAGTGCCAGCAATAAGTAAAGAACTTCAAAGAAAAATAAGGAGTATTTTCAGTTCAGTACTGACACATTGTGTCCAGGGAGGGGTGTTTCATAAAAAATGTTATCGACGTTCCTTAGGGAAACCGAGTGACTGTTACATAACGTTACAATCGGGCTAATATTTTTTTAGCATAGTTTTTTTTCTAAACAGTTTATTTAATCAAACACCTCATTTTGATACTTGCAAACTTCCAATTTCAAAAGAGGTAACGAACGTCAGAAATGTACAAGCCGTGTCAATTGCCAAACTGATACGAAAAAAACTGAAACACGGTCCTAAAACTGGCTGATGCAGCTTAAACTGATATACAGTAGCGCCCATCTCTCTTATTGGAACAAGTGGTGCCAAGTGGGTATATATAGTAGATACTTTCTGTCAAGACGATGAATAAGGGTTCAGCAAATAATTTCAACAATTCCTAAGTTCTGTGCCATTCTTTCAATACAGCAGGTGTTTTGCTCACCTCCTCGCAGATGTATAATTACATGTATTTGATGTTGGTTCAAAATGTCATTTCTAGAAGACTATTAATCTAGCTCTCAATGTATCGTGCTTTGAACGCACAGTGACACACACAATCACTTTTTTGTGAATTTTGCTAATGTTTTGTTTTCAAATATGCGCGAAGAGCGTCCCTATGTATAAAAGCGGTTATTTTCAAATTCTCTCTTCTGAAAACACATTTTCCTCCATTTGCTGTGATCCCCTCCTGCACTATTTCAGGAGAGCAGATCTCTGTCACAAAGCTTCATATTGGCTTTTGGGTTGTCTTTGTAATGAAGAAGTGCGCACCCTATTGGACAAGAAGAATTTAACAAAAAAAAAAAAAAAAAAAAAAACTGCTCAAGAACTCTTGATTCATTCATTCTTACGAGATGACCAGACAACAGCATTTGTATCCTAATTAAAAATCTTTCCACCCATCTCATTAACTCATTATTTTTAACATGATCTTACCATTTAACATTGGAATTAGAACACACATCTCATATGTAAGGAATCGAGCTGATTGATATGCTTGCGACACAAGCTCCACGTTTCGGCGCCATAAACAAGAATAGATAGAACATGACCCTGGAGATCACTACTTTTACTTTCAGAGATACATCATGGCTGCTCCAAGATCTTTATGGGGTTTGCTTTGGATATCTTTTACAAAGTTTGCAGCATACGACATAATTATAATTCAAAGCTCTCTCTCTCTCTCTCTTTCTCTTTCACTCGCTCTCTATGCAAACACACACACACACACACGATCACACACAGACATACACACATATATATGATGATTGCAACGTTTTGTCAGACGAGTGCCACTACCGGTGAATTCACACGCTCAAGCAGGCATGATACTGAAGACGGTCATTGAGATCAATTATTACATGCTTCCAGCATTTCAGGCCTCCATGCGTCACAACTTTTTCATCGCCACAGTACCATTTTTATAGACAAATGCCTGAGGGAGTATCTATACACAGATGGTGTTACAGAGTCTTAGCTTTGTACCACAGCTAAGTCTCTCTCTCTCTCTCTCTCGAAAATGGTGAGATCCAGCAACAAGCAAGAGCAAGATAGCCAGCAACAAATTAAACTGAAGACCAGCTTAATGCGGGTATGGTCTCCCGCTTTGTGGTTTTTTTAAATCAGAGATTTGCTTCTCCTAGAAAGGTTGCCTTCACTACGGCTTACGGAATCCCTCTACACCTTACATACCATACATACACACAACACACACATGGTGATAGTTGGCCGTTAACCCCGAAAAACAGTTCATTCGTCCTTTGGAAGGTCTTGTTTTTAATCCTTCAGTGAGACTAGCCACCATCCTCACCAAACAAGTCTGGTGGGTGAACCAGTTTAGTGGCCGGTGACCCGACCATGAGGCAGGTATTACTTGGTTACATGTTACCAGTAGCATATGACATGGCCTCACACACACACACACACACACACACACACACACACACATATATATATATATGTATACATATATATATATATATATATATATATTATAATTTCGCAATGACCAAGACATGTTTATTATACAATGTATTCCTTCAGTGGTACGATAATTTCATAATCATTTTGACATTTCTTCGTTAAAAGACATTCCAAAATGGCTAGTGTTCAGACACAAAATACAAATACAACAGTAATATGTATGTATATATATATATATACATATATATATACATATAAATATATATATATATATATATATATATATATATATATATATATATATATATCGTTGGCCTCGCAGTGTTTTCTTTGCTAATAAAGTGAGAAATGGCTTTGTGGCCAGGTTCGAATCACTCAACCGGCAGTAATCCTTATTCCCTACACTGATAATTCCTGTCTGTAGGTATCAAAAATAATTATAGCAATAATTATGTCTGCCCCTTAAAAACCATGTTAATACTTTTGAGCACTTTACGCTGAAATGAACTTACTTAAGCCCACGTGCGTAGATTCTGATGCAACAAACCACGTGATTGTCCTCTGCCGATTTGTATTATATTTACGATTTATATAAATGTTACTTTCAACTATATTATCGCCGGATAAAATTAGCCGAGCGGTTTGTTCTTTGCTAATGGAGTCCAACGTAACTTCGTGTCCGGGTTCGAACCTCTCGATCTATCGTGACTCCTTACACTGATGATTCTTGTAAGGATGAAACACTAGTGTATATAGGTATTCAAAATCGTTATAGTAGTAATGTCATATATATATATATATATATATATATATATATATATATATATATATATATATATATATATGCAAACACAAGCTGCCTACGTTTCAAGTAAATGATTAATATATATGTTAATCATTTAGTTGAAACTACTTGGTTTGGGTATACCAATTGTGATGGATTAAAACATCTTTCTCATGAATATAGTTTTTTTATAATGAAAATTTATATATATATATATATATATATATATATATATATATATATATAAATTTTGTAAATTTTTAAAAGGCCCAAGCTCAATGAATGCGTTTTTTTTGGGGGGGGGGGTCAGGGCATATATAGTGTAATTTAATAATTCTCATAATATCAGATTTTCGCAGTTTTTCGGTTACTACTTTTCAAAAGTTATCCATTAGAATATGGTTTCGTATTGCGACTAAAACGTCTGCAGGTTTTCTTCGAAACGAGAAGGAACGGTAGAACGTGTCAGTTACATAAACTATGTAAGTTGTCCAAAATGGTCTTTTTATAAGTTTTTTAAGGCAAACATCTAAAGAATATGTGACTGAATATGCAGCAATTACATAATTTTGCAGACTTGGTCGCAATACGAAACAATATTGTAATGGATTCCATATAAAAAGTAATAAATGATTAACTAAGAAAACCTAATATTTGGAACTTGCAGAATTATAATATTACTATATATATATATTAGCGTAATGGTTAGGAGCTTTAACTGTCGTACAGGTGGTCGGGTTTCAATCCTGACTTGAGGTAGGTACCTGTCTAGCCGCACTGATGAGCTGCAAAGCAGTAGTGCATGTGGATGACTGTATATATATATATATATATATATAAAAATATATATGGGAGTTTTTTTAGTCAAGCCTAGTGTGTATATGTAGCATTCTTTTTACTTAGTTTTTGGAATTCCTACGTAGATAATTTTCACCATCATTTCAAGGTATATATTAACTCTGACACAAACACTAAAATATTTTTATCCATTTTTTTTTTACGTAATGAACACTGATAACATTTAGTGCGCGCACTTCACTCGAATGACACACTGTCATTCAAGTTATCAAATTTCTTGGAATGTCTTGCAAATCTTGAAAAACGCGTTATAAAATTACCGGCAATGCCAGCAATATCACTTCTCACTGCTTGATTTCGTCAAGCAATCAGAAGAATGTTGAAACCCAAATGCAGATTTTCTCAGTCGTACGTCGGCGAACAGTATATTATAACACGTGAAGATAGATAATAAAAAAAAACACCTCTGTAATTCCGAATATTCTGCAACGGAAATAGTCGTTGAACGATGTTGAGGAATTATTTAGATTAACATTGTTCATTTTTTCGGCTATTCAGACTGTTATTCCTATCTTCGTTGTTGTTATTATCACATGAGATAATAACAGCATATGTCTTTTTTCGAACTTGTCAATCTATATGTCTAACTGTATAATATCTACTTAATTTCAAACTGGTTCTTATTTCAGTCATCTATAACTATGTACAAGTGTTTCTATTTTATTATTCTTAGTTATTTTTGCCAATAGTAAATCCATAAATCCAAACTTTAACTGAGAATTGATTGCTAGCCCCCCCCCCCCACCTTAAGCCGTTACAAGACGGGTCTATGTACATGGTGATCCGAAAGTAACTCCCTATTCTCAAATAACTATAATTTATTCAAATGTTGTAATATGCTTATCAGTTTGTGTGTGTATGTTACTTAATGCGTAGTAATTAAATCTATGTTTGTTCTCGCTTTTCAGATCTGTTAGAAGAATTTGTTTTTTCATCTTGAAGGGAGAATACGTGAGGTTATTAGTAGGGCTATGACAACAGGGTATTCTTTTCATGCTTTTGACTCTCGAGTATATATCCGACACAGTTAGTGACAGTTAATCAACCGAGAACCACATCACTATATAAAAGCATATGAGATATCAACGGATACACACTAAAGAGTCAAAACAACGAAAAGAATATGCTTTTGTCTTAGCCTTAGTTATTAGTTCCATTCCGCAAATGTTTCTTGTGAAATCAGTTGATGCGGTTTATGTCGACTTGAAAACCAGTGGACAATGACAGGGTCCGTATTGAATTTTAAATAAAATCCTACGTAATATATTTTCTTACTTATTAATTAGAAACATTATATTTAAAAAAAAAAATATGTCATGTAATTTTATAATCGGGAGTTACTTTCGGATCACCGTGTAGATCAATATAGTATCAATTGTGTGAGCTTTAAACCTAATCTTATTTTACGTTTCTGTCCGCAAGGACCCGTGGCGCAGTGGTTAGATTACTGGGAAAAATCAATTGTAAAAGTGATAATCTCCTGAAGGTTGAAGGTTCAATCCTCAGTGTGGGCGACTGAAATATACATTTGCGAATTACTTAGGACCTCTATCCAGTCATGGCTGATGGAACAAGAGCACGCTACCCCCATGAAGTAAATAAAGGGTTCCGCTTGACATTTCGTCCAAGTTCCCTAGTTCGACAGAAACACTCCCGAGTTCGACAAGATACACCTGAAGAAGGTCGGAGGTTATATCGACCGAAACGTTGTGAAAATCACACTCAAGATGAGTAGTCCGATGAATAATTATACATAATCTTATTTTGTCTTACTAGTCCTTGACAAACTTTATCATACGTAGCCTAGATCAGATGCTATCTAATGAATCTCACATTAAAGCAAAACACTTGACGAAAGCGCTAGTCATTCTGCTTATTTGGTTGACAATGTTTTCTTTTAAGCAATCATAATATAAGGAAATATAAATGTGAGTAAATTAAATACACGTTAATAACATCGTTTCCAGAAGTATTTTATTTAATGTCGTCGTTGACGCCAAAGTGCGTTTCTTTTTCATAATACAATATTTTAATACAAAAACATTTATTTTTAAAAAATACTTTATGTGCGTTTTTCAGTTACTAATTTGGTGTATTGTATGTGACAGTTCTTGTCATTTTAATTTATTTAAACAATTTTTCTCATTAAAAATTGAATTTAAAAAACAATTTTTTTTATATTTATAAAATATGCAATGTTATAATTACAAAATTCTTCAGCCGTGAAACATAATGCGCACAACACTAAACTTTATATCTGAAAATGTAACGTAAATTTTGATAAAATTTTACAGCATTTTTATACTAGAAAATATCAAAATGTAAGACTTATGCTTAAATGATCTTAGGAAAACAAGAAAATTCGGATAATCTTGTTTGAACTTTGTATGGACCTAATTTAATGCAAATATGAAATATTTAATTTTTCCAACCTGGGGATGCACCTATGTTATATCAACTAAAAATCTGTTTACAATAATGCAAATAAACTAAAATTTGGAAAATATGTCTTATGCCTAGCATTTAGTTTTAGAATTTAACAAATGTCAGAGGTATCTAAATTTTCACTAACGACTACAACACCATTTTATCTCTTCTGCATAAACATTTATTAAAGTAAATACAACCGATCGCTTAGCAGCTATTTTCCATAATTAATAATGATCGTCTACTTATTTTAGACATGAATTTATACATAGACACAGGAATATATATGTGTGTGTGTCTGTGTCTGTGTGTGTCTGTGTGTTCCAAATTTTATATAAACAGTAATATTTGATTTCATCGTCTATTGCTTGTAATATTATTGGTAAAAAAATCCAAAGAATCCACTGTTTTCTAAAGCGAAACAATATTATTTTAGATTGTTTTGTAATTTTATTTAAAAGAGAAGTTTCATTAATATGAAGAAAATTATGTTTTCTTTAATAATTTCAAATGTGAAAATCCAGGTTCATTTTTATTACATACTTATATGGGTTTACTTTCCTTTGATGTTTTGGAAGTCTAATAATGAAATAGTGATTTTACTTCTTGAATTTCATCCTGTGCATCCCGAAGTAACGCTAGAGTTTGGAAGAAACATTTTCGTCACTAATTGCGTAGATTGAATTAACGAAGCTTACTACCGCTAAGCATCTCGATAATAGAACTATTGCTAACGTTTCCAAGGCCAAAAGCCACTAGAATATGAGTGTTAATGAGATTATCAAACGGATAGTGCAGAGAGGGTAGAATGGGCAAACCATGACTACTCAAGAGGACGTCTGGACACATATTTAGTGACATTAGAATTCTTTAAAAATCACTGCTAGAACAGTTTGCATATAAGAATCATCTTCATATATTATTGTAATTGATTGGCGTTTAAGAGAGAAAATGACAAATTATAGGCTGTTTGCGTCATAACAATAAAATCCGATTTTCATAAATAAGTAGTAGATGAAATGATGTGTCGTTCTAATATGTCAGAGGGGCCTACTGTCATTTAACCTTCAACGATAGCCATGGGAACTCCTGACGTGAAAGTACACATTAAATAAGTAAAACGTATCTAATAATAATACCAGTAATCGATCGATCACAAAAATGCCTGTCCGCTCAATTGGATGACCTCCAGACATGAATTTTGTATAAATAAATATATATTACAGAGAAAAGAACAGTGATTGCTGTGTAGATAAGGGGTAAAACTAATGTCGAAATTGTAATTTTTTACTAGACGTTCCGCGTCTCTATCAATCTTATTGACCTTATTTGACATGAACGAAAAGTGCGATGTGACGATGAATAAGTGCTTAATGACACAGACGGACATCCTAGACATACCAAGTTCGAATCCGGTTCGTTCCACGGAAACACTTTCACTTAGGATGTTGGCAACTTTCATTTGGCTACTCCCGTAAGTACCCGATTCGTCTAGAAAAGATTCCAACTAGAAAGTATTCGGAGAACCCAATACCAATCATAGAATAGTTTGCACTATAGGAAATACATGAAAAAAAAATCTCACTAAATTTTGTCTACGATTTAAATCAACCATAGACAGTTTTTCCAGCATCGAAACAAATATGAATGCAGGAATATAAAATAGGTCGAGTCAACTAATTGACTATAGAAATGGAATTGAGTCTGCAAGATTCCATCGTAACTGGTAGTCATTGATAGAGACTAGGAGAGATATATATCTTTTTGTTGCATTGAGACCTTTATAGAGAATTTTTTGCCCGCGCACAAATTATAGTAAAAGGCAAGGCAGGCAATATGCCGTCTTGTTTATATTATGCCTAAACTCTGATTTCTCATGAGAGCGGAATAGTTTAAATGAAATCAAAAGTTGCCTCCCATGTGAACAATGTTCTTATTGCCCGTCGTATATATCGTTCCGCTGGTGTTAACATTCAAATGTGTTCATACCAAATGACGTATTTATCACTCCGCGGATGAGAACATGCAAGTAAAAAAGAAAATAGATCTTCAGTATTTAACTGTACATGAATGCGAAAAGTGTGCTACGTAGCTGAGATTTACCTCGTCATAGGTGAGTTTTTCCTTTTCAGAGACGTTGAAGACATCACTCTTTAATTTCATTAATAATTTACGCTGAGAAAAGATGGGCTTAATATGGGTAGTTTTAAAAAAGGACCAGCATCGGCAACATTTAACATGACTCACTAGGTCAAAACTTCAGCAAGACTACTATTCACATAATTGCGAATCACAATAATATCGAATTAAAACAATGTTGTAGCGACTTGTATGTTTTTAGTCACTATGTAGCTTCCACATTGAATCATAACGCTTATTAATTGCATATTTATTTAATTAAAAAAAATGAAAATATTTTAAATCCTATTTTTAAAATAATTATCAAATTAAATCAACCAGAGTGCATTTGTTTCTTCCTAAACCTGTCAGCCATTTTAATAAATTACTAAAGTAAAAAGACGCTCTGGCAACACCGGGTAGATACAATTATTTAATAATATACATGCGTGCATTTATATGTAAATAGCCGATAGACTCTTTATTTCACCATTTTTTATATAACATCGGCCAAGATTGAACACTGAACGTTGATCATAAAGCGGCAAGTGTACCATAACTCCAACATTCGTAAAAATAGACGCAAAAAAACTGCTTAGCACCAGAGGATAAATTGATTTGTAGGTAGTTTAAACACAAGTCTGCAATTGACAAATGTTTAGAAAAAGCGAAAAACAAAACGTCAAATGCATCGCTTACCCCCATCCTTCTGTGATGTGTGAGGAGACGGGTTAGTTTAACATTTCGAAATTTATGTCTCATTCCTTTATTCTGCGGTCATTAAACTAAGGAAGGCACCCCGGCTTATTTCACTGGAGAGAAACTTGACATTTCGAGTTGGAGAACAACAGCCGCCCTTTCAAACTCCGTTTGTTTATTTTGTGAGGTCTGGATTACTAAAGAAAGCAGAGTGTTTCAATAATTCCTCATATTTGCACGCGGTAAGAAACTGCTCTCACGCCTAAAACTAATCTAAACAAGCGACAGCGATCGTTTGGAGTCGTTTTTGTTTCAATCTGAAGAAAAAAAGCGCAAATCTGAGCTGAATGTTTGACTTGAACAAAATGCTAATTCACTTTAGTCTGATAGAATATGTAACGTAACGTTAGTTGATAGTAAACTGTACTTAAGTAATTTATAAAAATGAAACTGGAAAGAAATAAAAATCCGGGTCGGCGTTTTTATAAGTGCAAAGTAATTATGACCATTGTTTTCCAAATAATGCTTGCTTCTTCTTTTTTTTTCTACCTGTTTATTTCGTCTGCCATAATATTAACAAAACTCCGCTGTCTAGACACCTGCTTAAAAGTCTTTCGTTGCCACTGAGGCGACACATGTAGATCTCACCTGGTAACGTTTTTTTTTCTTTCTATCCCATTAAACGCCTATCGTAGACAGCCATTTATCGTCTTAAACTTTACACGTCCATCTTTTTTGACGCACACGTTGCTTCTCTCGGCCACGTGTTTTATTTTTCTTGCCGTGCAAGCTCGCGCACAATTCCTAGTTTGCGTATGTGCCTTTTTGGCTAATGTTTCCAATATCTTCGCAAGCCAGCTATCTTACAGCTCCTGTAGATATTTTCCCACGCGTTCATACGCGCTACTCACAGAAAAGACCACAGTTTCTGGTCAGATCATCTCAAGTGTTTTTAAACATAGAAATATTTTTAATGATGAGTAATACTTTCTACTGTCTGCAAAACTCCAAGCTCTCTCCCATCGCCACAGTATTTTATCTCTGTTGTTCATTTTATGTAATTCAATAAACATTACTCTGTGTACCTCCTTAACAACCAACCTGACTAACTGCTTGATCCCACCTTTTCATTGTAGGTGTTTAAAAATACTGGATGATTTTCTTCTTTCCGTCTTTTTTCTTCGAATCTTTTGTCTCTGGGATTCATATTTTGCTCCACGTTTCTTCAAAAGTACCGATGAAAATAAATTTCAATGTAATATAAACATATCTTGCCTCTTAACTTGCTGCCGAGGCTTCGTCAGGACCATAGTAGCTTCATATCTTTGGTAGTAATATGCGTTATTGGTTTAAAAAAAATAACTGAGTATTTAGTACAATCGTGTTAATTATTAAGGAATCTTTTCCGTATATTTAATACAAACTTCTGCAAAAATTAACAATTACCTTTAAAAATATAAAGCGTAATTTCATGTAAAATAAAATATAATCATTATTTTTATTATCTATTATTTATAATTATTTATATATTGCACAAAGAACACTCAAGATGAGAACAATAGTCCCATTAGAAAAGTAATACAAACAATCAGTCGTCATCTCAAAAAATCAGAATTGTAATGATTTTATTTTATTTTTTAGATGAAAATATTGTCAAGTGAAACGTACATCATATGTCCAAAAAATGCGTAGTTACGTCATTACATACCAACGTTATTTATTATATCTGTGGTATTTCTATATCTAATATTAGGTGCATTTAAATATTGTAAACTCGATGTCTAACCGTCGAGCTACCTGTTTGTTATGCTAAACCTTGACGAATTATGTTGGTCCGTTTTTCAAGAAGATTCAATTGATACTTCTCATTTTGCTTTTACTTAAATAGCTGAAAAAATGTACTTAAAAATATGTCCTCAGTTCAGCGGCTTCTTGTAAAGAGTTTTGTACTCGATAGCAAGAAACTGTTATTTTGTCAGAGAGATTCTCTTTGGCGCCGACGATTTAAGCTTCGTCTTTCAAGTGTTTCAAGTGTTCGCTTCTCTCCCTGCGCATTGATCCTTCCTAAACATCAAATCCAAACAAATCGCTATGTAGCCGCGAGGATATTAACAAAAGTCTGGCTGACACTTGATCAATAAATTCTCAGTGAAGTTAACACAACTGACCTAATTAGTCAAATGCAAACAGATTGTTCTATTTTCTGGGAAGAATTAATTCGTTTATTAATTTATTTATTTGTTTCTTTGCTGATACATTTGTTCGATGCGTCCAAGCTTGTTTATGAGAGAATCCGTCTGACCGTCGGTCGATTGGTCGGTTCGTCAATCATTCTGCAATAAATAAACTAACAAATAAATATATATGTAACGTAGTACAAGTTTACATACGCGTTATCGTGTAAACACCCAGGACCCAACACGTTGTAGCAAAGTACGTCGCAAGGACAAAAGACAAATAATAACTTGGTCCACCTTTTTCCGTTGAAGAACCATTTATTTCCGGGTACTTTTCCGTATAAAACGAGATACTCGGTCTGCGCACAAATTCTTTCTTTTATGTTTTTCTTTTCTTTATCGCCGTGACGTCACTTCGCATAATACGCGCGTCCACGCTCTGTTACATATATACAGGGACATTTCACTTCAATCTGTAAATTGACGTCTAAAATTTTGAATAGCATTTTAGACTGTAAATCACACTTTATTTTGAAATAGTATTTCTAACAGTGAGCCATGCTTTATTTGGAAATAATATTTCGACAGTCAGCCATGTATATATTGAAACAAAGATTTTGAATAAGAGCTTTACTTTGAACTATTATTTTTAAGTGCCAGCTCAATTATTTTATGTTAAAAGTGCAAGGAGATTATGAAGGTACCATTTGTTTCATTTTGGGCAGTCTCTTAGCTGTTACATTCAATTAGCGATGTTACTTACAATGAAGTGATAATTACTGTTTTCTTAGTTGTAATCCATCGATATAATATTTATCGTTAGCTATTTGGTGGGGGGGGTACCTTGAAGTGTATTTTACTTTATTGCATCAAATAGCTTCATGCCTTGTCTGTCGCGATTTCCATAAAATATAGCATTTTGGATAATGTTACGTCACATGCGGTTACACACGTTTAACATGTAGACATCCGGGACCCACACATTGCAGGCTCAGTTGCAAAGGAGACAAAGAATAGAAAAAAGGAAAGAACTTCAACTCTCATTTCAGGTTTTAAGAAAAGTCCTTCATTCCTTATTTTTCTCGTCACAGAGGTGACCACACCTACGTCTCTAACGTGATCGTCTTCTCTCACGTTCTCTCTCCTTTTTATAGTATTTACCTTTTTTCATTATCTTCACATAATTTCGCACAGGCTCGACATTCGCATAGAGTCGCCATACGTGAGTCCGTGGTCTGTAACAAAAATACAGAACTAGAAGTGACGTGTATTATCCAAGTCATATTCACTCTTTCCTTCATAAACTATATTTCTATTCGTTCTTTGGCTAGATTGATTTTGAAACTTATTAATGTAATCTTTTTCGTATCGTATTAACTATGAAAAGAATTATTCCTGATTGCTTTCGTGTTACGTCAGTCGCAAGGTTTTAAAGATCACATTTTACCCTGATCGTAAACTTGACGTGGGTTTGCGACTTTTCCCTAAATGTCTCCCACAGACTAGCAAAGGCAAGGAGGTTCGTTACTTTTCGTTTGACAGATACTTGAGTTGGAGTCACATATCACGCTTTAGTTTAAAATAGTATTATAACGATTATCATGAATTAACATTGTCAACTGTCAGCTGTACTATTGATTTTGACTCTCAGCTACGCGTTTTAAATACGAGATATCTTCATTAAGTAACAACGGCAATAAACTATATAAGTCACAGACTTTTTATCGTATGGCCACTTTCATTGATAATAGATACATGAAACTATAGTCCCCTTCAACAGTGTAGTAAATAATGGGCAATCAACAATTCCCCCGCTAAGCAACAATCACGGGGTTGTTTGCTCAGCAACCGACAAGGCTAATATGCTTGCCAGCCGGTTTGCCTGAAACTCCACACTGGACCCTTCCAACCACCCCCTACCTGACTTTCCTTTGCGGACAGACACCACACTAGACGATCTAAAAATCACCCCTGCTCAGGTACACGCTATCATGAAAACCTTGACACTTCAAAAGCATGTGGACCTGACCTCATCCACGCTGGGCTATAAAAAAAAGTGCTCAGCCGAAGTAGCTCCAGTACTCTCCAAACTCTACAACAAATGCCTTAATGAATCATGGTTTCCTTCCTGCTGAAAAACTGCTTATGTGGTACCAATATTCAAGAATTCTGGCGAAAGAACTGACCCATCAAATTATCGCCCAATTAGCCTCCTCCCACTTTTCGTCAAAATATTTGAGACCATAATTAACCATGCTCTAGTCCCGCACCTTACAGATGCTAAACTTCTGACTAACAAACAATATGGATTTAGACAAGCCCGTCCCACAGCTGACATCCTCACTGTAATTTCTGAACGTATATACCATTCACTGGACAAACCGGTAGAGGGCAGAGTGGTAGCTCTAGATATATCTAAGGCTTTTGACAGGGTATGGCACAAGGGTCTCCTCAGGAAAATTAAATCATACGGTATCACTGAAAGAATACTTAACATAATTAAATCCTTCGTAGATAAAAGAAAAATCCAGGTTGTCCTCGACGGTCGTACATCTAAACAGTGTTATATAAATGCGGGAATGCCTCAGGGGTCTATCATTGGGCCTCTATTGTTCCTAATATTTATTAATGACCTCCCCGACAAAACTGCCTCTGAGATGGGTATATATGCTGATGACACCACACTCTATAACAGGCATAACAGGAAAACAAATGAACACATATCTAAAGAAATGGCAAAAACACTAGAGGATGACCTCCAATCTGTAGTGAATGGGACATAAATGGATGGTTACATTGAATGCTGCCAAGACTAAACTGGTTTCTTTCAATAATTATAAGAAACCTTCTCTGCCACCAATAGAAATGGCCAGTGACTACCTGCTTGAGAGTACATCTTTCAAACTGCTT
The DNA here is from genome assembly GCF_053919585.1 of Euprymna scolopes. Taxonomy (NCBI): domain Eukaryota; kingdom Metazoa; phylum Mollusca; class Cephalopoda; order Sepiida; family Sepiolidae; genus Euprymna; species Euprymna scolopes. The sequence continues at coordinate 11,998,475 of NC_136488.1, read as the reverse complement.
GGCCTAACGTTCACAGGAAACATGAGTTGGAACAATTATATTGAAAACATCGCCAGGGCCGCTGTGAAAAAGGTAGGCTCTCTCTACCGTGCTAGAAAACTACTGACACCTGAAAGTATCCTATACATCTATAAGGCAACCATTCGCCCATGTATGGAGTATTCTTGTCACATTTGGGCTGTTGCATCTGCTACTAGTCTCTCGCTCCTAGACGAGGTTCAAAAGAGAGTCGCCAATCTGATAGGCCCTGAACTGGCATATAAGCTTCAGCCTCTGTCCCATCGACGAAACGTTGCATCCCTCTGCCTGTTCTACAAGTATTTTAATGGTGAATGCTCTGACGAACTGCAGACACTTGTGCCCCCACGACGTAGACACCCTCGACAAACCCGACAGGCAGCTAAATCTTACCACCACACAGTAGAGATCCCTAGATGTAAAAGATATTTCTACTCCAGTAGTTTCTTCCCCAGAACCGTTAGACTTTGGAATTCCATTCCAGGTGTTACATAGTGTTATCATTGAAGTTATCACTAGGGTTATCATAGAGGGGCACCAAATTGACGTTTGGTGTATAACATAAAAGGGGAGGACCATAATTGTATTTGTTGTCATGGAATGATTATTATTAGAATGAAAGGAGATTATGCGTGTCATAAAAGAATTCCGTGTGCGTATGATCGTCTAGTTTCATATGCGGTTGTGTGTGTTCATCTCTAATTGTTCATATGCTTTTGTGTGTGTGTGTTACATGCATTTTCTTCGACATACCTTACTTCATGTGTCGTCGATGTTGATCCATCTGGAATTTATCTTCTCTTGGAGGGTTACTGGTACCTGTTAGACGAAGATTTATCACTCCAAGACGATGAATTGGTTTTATAGTTTTTTATTTTCCTTCCAGATGTCGACACAGAATATGGAAGTGAATCTTGCTTGCTTTCAACACGTCAGCGTCCCCCACCCCCAGTGAAGGTGAGGGAACAGCTATTAAGCCGTCCGTCTTCTTCAAAGCCCAAATCCAGTCTCACAGATCTAGCCAACCTGACCACGTCACTCATACGTAATCTGGTCAGCTGACCCTCGGTTCCTCACCTCTCTCTCTCTCTCTCTCAATCCCTTCTGTAACACCAGGTTCCTGCTTCCCTAACCGTACCGACATGTAGAAGTTCAAGTGCAACGTGAACCGACATCTTGCTGCCCAAATCCCTACATAGTGCCCCAGTAGTTGCTGCCCCTGATAGTAGCCCCCTATACCAAAGTGGCAATATGCCTTGTTTGGGGTGAAAATGTAATAAAAAATTGTAATCTCATTCGGCTGAAATGCATTTGCTGTACCGTTCCAACAACTTATAAAATGCCCATGGAAGTCATCTTGTGTGAGTATGTCAATGACCCTCGACATACCCTCTCTCAATTCCTCAATTGTCTCATAACGACATCCTCTAAATCTTTCCTTCAGCTTAGGGAATGACCAAAAGTCATAGGGGGCAAGATCTGGACTATAGGGTGACTGAGGATGTCTTGATGCTAATCTTGGTCAAATATCGTGTGAGAGGATGGAGCACTCCTGTGATAAACTTCGAGCAAAACTTCCGCATTTTCAGTTTCACGTAAATAATTGTGTGTACAGCTCCCATTCTGATATCAAACTGTGCATTTTTTTATCTGCATAGACGCACAAAGGTCCTTATCAATGAAATTATTCATTTAGACAACCAACTCTGGTGTTCTGCCTTACTCTTCACACACCTTTCATCATCCCACAGACCCCCTGCCTTCTTTGAATCTTTTATGCCACTCTAAAACTGATGCTCGATTAATGCAAGATGGCCCAAAAGTAGTCTAAAGTATTCCATACATTTCTGTATATTTTTCTACGTTTAAAACAGAATTTTATTGCATATCGTTTTTTCTGAAATGTCCTCGTGTCCAGCTTCAAGTCTTAACATTCATCAGCTGTGACAATCAGACTTTGATACGGTGTATTCCAATTCATGCTGTAGCTGTTCATTTGAACCTGAAATTATAGAAAAATGGTCAGTTATCTCATAAAATGTATAGCAATAACATACTGACATTTTCAAGAGTCTACGACAATTTTAAATGCATGTACAAAAAAGTCTGAAAACTTATTGAAAACACTTCGTAACTTTTTTATGTTATCAATCAAGCTTGAGTTTTAAGTTTTAAGTAGCATTTTTGGCTGGGAAACCTGAATTAGTTGAAATATAATTTTCATGTCTCAACCAACAAATTGAAGTGACGCATTTTATGAATATAATTCCTCTTTTACTTATTTATATATTTAGTGTACGATTAGAAAGATTAATCTATACTTTTTTCTAATATTTACTGGCTCATAGTTTTGTTAAATATGTGAGTGGGAGAGTTATATTCTTTGGTGTTCTCTCTTTTTTTCTGCAAACTTGTTAACTGACTTTGATTCTCTTTGTTATATGTAATCACAAAGGTCATACCAGTAAAAGAACCCCCCCCTGTATTTGGCTTTCAAGGGATCGCCAGGATGTGCACCATACAAATAAATAGTATTCACGATTTAAAATTCAGCCGGACTTTTGGCAGTTCGTTTTGTTTAATGTGTCTGTTTTAGTTGAGGACTGTTTAATCTAATATCCTTTAAATAACTTTAATTTTACACACTGTATATTCCTATATAAATTTATTTATTAAAAAAACGCTTATATACTCACAGTTGGCACAATAACCTATAATGTTTCTTCATCGTGCAAATAGTATCAGCTTTTTGCGAAACAGCAGCGACACAATCACGACACAATCGCGATACAAAATATTTAGTTTGAATTCCAACGCATATTATAAAACCCAGACACGCAACATTCTCCTTCCCCTATATTTCTCTTCCACAAACAACGTATGTGGGTAAGTCCTTAAATCTAACCTCAGTCTTTGGCCGAAAAATACCTTGATTTACGCAAGTAGAGACATACACAACACGACACTCTCTGTACAACTGCAAAGAAAGCTATGACAATACATCATACACTCCGATAAACAGCATAAATTGAATGGTGAGCAACAATGAATTCATGAATGCTTCGAGGAAGAAAGATTAGACGTCATAGCCGTCATTGCCTGTACCAGGTAGGCACCACTTGAACTTGAATTTATTTCTAAATTACAGAAAATGGAGCCATAAAAGCTGACATAGTGATATGAGACAACAATGGAGAAAGAAGCAACCTTAGTAGAAGTTAGTGTCGCCAATGATGATAGGTTAAACAGAGCTGAAAGGGAAAAGATAACGAAATACCAAAATCTTATGAACATGAAAAGAAATTGGAATCTTAGGAAGATCTCTATCATTCTAGTTATTATAGGAGCAACTGGACTCATGAAAAAGAATTTCAAAAGCTATTTGGCAAATATATCCGGTGAACCAAGTGCAAGAGAGATTCAAATAATTGCACTTAAATAGACAATCAAAATCTTAAAATTCTCAATCGCTTAGAAATATCTGAGTTAGCAGGTGGATGCTTGGAATCCGGTAGAATGCTCCTTCCTAGCTTGAACAAATTGATATTTTTTTAATAGCCGAACAACGATTGACCGTATGCATACTGCTAAAGTGTCGCATATAGAGGTTTCATACACGCACTATTTAACTAACAAAACGCAGAAATATCTGGCACTTACAAAGGTATCAGTTAATAACAAGCAGAAAATGAAATAAGTTTCCAAAACAATCCAGACGAAAAGGAATGAAAATAAAAATAGTGAATGAAGAAAACAGTAAATATTATGTGGAGAGTAAACGTATATAATAGTGTCACTTCTATTTCTGTAGTATAAGATTCATAATGCGAATATTCTAATAAATTAACAAACAAAAAATATCAAATAGTAATACTATTTAACACGTGGAAAAATAGAAAAAAAAGGTAAAAAAAAAGATAAAAAGCAGAAAATAGCTTCAATTTACTTTTTATTGTTAAAATCCTGAATGACTTTAAAATATTCTTTTGGTTTCAAATAATTGGAACAGGGATCAAAGGATTATCTAACTCTCTCGGTTATTTAAGGGCATATATTTATATATGTATATATAGAGTGCTCATACCTAAACTAATTAACTGATCATTATTAATTTTGAGAAGTACCTGAAAAGCGTAAGGATTAAAATGTAAGCTATATTTAGTTCATGAAGATTTCCAGAAAAGGACTCAAAAGAAAATTAAAACATTCATTGACAAATTGGATGTATATGATTTTTGTAAAAATTTAACAATAAATTCAAATGATGCAATGACGGCTATGACGTCTGATCTATCTTCTTCGAAGCATTCATGAATTCATTGTTGCTCACTATTCAGAACACCATTTATGCTGTTTCTCGGAGTGTGTGATGTATTGTCATAGCCTTCTTTGCAGTTGTACAGAGAGTAGGTTGTAGTTTCTTTTTGTCCACAGAGAGCGCTTGTCCTGACCATTGTATCCAAAAGAATCTTCTCTTCAGCACAATGAGACACGAAACCATGAACAGAATTATTCCTGATTTCTTATATTCCGTCAGTCATATGCTTTCTGTGATCTCACGTTGTTCTGATTGGGCGCTGAAGTTGGTAATCTACCTTTCCCTAAATGTCTTCCACAGACAAGCAGAAGCCAGGATGTGCCTTACTTTTCTTTCAACAGTAGTGTATTACCGCCGCTTTAGACAATACGTATTATAGATAAATTATTGAATATTTCCTAATATATTCTGCTCATATAATTTCAAATCAGCAGACCTATGAAGTTTTCCATCGATGTTCGAAGACGTATATGATATAAAAAAAGTTCGTTTTTTTTAATTTTTTTGTTTTGTTTATTTTTTGTTTTTTTTTTGCTCTCTAATGGAAAAACAGATTAAGAACAGCCAACAGAAAAAATAGAAAGTTCTACATTAGAAACATTTACAATTGCTCATTGATAGTGGTTATTGCATTACCACATGTGATTAATAGACAAATGACGATGGGCCAGAGAAGTTGAATTGAAATATAATCGACGAGAAAGATAAAGAAAGCTAGAGAGAGAGGGGGGAGAGAGAGAAAGAGAGGAAAAGAAAGAGAGGGGGAAAGAGAGAGAGAGAGAAATAAAGCGAAAAAACCATTCAATTGGGTGTTGTTGCTTTACTTTTTCTTCTAGTTGGCCATATATTGCTTTTAAATTTGAGCGAAAGTTGTAACTGAGGAATCTCATTTTGGCTCAATATATAATAGATGATTGAAGGTTTTAAGAAATGTTATTCGTCGTTGAGCGTTGACTGATGTGGTCGGCCTGTAATTGCTTCTACGCCATCTGTATACTGGTAAAGGAGTGAAAGCAGAGCTCTCATCTCTCGTTCACGTACGTAATAGGTTGACACATCAACAGGCCATTTTTCTCATATTCTTGTGAGAAGTCATAGTCAGACGTAATATCGTTAAAATGTCAGATTCTTATGTTACCCCACATTAAATAGTATTTTTGCTTCTCCATCTGTAACACAAAAACTAATTCATATGCGTGTCTACATTACTACGTATAGTGATGGTGGCCTTGAGAATCAATAGAATTCAGCCTCGTTTGTTGGCGCGTGGGAGAGAAGGGTTACTCATCCTGGTGACAGCATTCAGTGAATTGATTATAACTGAAAAAATGATTTAGGTCAATGAAAATGTTTATTTCTTTCGCGCATTTTTATTATGAATCATTTAAAACGTTTTAAACTCGGTATTGTAATTGTCTAGCTTTCTATAGTAAGCCTCCTCCCTCCTTGCTTTCTCTCTCTCTCTCTCTCTCTCTCTCTCTCTCCCTCTCTTTCTCTCTCTTCCTCTATCTAAATGAAGTCTCTCGGCGAGTCCCGACATATTAGGTTCAAGCAAATAGTTGTCTGAAATCTACACAGGTTATATGTTCATAGTAACGTAGGCTTTGTGTAGCATTGCCCCTTATTTAGAAACGCTGCTAACCTCGGAAATGATTGACAAAGCAGACAGTTCAGATCAGGTTTTATATCAGTGTCGTCTTTCGGGATGCATGTCTCGACGAAAACTGAGGGTACATTTCTAATAATTGCTTATAGGCGCTCCAAATACTAATCTGAACATTTTTAAGTCTCGGCAAAATACATACAGTGCCTAGTATTCCTAAATTCTCAAATAGTCACTTATCTGGTACTGGCCAGATTTATCATTATTTCAGTATCGTGATTTAATGAGAACCAGTGTGTTTATCTTTCAATAACCTTTGCAAAAGAATTTGCGTTGTCGCAACAGCTGCTTACAATTTGAGTTCTCGCTAGTGGCGATCGTTGGTCTTCACTGGAATTTGGTTGGCAATAAGTCTCCCCAGTGGAGGTCTGGCTAGTGCTTTCTCTCCTCGGTCGTTCCATCCCCCTTGATTCTCATTAATTGTTTGCGGTGCCTGTTTACAGAAAAAAGGAGGAATTTTTACATTACACAATTTCAGGTTTCATGATCCCATGTCATGTTCCTTTGTGTTTGCATCCGTAGCTGTTTCTGTGTTTACTTTGTGTGTGGTTTATGTGTCGTGTTAGTTTCCACATAGCAAGGTTTTCCTTATTATTTCTGCAGTTTTCATTATTGAGATTCGATATACCTTCTCTGCCATCCCTCTGATTCTAATCTCTCCCATTCTCTTTTCAAAGTTTTCGGTATCGTTCCTAGTGCTTTAATTATTAGTGGTGTTATCTTTACTTTCTTCATTTTCCAGATCCCTTTGAGCTCTCTGGCCAGTTCCGTTTATTTGCTCCGCTTTTCAGTCCTCTTGATCTTCACTCTGTGGTCTATTCAAACGTCCAAATCTACAATATGGCGGAACTTTTCTTTCTTGGTAACTATTATTACACCCGGTCTTCTAGCTTGGATTGGTTTATTCGATTGTATATCCATGTCCCATAGGATCTTGTGACTTTCATTTTCCATTATTGCTGCCGGTTTGTCTGTGTTCAAGATGCGATTGTTTGTATAATTGCCAATATTTGTGTTTGTACCAGTTGTCCGTGTGTTAGAGATGCAATTGTTTGCATAAGCTAATGTACTGCCTTCGAACTTGGTTGTGACTATTTTTAGATTCTTTTTGGCTTAATTTACTGCATTCACTTATTATATGGTTTATTGTTTCGTCCCTTTATCTGCAAAGTCTGCATTCGTTTTCTTGTGTCTTATCGATCCTTGTTTTAATGTGGTTGGTTCTAATTGCGTTATCTTGCGCAACTGTTATTAGTGATTCAGTTTCTCTGTTAAGGTTTCCTTTTTGTATCCACTTCCAATTATATTTGTGAGTCTCTTCTTTTGTAATCCTTATGAATCATCCATGTAACTGTTTCTCTTTCCATTTTTCTTTTCTCATCTCGTCTCTTTTTCTATCTTGCTCGGTTTCCCACTCCCATGTCTCTTGCTGCAGTAATTATTCTTTTGATGTTCTGCATTATGTATTTTTCTAATCATTTTTATGTTATTTACAGTCTTCTATATAGAGGATCTTTCTTCCTCCGTCCTTCCTTTTTCTGCATATAGTCGATCAGTATCTTCCTGCGGGTGTAGTGCATTGTGCATCGTCATGAGTTTCCTGGTTTTCTGGTCGAGATTCCTTGGTTCTTCTTTGGTTCGGGCTTATAAACGGCCCAAAGTATCTTATTAGTGACACTGCCCACGTGTTTATTCCTTTACATAGGTTTCGATTATCTTGTTTGGTTTCAATAAGTTTTATTGTTATTCTGGGATATTCCTTTCCTGTTTTCAATTTCCTTTCCGTTGCTTTGATGGCGTATCGTATTTGTAGTTATCATGTTCACCTAGTACCCTAATTTCCGCTTGATTGGTAAGCACTATACCTTCAGTTACCTCTAGTTTTCTCCTCATCATGGTCCGCAGTGCGCACTTTTCCATACAAAATCCCATTTTGATATCCTGGCTAAAAGTTTGTGGTCGTGTTTATTAGTGTTTCTAGTTCGGTTTTTGTTTTGCAAACAGTTTCGGGTCATGTATATTAGGTAGTTGACTCCGTCTTCTGTGTTAGTGAACTTGTATCCGGCTAGGCATTTTCTTAGGATGTTGTTTAGGTGAATCATAGCTATATTGACCAATAATGGTGATGGGGAATCACCTTGGAAGATTCCTCTTTGTATTTTTATTTCAGTTATGTATTATCCATCAGCTGGCAGTGCAAGTCTTCAATTTTTCATTGCATTTTCTATTAGATTGCTTATATTACCTGGTATTTTGTACATTCTCAAGCAACCTATTATCTATGCTTGCGATATTCTATGCTCTTTTATAGTCTTTCCATGCCAGGCTAGGTACTTTTACTACTTTTGGCCCACTTCAAAATTCTTTGGTCTATGTATTATAGGTCGTGTGTTTCTCTTTTTACTTTTTAGCATCCTGCCTGTTCCTAGTACACAGTTATGAAGGGACTGATAAATTTGTTCTCTAAGTCGTGCAGTATTTTCCACATTGTAGGTAAACAGGTTATATGTATATAGTTGCTAGGAATAGTCCCTTTTTGTATATGTTTGCACACTTGTAGTTCTACCTTTTGTCATCCATTCTGGTACATGTGTTTCGTGGATACATCTTTTCATCTATTATTGTTTCTGAAATTAGAAGAGGAGCCAACATTCGTCGGATGACGACCGAGTCTCCCATGCTGGCCACCGAGGGGGCACTTGCTGTTCGTGACACCCAGATCTTTCATCTGGATCCCATGTTGCGTATTATTTGTAAGTTGTATATTTCATGTTGTGATGTTTGTGGCTAATACGAGCCCAGAGTTGTTTTACTTGCGGTTCTATTACAGGGATAGTGTTACCTGTCACATCGGTGAGAGGTAATGTGCACTACCACGCGTTTATAAAGAACATGAACAGTCGGTACAAAGATGGGTACAACAAAAAAAACAGTATCAATCGGAATCATTATTCTGTAGAAGGGTATTTAAAGATAGACTTCCCTTATACAGGTGTGCGTAGTTGCAGGTATGGAAGAGAATGGGTGGCTTTTGTCTTTATTTTAATTTTTTATTATTTATTTTTTATTTTCTTTCCCCCGGATTGGAATTACAAAAAGAAACAATTTCAGTAATTAAGTGGTAGAAAGGTTATATGTCTAAATTATAGTGATTCGTATATCATGAGAATTGATAGAGGTAGTTAAGGATGTATGTTCTTATACATAGATAGCAAGATAGGTCTTAGTGGTATTATCAAAGCCTGAAATAAATAAGTGAATCCTTACTTCCTTATTTCGGTTAATCAGGAAAAGAAAAAAAAATTAAGTGAAAACGGAAAAATCCCGTATGTGTTTTTACGGCATGGTCGATTCGATTCCTAGATTCTTCTTAATAAATATTTTTGGAAGTGGTCGTCCATATCTAAGGCATTCAAATTGCCATAGTTAAAACAGTCACTACGGCTAGAATAGCGGCCACTCCTCAATATATATGTAGTAGAGTGATAGATGGACAACTATACCTTTGGGGGCATTGCTTCCTTTACGTGTTGTCGTTTGGAGTAAAAGCTTATTATTATTATTATTATCATTATTATTATTATTATTATTATTATTATTATTATTATTATTATTATTATTATTTATAGTAGTGGCAGTAGTGGTGGTGGTAATGAAAGTAGTAGAGGTAGTAGTTTATTTTGACCATGGTGAATTCTATTAATTATTTAATTCGATTTTATAACCAGCAAATTAAAGTAAATTTTTATTCCCACCCTTGAGAAATTTCACGATACGATTCCATCATCGAACAATTTATTAAGAAACTGATATAATCGAATTGTTAAACATCTGATTCGTTTCTTCTGTATTTGTTAGCAGCTGACACATATACACATAGATATATTTTTCATGATAAGCTTATATTTTCTAGTTATAACTTTATTTTTTTATATTCTTTATTTTGTTTTTATTTTTATTTTTTTTATTTGGATAAAAATCTAATACTTTTTATAGAGGCTATCTTTTTTATCTGAATTCTGTGCAAATTTTTTAGTTTTATTTTTTTTATTATCAGTAGTTTTTCTATGACATGTATATATATATTATTTATTGATGTTATTTTTTTACTAACCTTCTGTCCCTTCTCTTTGTTCGCTTTGTTTTCTTTTTCCCTTTTTCTATTTCCAACTTTTCTTTCCTTACTTTTATCGTTTAAGTTTTTTTCTACTTTTACCTCTTTTTCTTTTCTCTTTTTCTATTTCGATACAAAGTTAATCCCCACTCTTCTTTTTCTGTCTTTCTCATACATATTAAATACCATTTTTTATTCTTAATGACATGTAATGTTACATCGTGATAATATTTTATAATTGCTGAATCCCTATATAATTTTCATTATGGACTAAGCTTTTGTATAAGCAATGTCGCCTGAAGCGGTCCCTAGTTACCAAGAACTGGCTGACAAAACATGCATATTAATATGTAGCGACATAACAATGCTTATGTAAAACAAATAAAAATATATAAAGAGAGAGAGAGAGAGAGAGAGAGAAAGAAATCTAGAGAGAGGGAAAGAATTACAAATATAGATATAACTATTATCTTAAAATAGGAACGTATCATGAGAATATGAAGCAAAATACATCATAGATAGGGCAATTACAGAAGGTGGAATAATTGATTATAAAAATATATATGAATAAATTACAATATTTATTAATCCGTAAAAAAAAGAATGAAACTATAAAAAAGAAAACCCCTTAACTCATGGCTTTTCAAAGATATACCCTTTTCATCGGAATACAAATATTAAGAAAATGCATAACTGGTTAGTATAAATTTGAAAATATGTAAGAAATATATACATGTGTATATTTGCGAAAATAATATGTATTTTTAATTGAATTGTAAATCACCAATAAATCATCAATATATCACTGATAAAACATCAATAAATCATCAATAAATCACCAAAAGATCACCAATAAATCACCAATAAATCATCAATAAATCACCAATAAATCATCAATGAATCATAAATATATCATCAATAAATCACCAATAAATCATAAATGAATCACCAATAAATCACCAAAAGATCACCAATAAATCACCAATAAATCATCAATAAATCATACATATATCATCAATAAATCACCAATAAATCATAAATGAATCATCAACAAATCACCAATAAATCACCAATAAATCACTAATAAATCATCAATAAATCATCAATAAATCACCAATAAATCACCAATGAATCATCAATAAATCACCAATAAATCATCAATAAATCATCAATAAATCACCAATAAATCATCAATAGATCATCAATAAATCACCAATAAATCACCAATAAATCACCAATAAATCATCAATAAATCACCAACAAATAATCAATAAATCATACATAAATAACCAATAAATCACCAATAAATCATCAATAAATCACAAATAAATCATCAATAAATCATAAATAAATCACCAATAAATCATCAATGAATCATCAACAAATCATCAATAAATCATCAATAAATCACCAATAAATCACGAATAAATCAGCAATAAATCACCAATAAATCACCAATAAATCATCAAAAAATCACCAATAAATCATCAATAAATCACCAATAAATCATCAAAGATCACCAATAAATCATCAATAAATCACCAATAAATCATCAATAAATCACCAATAAATCATCATAAAATCACCAATAAATCACCAATAAATCACCAATAAATCACCAATAAATCACCAATAAATCATCAAAAAATCACCAATAAATCATCATAAAATCACCAATAAATCACCAATAAATCACCAATAAATCACCAATAAATCACCAATAAATCATCAAAAAATCACCAATAAATCACCAATAAATCATCAATAAATCACCAATAAATCATCAAAGATCACCAATAAATCACCAATAAGTCACCAATAAATCATCAATAAATCACCAATAAATCATCATAAAATCACCAATAAATCATCAAAAAATCATCATAAAATCACCAATAAATCATCAAAAAATCACCAATAAATCACCAATAAATCACCAATAAATCATCAATAAATCACCAATAAATCACCAATAAATCACCAATAAATCATCAATAAATCACCAATAAATCACCAATAAATCACCAATAAATCATCATAAAATCACCAATAAATCACCAATAAATCAACAATAAATCACCAATAAATCACCAATAAATCATCAAAAAATCACCAATAAATCACCAATAAATCATCAATAAATCACCAATACAACATCAATAATCATCAATAAACTATCAATAAATCACCAATAAATCATCATTGAATCACCAATAAATCATCAATAAATCACCAATAAATCACCAATAAATCATCAATAATCATCAAATAACCCTCAATAAATCATCAATAAATCACCAATAAATCATCAATAAATAATCAATAAATATCCATTAAATTATTAATAAATCATCAATAGCCATCAATAATCGTTTATAAATCACCAATAAATCAACAATAAATCATCAATAAATCATCAATAAATCACCAATAAATCATCAATAAATAATCAATAAATAATCAATAAATCACCAATAAATCATCAATAAATCATCAATACATCACCAATAAATCACCAATAAATCATCAATAAATAATCAATAAATCACCAATAAATCACCAATAAATCATCAATAAATAATCAATAAATCATCAATAAATCATTAATAAATAATCAATAAATAACCAATAAATCACCAATAAATCATCAATAAATCATCAATAAATAATCAATAAATCATCAATAAATCATCAATAAATCACCAATAAATCATCAATAAATCATCAATAAATAACCAATAAATCACCAATAAATCATCAATAAATCATCAATAAATCACCAATAAATCACCAATAAATCATCAATAAATCATCAATAAATCATCAATAAATCATCAATAAATAATCAATAAATCACCAATAAATAATCAATAAATCATCAATAAATCATCAATAAATCATCAATAAATAACCAATAAATAATCAATAAATCATCAATAAATCATCAATAAATCACCAATAAATCATCAATAAATAATCAATAAATCACCAATAAATCATCAATAAATCATCAATAAATCATCAATAAATCATCAATAAATCACCAATAAATCATCACTAAATAATCAATAAATCATCAATAAATCACCAATAAATCACCAATAAATCATCAATAAATAATCAATAAATATCCATTAAATTATTAATAAATCATCAATAGCCATCAATAATCGTTTATAAATCACCAATAAATCAACAATAAATCATCAATAAATAACCAATAAATCACCAATAAATCACCAATAAACCACCAATAATAACTCACCTATAAATCATCAATGAATAATCAATAAATCACCAATAAATCACCAATAAATCACCAATAAATCATAAATAAATCACCAATAAATCACGAATAAATCACCAATAAATCACCAATAAATGATCAATAAATGATCAATAAATATCCATTAAATCATCAATAAATCATCAATAACCATCAATAATCATTTATAAATCACCAATAAATAACACATAAATCATCAATAAATCATCAATAAATCATCAATAAATCACCAATAAATCACCAATAAATCACCAATAAATCATCAATAAACCACCAATAATAAATCACCAATAAATCATCAATGAATCATCAATAAATCACCAATAAATCAATAAATCATCAATAAATCATTAATAAATCATCAATAAATAATCAATATATAATCGATAAATCACCAATAAATCATCAATAAATCACCAATATATCATGAATAGGTCATGAATAGATCATCAATAAATAACCAATAAATCACCAATAAGTCATCAATAAATCATCAATAAATCAATGTAATGGTAATCTGAGAAAAAAAAGAATAATCTGGAATTTAACTGCGAAAAATCCAATAGATAATGAAGTTCCATAATATAGACAATAAAGAGAATGACATACCAGATAAAATCAATGACACTTCTTAGCAAAGAAAAATAATGGTAACCAGATGTTGTGAGGAGGCAATGGAATTTACAATGTGTAACGAAAGAAGTGAAGAGAGTTGAACATCTGGCGATAGTTGTAAGTCAGATTTCAAGTAACACTTGTAACATTTATTATTAGAGATCGATCGTTGATAATGACTTGTGCTAAAGATCCTACTGAGAAAAAGAAGAGATAGAAGAAGAAACGTATATGGTAAATCTGTATGATTATAAAACTCAAATGACTTTGCAACGGGTGTTGTAACCCAACATCCGGTTTACGACTTCCCGTTGCGCATGCGTACATATACATAAACCCATAAGAGCGTAAACAAATAAACAAAAATCGCTGGACCGGTTTCGTTGGAACAAACGGACGTCCTTAGAAAAGCGAATATCTTAAATTTAATGAATTAAAAACTTCAATATATGGGAAGCAAACGCAAAACGTGATTACAAATAATACGTATAATCATCGACCTGTTTCATATATGCGATATCTATAATAAAAAAATAATCAATACGACAATAAAACGTAGTGTTTTACTGTGTACGTATTAAGCGTCCCAATTTTTTTTCGCGTTTAAATTATCCAAATAAACAATTGATAATACTTTCTGATTTTTAAAAGTTATTTTAACGCAATTTTCTTACATATAAATCTACTTTAACCCATAGACAACCATAAGAGCATTTTACAACGGCGATTTACCCACCGCCTTCCTTTTTTGAATTTATTCTCCATTTTCAATACACCTTTCTTAAAAAAGGTTCATACATTTTCTTCTACACTACCAACATAAATAAATAATCCCAAAAATATGTTTTTTTTAAATTGCGTTACAAATAAATAATCAACGCGACAATAAAACTCATTGTTTTACTGTGTACGTTTTCAGCGTCCCGTTGTTGTCGGGTTTAAATTAAAAGATATATCAAGATTTGAATTAAACTTTAAGTATTATGATATCTGTTCAGTGCACATTTACCTATAAGTATGGCAAACCACTTATAATTCAATGGCTGTAAGTTTTTTTTTTTTCAAAAATAAACAATTATAAACAGAACAACTCATAGAAATCTATTTATTTTCTTTCTTCATTTTAATATACTTTCATAGAAATGTTTCTATTATGACACAAAACTATTTTCTTTGCGTCACAAGTGTCACGCTCATACATTAATTCCATAGCTAACATAACATAGTGACCCAACGGGTCGCTGGTAGTCTCGTATACATTTTTTTTTTACATTTTCACCCCATACAAGGCACATTGCCACTTTGGTGTAGGGGGCTACTAACAGGGGCAACAACTACTGGGGTACTATGTAGGGATTTGGGCAGCAAGATGTTTGTTCACGTTGCACTTGAACTTCTGCAAGTCAGTACAGTTGGGGAAGCAGGGTCCTGGAATAGAATTCCAAAGTCTAGCGGTTCTGGGGAAGAAACTATTGGAGTAGAAACATCTTTTACATCGAGGGATCTCTACAGTGTGGAGGTGGGATTTTGCAGCCTGTCGGGACTGTCGAGTGTTTTCACATCGTGGGGGCACACGTGCTTGCAGTTCGTCAGAGCATTCACCATTATAATACTTGTAGAACAAGCAGAGAGATGCAACGTTTCGTCGATGGGACAGAGGCTGAAGCTTAGATGCCAGTTCAGGGCCTATAAGATTGGCGACTCTCTTTTGAACCTTGTCAAGGAGCGAGAGACTAGTAGCCGATGCACCAGCCCAAATATGACAGTAATACTCCATACATGAGCGAATGGTTGCCTTATAGAGGTACAGGATACTTTCGGGTGTTAGTAGTTTTCTAGCACGGTAGAGAGAGCCCACCTTCCTTGCAGCGGCCCTGGCAATGCCCTCGATGTAATTGTTCCAACTCATGTTTTCTGTGAACGTTAGGCCAAGGAGCTTGAAAGACGTACTCTCAGACAAAGAGTCGTTTGCTATAGGTGGTAAAGAAGGTTTCTTGTAATTATTAAATGAAACTAGTTTAGTCTTGGCGGCATTGAACGTGACCTTCCATTTTTGTCCCCATTCCACTACAGATTGGAGGTCATCTTCTAGTGTTTCTGCCATTTCTTTAGATATGTTTTCATTTGTTTTCCTGTCGTGTCTGTGTAGTGTGGTGTCATCAGCATATATACCCATCTCAGAGGAAATTTTGTCGGGGAGGTCATTTATGAATATCAGGAACAGTAGATGTCCAAGGATAGATCCCTGGGGCACTCCCGCATTTATATCATATTGTTTAGATATACGACCGTCGAGGACAACATGGATTTTTCTCTTATCTAAGAAGGATGTTAAGTATTCTACCAGTAATACCGTATGATCTAATCTTCCTGAGGAGACCCTCATGCCATACCCTGTCAAAAGCCTTAAATATATCCAGAGCTACCGCTCTGCCCTCCCCCGCTTTTCCAGTGAATGGTATATACATTCGGAATATATATATATATATATATATATATATGTGTGTGTGTGTGTGTGTGTGTGTGTGTGTGTGTGTGTATTGGGGAAAATAAGCGTATTTAGTCATATTTATTTTATTCATATTAATCCTTTTAGAGAGGTTGATGTAACTATAGAGCATATAAAATAAATGACCAAATAAATAAATTCAGAATTGCAAGATGTTATCCATCTTACTGTTTATTTCCTTAATCATGTCACATTTTTCAATTGACAGCACCTGTTTCGTAGTGCAGGATCATTCATGTAATTACTATGTCAATTGTTGAATTTATTCTGCTCATCAAAAGAATACGAGTTCATTAAGTTTAAAAGAAATTAAAAGGAATATATGCTTGATTACAAGATTTGCAATTGGGAAGAGAAGTTGCAATTGTGTTTCTTTTTAGTTACGTCATCTTTGAATTCTAATGTAGAGTCACCAACACCAAACCAACTTATTAATTTAGTGCAGTCATATTTTTATAATTAACATAAAAATATCTTATATAATACTTTATTAATTCATTATTTATAAATAGTTTATATATTTTTTCTTATATAATATTGACAATAGTCAAATATATATATATATATATATATATATATATATATATATATATATATATATATATATATATAATTGACAATTCCTGAATTGCTGTTCTATAGAACTTTATTGGAGATATGTTGGCACTGCATATTCATCCTGGATCTCGTGCTTAGCGCTGGAAAATTACTGAATGACAACTTGGTTTCCCGGATATTCTTACGAAGTTTACGATGCCAACTTTATAAGTTTGGGATTGCAATTTTTTAGCTTTATATTAATTTAATCATTTTTTTTTATTTTAATTTTCTATTTATAATTTTTATTGTCTATTATTGTATTATTATTTTATCTTCATCCTCAGTAATCTTTATTTTTATTTTATTTTCTCTATGATTTCTTATATATTTCCTTATATATTTTTTTCAATTTGTTAGTATACTTTTTTCATTTTATCTATATTCTTTATTATCATTTCTGCCTTGTGTACCTCTAGTATCGTTTATATTTTTATTTTCTCCTCTCTTAACTAATCCTCTAATGTTAGTATATATATATATTTTTTGTATATATATATGCATATATTTATATGTACAAATATATATATACATACACAAACACACATGTATGTATGTATGTATGTATGTATGTATGTATGTATGTATGCATGTATGCATGACTGATTTTCTTTCTGTTCTGATGTATCAAGGCTAAAGATTTTTCTTTATGGTTTCTTTATCCTTTATTGATTTTATGATCAAATAAAGTTTATTTCACTTTGAATTATAATCAATTATTTCTAATATATATATATATATATATATATATATATATATATATATATATATATATATATATGAGTGTGTGAGAGAGAAAGCGAGAGAGTGTGCGTGTGTGTATATGTGTTTGTATCTGTGTGGGCGCATCTGTGTGTGTTCACTTACAGGTACATTTTGTTCTTCCATTAACCCAGTTTATATTATCTTCTCTAGATTTTTCTTCCTCGTGTCGACACGCCAAATAGCAGTTGTAAGACGAAAACAAACATGTCTTCTAAAGACCTCTCCAATCCCTCGTGTCCTCGACCGCCGAGACTGCACATCCCGTTATTGTACACTGATTACCACAGCTATCACTCTAAAACGGCTAAAAGCAAATCTGCCTGGCTCCTATCCACATTTCTGCTTTTTTACTCATGAACACATCACCCTCACCAATCCCACCTTCACTTCCTGCGTTTTCTGTTTTGTACCCATGTCTTCTACACCTACAACGCTTCGATACATCAAACCCATCTGAGAATGCACATACCTAAGCTTTACTGCGTATTTTTAGTGTTAACATAAGTACAAAAGACATGTGCGTATCTGCGGATGTGTCTCGTAACTACTTGTGGGTTATTAGACCTAGGAATGTTAAATTCGTAGCAATAATAATGTAACGTTTCTGAAGTTGCTAGTTTACCATTAATTACTGGCAGTTTTTTTTTTTTATTCTTCGGACTTCTGAAAGATTTGTATCGAATAATACGAGGTGGTTTCAATAAGTTTCCAGATGTTTTCATATTGGCACTTTTATTGTTAGTAGACATATGCAACTCAAGTCCCTTCAAAGTGATCTCTCCCTGCTGCCATACACTTTTTTGTACCAGTTTAACAACTTCTGGAAGGTTCATGGATGTCCTCTTGTGTGAGCGTGTCAATAACCTCACAGCTTTTTCGTCTCTTCAATTATTTTATAATGAGAGCCTCTAAGGCTTTCACGGGGCTTAGAGATAAACCAGAAGTAACAGAAAGCAAGTGCAGGAGGGCGAGAAATTACCTTGAAGCTCATCTTGGTTAAATAGTCTGTGATAAGAATGGGATTATGGATTAGTGCACTCGCGCAAATCTTCCGCATTTTCAGTTCCTCGCGAATAATTGTGTATACAGTTCTCATATTGACATCAAACTGTGCAATTACTGTCTCTATAAACACACGAAGGTCCTTATTCATGAAATTCTTTATTTGAAAACTCTACTCTTGTAGTCTGATTCCCTTACCCCTCCAACACCTCTCATCATCCCTCATAGACTTCCTATTTTCTTTTAATTTCTTATGCCTGTAAAACAGTGAGGACTCTGGTCTATCCGAGTACAAAGGTTACCTTTAGTCACCTTTGGACACCTTTGGTCACCATGGACAAACGGGACCAATATAGCACTGTGAAACCCGAAGTTATCTTTCCTTTTTTCATTTTGTGTCGCCAACCAAAAAATTGGGACCAGCAAGCCACCGGTTGTTGCCCGGGATTGTTCACATGATTAAAGCTCTACTTAAGCTCTAAGTCAATTGTTACTGATGTAATTTTCGACAACATGTCACTCAAAAGCTGATGCTTGATTCATGCAAGATGGTCTAAAAGCAGTCTGAAGCATTCAATACGTTTCAGTGGCATTTTTTAAAGTTTAAAACAGAATTTTATTGCATATATTTCTAAAGTGTTCTCACCTTCAAATTGCATTTTTGAAACTCACCAACTGTGACAATCAGGTTTTAGTAGGGTGTATTCCAATTCCTGCTATAGATAAATATAAATACTCCGCGGATTAAGGACTATCCACTTATTTGCCGTTCCTTTTTAAAGTTCTTACCTCTTTTTCAAAGTGTTTTTAAGTTTTATTAACTATGTGTTCTTATATATATATATATATATATATATATATATATATATATATATATATATATATATATATATAGTAATTTATAAAATATATATGGCGATTAAGCTACACTGAATATTCTGCGTTTCATCCAACTATAGGATTCGTCAGGCTTATGCGCATAAACCTGACGAATCCTATAGTTGGATGAAACGCAGAATATTCAGTGTAGCTTAATCGCCATATATATTTTATAAATTACTAACTAGCTCTACCTACGTATTGAGCACTTTTGAAGTAAATACTTAAAGTTTACGCATAAATCTATACTTTCGTATAGTAAATTTATGTGAATAAATGAAATAGTTATATATATATATATATGTATATATATATATATATATATATATATATACCCGAAACAGTGTTTCATGGTAAACAGCTGATGATCCCTTAAAAAATAAATTATTAGTAGTACTATAGTAAATTCGAGAGCGAGTTGATGCAGTGATTGCAGGTTGTTAAATGACTTACTGACTAGATGGTTTCAAAGACTATATATATATATATATAACGCGATGGTTGTAGGTTTGATCCACGGCTGAGAAAAGGTACATGTCTAGCCGCACTGATGAGTTGTGATGCAACGAAACAGTACTGTATGTGAATGACTAATTAGTCCCCCTCTTTGGGTTTGCATTTTGTAAATATATTTTCACCCGACGCGTATTTAAGCGATTAAGCGAAGCCCACTGTTTGTTTGTAAACAAACTTACAGTTTGTGCGACGGGCAAGTGCTAATTTATAAGGCATTTGAAGAGAAATATTTACGGGCACTGATTCTTGGTCCGAGTGTTAAACTGCCGACTGTCAACGCTATGGTTATAGGTTACATCCACGGCTGGACAAAGGTGTATGTCTAGCCGCACTGATGAGTTGTAATACACCAAAACAGTACTGTATGTGGAGAACTATATATATATATATATATATATATATATATATATATATATATATTACACAGTGATCACCACTTATCAAGGCCCGGAAGCCACTCAGGGATAAGGGTTATTGCAAGTACATTACGTTAGTGTGGATATATATATATATATATATATATATATATATACACATACACAAAAACATATACATACTATATATATATATATATATATATATATATATATATATATATATATTAGGTTCCCTCGATAAGTTTCCAGATTTTTTGTAGAGGCATTTGAAATGGTCATAAATTCTTGAAAATTCAGTATGTTATAAGATGACTTGCCAATTCTTATGATTCTAGCTTCAAATGAACAGCTGCAGCAGGAATTAGAATACAGCCTACTTAACTCTGATTGCCACAGTTAGTGAATTTCAAAACTGCAATCAAGACGTGAGAACACTTTAGAAAAACGATATGCAGTACACTTCTGTTTTAAACTTGGAAAAAACTTTAGGCTGTTTTTAGCCTATCTTGCATGGATCGAGCATTAGTTTTCGAATTTCAAAGATAGACTGTGCGAGATGATGAGAGGTGCGAGATGAAGATAGAACATCAGAGTTGATTGGTTAAATAAAGAATTACATGGATAAGGATCGTCGTTTGTCTATAGAGACGTTACGTGTACAGTTTAATGTCAATGTAGGAACTATATAACAATTATACGCGAGGAACTAAAGATGCGGAATATTTGCGCGATGTTTGTAACCACAACTTCATCTTTGTCACTGACTATTTGATTTAGACTGGAGATCAAAACAGTCCTAACCCTTCCTCTAGCCTGGACTTGCTTCCTCTTACTTTTGGTAATCTTCGAAACTCCAGGAAAACCTTGGAGGCTGTCATTCTAAGACAAGTGAGTAGATGAAAGACGCTATGACGAGAGTCATTAACACGCTCAAAAAATAGGATTTCCGTGAGGTTTTTTTTTCAGAGGTTATTGGAAAGGTACAACGTTTGCATTGCAGCAGGGGAAGATTACTTCGAAAGGGTCTAAAGTTTCATGTGTGCACCATTAAGTGCTCCTACGAAAACAAGAACGAATAGAAACTTATTCAAAGCACCTCATGTATGTGCATACGTATACACGCAAACAGATACATATATATATATATATATATATATATATATATATATATATATATATATATATATATATAGGGCGTGTATGTTATCTAGGCATCTATGTAGTTTACATTTTGAAAGTGTGTGGCTGTCTGCGTTACGATATTTCAAATGTCGGCATGAAGGTATGTACTAATATTAATATTATTATTATTATATTTTGGACGCGGCTATTATAGAAGATGATATGTTTACATTTTCAAACGGATGCAACTCTAAGGGTGCCTCTCTCTTTTCACTTTTTTTACTTTATATTTGTTCTCTTTCTGCTTTATCAATCTCACTATTCCTTTCATGTGTAGCTTTGTAAATATGTTTATATGTATATATATACATATATATTTATATACATACTCACCCACATACAGCCATACACACATATATACACACACCCATATATATATATATATATATATATATATATATATTAAACAGGTCACATAATTCTAATCCTATTAGATTTCAAAAGACACAAAGCGGAAATCTATATTTTGATGCATTTCTTCCTAGACGCATTTACCAGAATAATTAAGTTTTCTTTTGAAGTTTTTATGAAACAGGTACGCGTCAAAATACAATGTTCTGTTTTTTGTTGTTTTATTATTTCATTGTATTCTGTATTTGTAAGGTTTTGTATATATTTACTCTTTACTTATATATTTTATCGACACATTATATTAAAGAAAGATTATGAGTATCATCTCGGGGAGCTTCACAAGGGATAACTACGCCGTTATACTTAGTTCGTTTTGTTTGTTGGTTTGTTTGTCTGTTTGTTTTCTTTTGTTTTTCTTTAAATCTCTACTATTATATTAAAGCCACTTTGTGTGTGTGAGTTCTTTCCTCATAGATTTCGTAGGTTTTCTTTTTTATAGATAAAAAGAATCATTTTTACAGAGGAATATTTTACGTTACATCGGTCAGGAAATATAATAAATCTCAGCAAATCATTTTTGTAAAATCGGGAAAACCCGATGTTAAAAATAGTCTTTCTCTTTTATAAATAAAAAATAATTTTTAATGGGGAATATTTTCTGTTACACAGGATAAAGGAGATAATAAAATCTCAAAAAATCATCTCTTCTTTAAAAAAACAAAAACAAACAGATTTATTCTCATCTAGAGATCTAGCACAGTTGTAGAGCATTCGACTACAGATCGAATGATCCCCTGTTAAATTCCGGGTGTACCTCACCATTTTATTTTATTTTTTTCTTATTAATGAGTTCAATTTACTATTAAAGAAGGGGTACTATTTAAAATCGCTGCAAAACTTTCTTTTTTTTTTGCATAGTTTAACACTAAACATTAATCAGAAGTGACTTTCTCGGGGCATACATCGTCAAACTCAAATATCAGCTGACTTGGTATTGTAAACAAACAAAGGCGGGATTCGATCAACCGCGCCATCATTATTTTTTTTTATTTTGCGATGTTTCAACTGAGCAAATTGCTCGTTGTAATAATCAACAGGGGATTTATTCTATAATAACACATACGCAATCTGCGTAAATTAAAATATAATGTTAAAGCATGTTGTCCGACCGGGCAACGCCGGCCGACTAGCTAGTATCACATAAATATTTAGTAGCTTTTAATACTAACAAAAGATTGTTTAAAAAGCAATGTACTTGTTCCTTAATACGTTTGTTGGATATTTATATTGTACGCTTTTATAAGATATAAGAGGTTAGTGCAGTTTGTAGTACTCTCTACTGTGTCTTTAAAGAAAATTTAGAGAAGGCAATACAGTATAGAGGGGTAACGGATAGACATAAACTGAAGCAAATTAAAACATACAACAGTGGAACAAGATATGCAACTATTAGTCTCAGAATGGATGCTTAAACTAAAGTTGAACACATGTCAGACGAAGGCAATTATTCCTGAAATATTATACAATACGGATCCTCTCTCTGACCATGCTAATGCAAGTAAGAATAAAATGCAAGTATAAAATGTTAAAAGGTGAATTTTCACATAAGTTGTAACTTGACTCGGTTTATATCTTTTACATTACTGCATTGACTTGTATGTTTCTCATCTCTTTTCTATATAAATAAAATGAACTCATTTTTCTCCTCTGAGTTTGACCTTAATAGGATTAAAACTCAAGACATTTCATGCAAATGTAATATGCACAATCTACAACACATTATCTGAGGTGTGCTATAGGCCTATTACCTCTACACTTGCTCGATAATCGTACATTCCTATATTTTTCTGGTGAGAGTTCACTGCCAAAACCTATAAGAATCAATGGAAGTTGTATAATCTTTTCTCTCTATGTAATTCCTCTTTTCCCTGCTCCCCATTTATATCGCTACTTCATCGTTCACGGGAGACTAATATGAACGCACATCGACTTCAGGTTTTGTAGTGAAATGCTTCATATTGCGTGAAACGCACCACGCCTAATTATACATTGCTTATTTACATTTTTTTGAAACATTATTACACTAGGAAAAAATAAAACCATTCTCTCCTTTTCTGGGCGATTCTTTTCTTTTTTCATTAACATATATTATATCATTTCCTTTTCCTTTAGTTTCGTTTCGTTCGATGATTTCTTATTCTGTTTCTGTTTTTCTTATTTCAGAGTTAAATACTAATTTTCGAGTTATAGCACTACAAAATGTATCACGTAAAGCCATTACGAACAACTCAATCTCGATTAGTAACAAATGAATTTATGAGTGCTTTAAAATATTTGCCGACTCGGATCGAAAACTACATTTAAAAATGTAAACAATACATTTCTATATGCATCATGAGAAACCTAAGTTCCGATTTACTGCGTCTCGTATGCTTTCGTTCGTTTCTTTCATGTTTCCATTATTCCGATTTCATTGCAATTGTAAACATCGTTACGATATAAGTCAAAGCAAAATGAATTTCACTACCGATGCTATTTATAGCTTAAACAAGGTGTTTTCTTTTTTGTAATATTTACTTCAATATCTTAGGACTTTACTTTACTATTTATCTTTGAACTATACCAAGACAACTAATATTTATCTCAAAACTGGTTTTTAAATTGCATTCGAAATTTAACTGAATTGGTAAGCTCGCCGTGACAAAATTCTTCATAACTTCTTTATAATCACGTGTACAAACGGTTTCTTCCCTTGGGGAAATTAAGTTTTGCCCTTAATCTTCAAATTCCTATTTCAGTCACCTAAATTACTTAGTGTGAAAGGAGCTTAGGAATTTCTGCTTAGAATGATATGCCGGTACATTATTACATTACGGCAAAATCATCATTCACATTCCACATGTCACCTTCTATAGGTTTCCGGGTATGCTGACACGTTTGAGGTTGTCTATTCAGAGAGCCGTTCTTAACATACGGAGGTTTGGGGTGTCTATTCCGAGACACGTTTAATTGGAAATTTTTCGATTAAATTCATGAGATCGGGCAAGTTTTCCATGGAATATTTTCGGTTATTAAATACAGAATATAACATGACATATTCATCAGGGTTTAAACTGGGCAAGCATCATTTCAAAACTGAAACACAACCAAAATACTTATCGTATTAAAATTTATCCAAATATAATTGGACAAACATTTAGTGAAAAAATTGCCTAATAAAATTACCATTTTCATACAACAATTTCGTAATGAAACCAACATTCGATTTTTTTAAATAGTTTTTTTTTCTTTTACTTTGATAGGTCAGCAACAAATAAATTAAAATGATTGTTGTTGTTGTTTTTTAATTCTTATAACGGAAAAGTGGTTTGTTGTTTGTTTTTTTTTTTGTTTTTTGTTTTTTTAATTTTTTTGTTTTAACTGCAATCGTTCTCCACTTAATACTTTTTGTTATTTATTACATGCTTCGGCCATAACTATTTTTTCACGTGTACAAACACTTTCTTTTCCTTTGGGGAAATTAAGTTTTGTCCTTCATCTTTCAATTCCTATTTCAGTCACCTAAATTACTTAGTGTGACAGGAGTTTAGGAATTTATTGCCAAACCTAAATATTACTGATAATAAAATATTATGCCACTTTAATAAACTATGTTAGGTAACATTTGCATAACATGAAATGCTTTACGGTTGTGGTAAAAATGGAACGGAAATTGACTTTTCCTTCCCTTTTCAATTCGGTACATTATTACATTACGTAAAACTCATCGTTCACATTACACATGCCAACTTCTATAGGTTTTAGGGTATGCTGCCAAGATTAAGGGTGTCTATTCCGAAACCCGTTCTTAACATAAGGAGCATTCAATTTTAATAAAACAATTTGGTAATGAAAGCAACATTGGATTTTTATAAAATAGTTTTCCTTTTTTTCAGAACAAATAAAACATTGAAAACGTTATTTTGAATTAAAGCAACTTTGAAAGGTCAACAACAAATTAATTTAAATGATTGTGTTTTTCTTTTCTTTTTTTAACGGGGAAGTGGGTTGAGTAATTTATTTATTTTTGTTTTAACAGCAATCGTTCTACAGTTAAAATTTTTGGTTATTTTTTTCATGCTTCAGCCATAGTTCAGCCACAGGATTTGCACAGAAGGTGCGTTAAATAAAATGGCGTCTCCAATTTTGTTAAATAAAATGGCGTCTCCAATTTCGGCGATAAAGTGTAGAAGAACCGTTATTCTTTGGCTTATATTCGTTGGTGGGACACAATTTAAAAAAATTAAAACGGAGGATTTTTATTAGAAGCTTAGCGCTTATTAAAATTATTTTATTGTTGAATTTTTCGCGTTTTGGTTACATTTGTTAGTTTGCAATCGCTGATAGCCCACTCCAAAAATTGAACACAATAACAGTACTCATGCAGAATTTTACCCCCCCCCCCCCGATTCCATTTATGGTAAGGATTCGACCGGCAATCACCGTATTTAACCGAGCCTTATTTAAATGTGGAAACACTAAATCAACATTTTATTTATTTTTTTTGGCATAATTAATTAATTAATGATGGGAGTATTTTTTCTCTTTATTTTCTGAACATTTGTTGACAAAAAAATAAGTTGTACATTCTCTTGAAAAATATTTTTATAATAAAAATTCCGTTTGCAAAAAGAAACGTTTACTGCCAATTTTCTTTAACAAAAAAAATGCAAGTTTTCCTGTAAAAACCTTTCCCCTAACAATTTATGGTAAAAAAAGAATCTTTTTTTAAGGGGGAAAAATTGCAGAAAATATTAAAAGTAAACAAACAATACAAAATGCAATTTTTCTTGAGGAAGGTGTTCCATTTTAAGAAACTTAGCCACAGCAACGCGTCGCCGGGTACAGCTAGTATATTTTATATTTTATTGAATTAGAACATTTTATTTAAGACATTGCTAATTCTATGATTTATTAAAAAAAACTAGTGCATTATTTTCTTTATCAATTACAATACAATAGTTGCGAGGCATACATAACCAGAATGACACAGGTTAAAAAAATATAAAGTATGTTAAATGTCACTTTCTTTTAAAAGTCGCAACAAAAATTATGCTGCACGTACATTTAATACAAAATAAAATTGAAATGGTTTAAGGAAAGAAAAATAAAGACAAAATACATCATTACTTGGAAGCTTTAAAAAAAAGCAGAAAATGTCTCACTATTAAAATAGAGTAAATAATTTTTTTCACATTTATTTAAGACGGGGAATGGCTGTCAAACTTGCTATGTACTTTCACCCTTCCTTTAACATTGGAAATAGTTTCGTTTGCCAGTCTTTGCAGTTTTCCCCCACTAACTTTGTAAAATGCGACGTATTTATTTTTGTTTTATAACTAATTGTAATAAAGTGGAAAATAGCATAATGATTAGGAGCCTTGACTGTCGTACAGGCGGTCGGCTTTCAATCCTGGCTTGAGGTAGTTGCCTGTCTAGCCGCACTGATGAGCTGTGAAACAGCGAAACAGTGCTGTATGTGCATGACTATAATGCTCCTCATCTTGAGTTAAACATATTGAGAAGAGATGCACGAATTAGCATTAGCGTATAATTAGCATTAGCGTATAATATTAGCATATAATATAATTTGTGTAAACAAATCGAGCTTAGGTATCTCAGACGATGTCAAAACATCGTTAAAACTCACGAACAGCATAGCAGCCGATAGAATAATTGTTAGGAGACTTGACTGTCATACAGGCGGTCGGGGTTCAATCCTGGCTTGAGGTAGTTGCCTGTCTAGCCGCCCTGATGAGTTGTGAAACAGCGAAACAGTACTGTATGTGGAAGTATATATATATATATATATATATATATATATATATATATATATATATATATATATATATAGTAGGCCGCCCGAAATTGCCTGGCCGTAAAATACGCATAAATCTTACAGCTTGATTAATGCAGATATCGTATTTATTATTATATATATATATTATATATATATTATATATATTATATATCGGGATCAGTTATACTGAACCCGATATATAGTTTGAGTAAAAGAGTTAGATAAAATATTACTCGTGCACCATCACCGACAATCGAAACCAAAAGGTTTACCTGACGATTTACTTTTTCCTTTGACGTTAATGTCTGAGCTATGAAGACACGTGTGCAGCAAGGCTAAAACTTAAAGCATGCAAATTCCAGTTTTTACATTTTTACACTTGTGCATTGATTTTCCCCGGCTACAACTCAAATATAAAATCTCGCATGTGTTCGAATACCCTATCTATGAAGTTTCATATGTGTAGACGAAAAACTAGCAGAGAAGTTTGGTAGATAACATTTTTAAACAAATATATATACGCATACATAAATATTTATAGAAAGAGGTTTGAGTTAGCTATAAGCTTTTTGCGCAAATATTACGCAAATATAAATCATGTAGAATATCATCATAAATATAATATAATTACACGTAATTGTTAACTAAATATGACCATCCAATCAGAAAACCGAACATCCAACGGGGAATTAATTGAAAGAAATGTTTCAAAAAATATCCAAATTACCTAGATATTTTCGAGATAAATGTATCTATGTATGACAAAGTTGCATTTCATTTGCATATAAATAAAAAGGGCTTTAATATGAATATCGACACACAAATAAAACGAATACAAAGGAGCATATATATACATATATATATATATATATATATGTGTGTGTGTGTGTGTGTGTGTATATAGATACATGCATATATATACATATGCATATATATATATATATATATATATATATATATATATATATATATATATATATATATCCCACAGGATTAGTGAATCTCTTGACAAAGGCTTCCTTTCTAGGGCAATTGCTCTTGACATATCAAAGGCCTTCGACAAGGTATGGCATAATGGTCTACTTCACAAGATTTCCAGCTACGTTATAACTGGAAATGTTTTCTCAATCATTAAATCATTTCTCTCCGATAGGCTCATAAGAGTAGTGGTAGATGGACAAAAATCGGAGGCCTGCAATATAAATGCTGGAGTCCCTCAGGGGTCAATCCTGGGCCCAACTCTCTTCCTGATCTACATCAATGACCTCCCTAAACACATACTTAAATCATTCGTTGACATCTATGCTGATGACACGACTATCTACGGCAACACATCAAAGGCTGTAAATGACAAAGTTCTCTCTGATTCTCTCTCCTCTGATCTCGAGCGCGTGGTTCAGTGGGGGAAGATGTGGCTGGTTACCTTTAATGCATCCAAAACCAAACTCCTATCCTTACATCATCAACGCTCTGATCCCCATCTGGCATCAATTGTGATGGATGGCTCTTGTCTGGGTGAGGCCCTATTCTTTGACAAGCTTCTGGGTTTGACCTTTACTCCTGATCCGAAATGGAACACGCACATCAAGTCTGTTGCCAAGGTCGCTGGAAAAATGGTGGGATCCTTCTACCGCTCCAGAAGATATCTCACTACTGATGCAATTCTCTATCTATATAAAAGCCAAGTACGTCCAAGGATGGAATACTGTTGCCATATCTGGGCAGGAGCTGCTAAAAACAGCCTATCCTGCCTTGACAGAGTACAAAATAGACTTCGTGGCTTAGTGGGGGATGCCCTTTTCTCTACCCTGCAACCTCTCTCCCACAGAAGAGACGTTGCAAGCCTATCCTTGTTTTATCGTTATTTCCATGCCACGTGTTCGTCTGAACTCCAACAACTGGTCCCCCCTTGCCAATCTTTCACGAAAAACACCCGTCTAGCTGAATCCACTGTGAAAAATTTCCCCCACTCTATATCTGTGCCTAAATCAAAACGCGGATTCCATGAACAAAGCTTCTTTCTTAGAACTGTACGCCTGTGGAACTCTGTTCCGTCTGCCTGCTTCCCACCGGACTACAACTTGGATGTCTTCAAGTCCAATGTTAACAAATTCCTAATGAACCGCCCCCTTAATTAAACACTTCATCAAATCTCCACACTAACGTAATGTACTTGCAATAACCCTTATCCCTGAGTGGCTTCCGGGCCTTGATAAGTGGATATCACTGTGTAATATATATATATATATATATATATATATATATATATATATATATATATATATATATACTGAACCTTCATATTGTACTCGTAGGACACCTGGAGTTAACTAATTGTGGATTATATTTTAATTAAGCAGATTTCGTACTACTCAACTCAACTAATCCTGCTTTCATGACTGCTGAAAAACCGCTTTGGTGGTACAAGTTTTCAAGATTTCTGTCGAAAGAACTGACTCATTAAATTATCGCCCCATAAACTCTTTCCCGCTGTTCGCCATAGTATTTGAGTCGTGACTTAATCAAGTTCTAGTCAATCACCTTACAGATGCTCCTGACCGACAATCAATATGGATTTAGGCAAGCCCGTTCCACAGCAGATATCCTAACTGTAATC
Source organism: Euprymna scolopes (assembly GCF_053919585.1). Classification (NCBI taxonomy): domain Eukaryota; kingdom Metazoa; phylum Mollusca; class Cephalopoda; order Sepiida; family Sepiolidae; genus Euprymna; species Euprymna scolopes. Next base: position 11,967,827 of record NC_136488.1, on the reverse strand, counting down.
TCTGAACGTATATACCGTTCACTGGACAAAACAGGGTGTAGAGCAGTAGCCCTCGATATATCTAAGGCTTTCGACAGGGTATGGCATGATTGTCTTCTAAGGAAAATTAGATCATATGGTATCACTGGAAGAATGCATAATGTGATTAAATTCTTCTTGAGTGAAAGTCCAGGTTGTCTTCGACGGTCGTACAGCTAGTCAATATGATATAAATGCGAGAGTACCTCAGGGATCTATGCTTGGATATTTATTATTCTTGATATTCATAAATGACCTCCCTGATAAAATTGTGTCTAAGATGGGTATATTTGCTGATGACACCACCTTCTGTAGCAGGTACGAGGGGAAAACAAATGAACACATATATAAGGAAATGGCAGAAACACTAGAGAATGACCTCCAATCTGTAGTTGAATGGGGACAAAAATGGATGGTCACATTCAATGCTGCCAAGACTAAGCTTGTTTTCTTCAATAATTACAAGAAACCTCTATCACCAATAGAAATGGCCAAGAACAGATTATTTGAAAGTACTTCCTTTAAACTCCTCGGCCTAACATTTACAGGGAACAGAGACTGGAAAAGATACATTGAGAGCATTGACAAGGCTGCTGCGAAGAAGGTGGGCTCTCTCTACCGTGCTAGAAAAGGACATACTCCTGAAAGTATCCTGTACCTCTATAAGGCCACCATTCTCCCATGTATAGAGTACTGTTGTCAAATTTGGGCTGGTGCAACTGCTAGTTGTCTCTCACTTCTTGACAGGGTTCAAAAGAGAGTCGCCAACCTGATAGATCCTGAACTGTCATCTAAGCTTAAGCCTCTGTCCCATCGACGAAATGTAGCATCCCTCTGCCTGTTCTCCAAGTATTTTAATGGTAAATGCTCTGACGAACTACAAGCACTTGTACGCCCTCGACGGGAACACTCTTTACAAACTCGACAAGCAGCTAAATCCCACCCCTTCATAGTAGAGATCCCTAGGTGTAAGAAAGCCTTCTACTCCAATAGTTTCTTCCCCAGAACTGCGAAACGTTGGAACTCGCTCCGGGATTCTGCTTTCCCAACTGTACTGACATGCAGAAGTTCAAGTGTAATGTGAAAAGACATCTTGCCAATCATCTCCTTTCATAACACCATTGCAACTTATGTCCCGGGTAGTAGCCTCCATCTTTCAAAGTGCTGTGTGCCTTGTTTGGGGTGAAACTTGAATAATATATATATATATATATATATATATATATATATATATATATATATATATATATATATGTATATAATGAAAATTACAATTGAATTTACCAAAATGATCCAAGATGGTAAAATTAAAGTAAATTATAAATATTAAAGAATTAATATTTATAAAATTATCTCAGCCAGATATAAAAGTTCGATAAAACCAAATAGGAAATAGAGCTTATAATATGAGCAAACAGTTAATAAAATATGTTAAAAAAACACTTTGAAATGAGTTAAAAACATATTTAATCTGAAAAGGAAACACTAGATAAATGGATAGTCCTTAATCCGCGGAGTTTCGAAGAAATACTCTCCTTCTCATCAGAGGGCAGGAATTAGCAAAATGCGGGACCGGATTTTGCATGCAGAAGTATTTGATGAAACAACAAATAAGTCAAAGATCTTACTTGAAAATAAAATAAGTTAAGCAGAGGGAATATGGTAAAGAAAAAGGTGATAGTCTGGTGGAAGATAAAAAATCCAGTGACGGCAAAATCCAAATTTAAAACTTCAAGAAAGTTAAAAGAATTTCCATTTGTACAAGTAAGATCCAAGGAAATCCCGTAATTGGAAGAAGATGGTCCATAATAATCCAAAGGCAGAAATCCATGGAATAATTCACAAAAAGGTGTACAAGGAAAAAAATAATATTAATAAAAGAAAAATAAGATGTGCTTTTCACTCTACTTCCGAGACATAACTATAAACAAAAAAGATCTGAGAAGAGAAAGGAGAAAAAAATGATAAAGTTGAATATAAAATATAAGATAAAGGGAAACAAAAGTCAAAATGACCCAGACAGGAAATGTTAAAGGCGCGAAAATATATATATAGGGCAAAATAATATAGGTCAACTAAAATGTACAGGCCATCACTTAAAAAAATGTCAGCAAGAGTTTTTAAACGACACTAAAAGGAAAATAAAAATAAAAATAAAAAAGGAAAATAAAAATAAATAAATAAATATATAATAAATAAATAGAAAAAAATAAAAAATAAAAAAATAAAATATAATAAAAAATAAAATATAAAATATAATATATAATAAAAAATAAAATAAAATAAGAATAAAAATAAAATTAAAAAATTAAAAATTATTTAAGGAGAGAAGAAGGCCGTTATCTGCAATTTCAGGGAAAAAAAAGTAAGTAAATTCATATAGTAAAATTTAAGTAAATATACATACAAGATATGAAAGTGTGGGAAGATTGATATATTAGATAGATAGGAAAGTTCAAAGAATAAAACAGAAAATGCAGATAAAAAACCGGCCATGCAAAGAAGAGATAAAGAATTAAAATGAAGGATTATTAAAATATAAAGTATTAAGAAGTATGTCGAAAAACGATAAAGTTAAAGAAAAAATATTTTATATCTATATAAAGGGTAAAAGTAATAACTATGTAATTTCAAAATTGCCATAATTAAATTTGGACTTATGTTTACAGAAAGAGATCAGTTCATTTTTAGAATTTATTATATTGTTACTTTGAGGGGAAGTAATTATAGTTATAGCTTCGGTTGTGCAGAGGCGACATGACTTAGAGCCTGGAGTATAAGACTTAACTTTTTTTATAATAGTCCATTTGATTGAGAAGGGAGTATTGTTAGAGTAAAGTTTTTTTAATTAAAGTGGTTAGAGAAGTTCCTTGGTTATTATTAGAATTATGGTTGTTAAAAGAAGAAATGTGGTTTGATATTCTTTTCTTAATTAATGTTGAAGTAGCGCCGATATATGTATGTACTTTATTAAAAACTCAAAGTCTGGTATTAATATTAATTTGCTGATTTGTATGAGTTAAATAGTTTGGATTTTGTTCATAGTGTTCAACAAATGGTGGGACAATGATTGTATGAGGACTATTTTTGAGGGGATAATGAGCGTTGTTAGTGTTAGGATGGCTGTTAGGAGAAATATTATTATTCTCATTAATATTGTGATTATTATTATTATTATTATTATTATTATTATTATTATTATTATTATTATTATTATTATTATTATTACTAGTTGTATGATTGTAGATAGAAGGGCTGCTCGAATGGTGTATTGGATTAGTAACTATATCAGATGGAGGATGGGAAGAAGAATAACTTGAAGACGAAATATTAGTGTATGTTATGGGAGGATTGCGTGGGAGCTCAATAAGAGTGTAAGAATATATAACATCTTTATGAAGTTTCAGTACATTGTTAACATGACTCTAAAAATAGTTTTTCAAAAGTACTCAATACGAGCATATAGCTAAATTTTATATATATATATATAATTTAGCTATATATATATATATATATATATATATATATAGTTTCTTTTATGGCATGTGTGTGAATGGCCAAATCGCAACGTTGTATATCAAAACACGCGTTCTTATATACGTGGGCGTGGACACAGTGATTGCTATAAAAATGTATATGCCGAGGATTTGTTCCGGCCGTATGCAGCGTCAGTTACAATGTATGTATATATATATATATATATATATATATATATATATATATATATGTGTGTGTGTGTGTGTATGTGTGTATGTATATATATATATATATATATATATATATATATATATTTAAATAAAATGGGTTAAGAAATTCCAACGAAAGAAAGATGTATATTTAAATAAGGGAGTAGTCACCAACAATGTGTATTTGTTAACATTATTTTATTATTCCGTGTCTTGGTTTTTCATTGAGAATTATGTTTGGATAATTGTAATAATGTTTTTAAGTCATTGAAATCGTTTTTACGCGCGTTTCAGACGTTCTGTGAAGCGTCCTCGTCAGCAAGCACTTGTACCCTTTTTACAGAAATACCCCCGAAAACCCCGACAAGCAGCAAAATCCCACCTCTTCACAGTTGAGATCCCTAGATGTAAGAGAGCCTTCTACTCCAGTAGTTTCTTTCCCAGAACCGCTAGACTTTGGAATTTCCTTCCGCGTTCCTGCTTCTTCAACTGTACTGTCATGCAGAAGTTCAAGTGTAACGTTAACCGACGTCTTGCTGCCCAACTCCCCACATAGTACCCCTGTAGATTATGTCCCTAATAGTAGCCCCCTACAGCAAAGTGGCAATGTGCCTTGTTATGGGGTGATAAAAAATATAAAAATAAAATAAAAATAAAACTGATTTTTACATGAATTCGAGTGAAATTGTTTGCTATATTTCATGTGGCTTCTATAGTGTATATAGATAAGACACAAGATCAGTTTTGATTCTAAGGAAAATGCAGCTTACTCATAGACCCTAAAATTGGATCTAAAATCAAAATAGCCAGTCTAGAAGGAATTCTCATTCACTGAAAAAAACATGTAGCATCAGAACACACACACACACACACATATATATATATATGTGTGTGTGTGTGTGTGTGTGTGTGTGTGTGTGTACATGATTAGTTTTTCTTTTTGTTTTTGTTTTCTTTTTTGTTGTTGTTTTTGTTTTGGAAAAAGAAATCCAGCAGAGTACTCAATTAAAAGGAAAATCCGAAAAATAAGAGCGTATTTATATTTTGTATGTTGTGCACAAAAAGTTGTTAGATGAGATAAGTCATTTGTACCCCCCCTGGATTTAGCAAAGCGAGAGTTAAACGTGAACTCGTGATGTATATATATAGTTTCCACTTCCGATTATAAAATAGATAAGTATTGGCTAGAGAGAGCTTGATATGGATATCTAAAACGGTCCTAATTATCGGGCTTGAAACCGACGGTACCAATGACTTATCTCATCTAACAACTTTCTGTACACAAAATACAATATATATATATATATATATATATATATATATATATATATATATATATATATATATATATATATGCACTAGTAGTAAGCCCGGCTTTGCACGGGCCCTATGAACTGTTTATAACTTTATGCGCTTATATATATATATATATATATATATATATATATATATATATATATATATATATATATCACGGTTTATGCCATGTCCAGGTAACCTACATCTAAAATTTCAAGTGTTTAGACCTTAAATTGGCGAAGAAGTTTTGTACAGTCTGCAAAGTCAACTGTTTCAACTTTGACATCTTGGCAACTATATATATATATATATATATATATATATATATATATATATATATATATATATATATATATATATATAATTTTATTGCATTGAAGCTAAACTTACGATAAGCAAAAAAGAGACACTTGCGAGCACAGAAATGTTACAACAATCGTTAGGTTTTTAAATCCCATATATATGAAGAGTCGAAATCTCTTGGGTCCATGCCAAACAGAGATAAGCTTTCTATCTATCCCCTCCGTATCCCGGCAAAACATTTAGATATCTATTTATTCTGAGTCTGTCAACGATCAAAATCGTTTGAATGATTTTGACGGGAACAGTAATTCATGAGAATATTTTGGGGTTTCGTCAAAGGAGACACTCGCTCTATTTAAAGATTGAGAGAAGCATTCACCGCGCGCATGCAAGCATGATATCAGATTTGAACCGGTGCGTGCTCTCCCATGAAAGGACTCCAGAAAAGAAGAAGCACATGAGCCACAAATATAGGAGATTTTGACCAAGCTATCTTACAATCTGTAAGTGTTCCTTTAGATTACAGATTAAATATATGCGTAACGCACTTTATATATATATATATATATATATATATATATATATATATATATATATATATATATTATACAATACCGATTTACCAGTAGTAGAAACTCATTTTATTTGTTATTTCAAAAAATGTAGTTTATTTGCCATACTTGCGTACAATTGTTTCGATCAATTGTTGGTATTTAAGTATATAGTGGCTCTTTATTATAATTGTACTAAGTCGGCAGCTCATCAGCGCGATGACGGTACATACAAAAAACAAATTATCACAGTCTCAACTTATAATTATATTTTCTATTTATCTAACTACATAAACTATATACTAGCCTAATATCACAATATCTTAATAATGGAAAATAGCCTTTATATATGTCGCATGTAGAGGTACAAAAATGTTGATGTGAAAAATATTTCATAGGCTGCTGAGACTATGAGGATTTTGTATGCCCTTTTTCTGCGCTGATGAGCTGCCCAGTTTGTATGATTATAATAGCCAGTATTTACTTAAATACCAGCTATGTGTCGAAACAGTTGTACGTAAGTGTTTCTAAGATACACATATTTTTTAATGAATACTAAAACGATTGTCTATTTCTGTTAAAGCGGTGCATTATAAGAAATATTTATAATTCTGAATATTTAGCATCTAAAAAACCTTGTGTCATGTGCTTATATATTTAAAAAAAATATTATAATTAGTTAATTATATATATACGGAAACATACACACTAACACACACACATATATGTGTATTTCTGTATATATAATAAACTACATATATATATATATATATATATATATATATATTCATCCATATACAGTACTGTGTAGCTGTTTTACAGCTCACCAGTGTGGCTAGACAAGCAACTACTTCAAGCCAGGATTGAAACCCGATCGCCCAAACGACAATCGGAGCTTCTAACCATTATGCTATACGGCTGCTGCTATGCGGGCAGTAAATTAACAAAGTACCTAAGCTCAATTTGTTTACACAAATAGCATCGCTTCATACGCTAATAGTAATTTGTTTATCACTTCCCAAATGCTCAACCTAACATAAGGAGCATTATGCGTGTGTTTCTTCGTGTTTATTTGCATATATATAATAGCTAGATTAACAGCATTTTCTCAGACATGTCTTAAAACTAAGGCTAGATTATGTAAGTGTTCTCGTAAATACAAACGTTCAGCGTCTTTATAGCATAATTTTTCGTATTTTATTTTTTCTGCAGTTTTTTTTTTTTTTACTTAAATTTTCACACGCTTTGGAATTTAATCTTTAAAAAGAATTTACAAATTTCAATAGGAAAAATAAAAACAAATTTAAATAATGGAATATCTCTTAAACATTTTTATTTACACATCACGTTTCTAATTGTAATAATGATTACTGAAAATAATTAAGATTGTTAAAGTTGTCTGAGTTTAATAAAAAAAAGTTCTTTGTTAATAATATTGGATATCATAAAAGCCGTGAGATAGAGAAAAAACGTCGATGAACGCTTTGATGTTTATTATAGATATGGTTACACTATAACATGCTAAAACTATGATTACGTATTGCTAGAGGCATCTGTTTCTTGTGATATGTGTATGTGGTTTTGGTTTGAGGCGGCTCAATTGCTGTTGGTGTTCAAAGGAGTCTTATTTACTTTACCTAATATGTCCTAGTAATTGTATGCCATTTATTGTTAATTTAAAAGCAAATTATATATATATATATATGTATATATATATGTGTGTGTGTGTATATATATATATATATATATATATATATATATATATATATATATATATATATATATATATAGTGCGGAGCGAATTATTATGCAGGTCGTTTTTTATTTATTTATTTATTCGTAACGTATTTGTGTTAGCTCCCTGTATTTTCTTTGCTATATTGCCGGAATAGTTATACAAACATTTGTATTAAAAAAAATTCGATTCCAAAATGTTACCGTAGTAAGATATCAAAAAAATAATTTTCAAGGGTAAGAAATGATTATAAAAACCATTGCATAAACATTCCTTTCGGGTATAACATCACAATAAAGCGTCGAAATCAGTACAATTATTATCAAAAGTCATAATTAGGATTGCCAGCGTCCGAGAAATATCTGCTTTAAAACAATGTGATGCCCTTCACTTGGAAATGTATCCTCCTTTCTTTTACATCAGAAACAGAAGTCTGTCGTCCATAGATGATGTTAAGATTTCAATTTCTGTGGATTTTTCTTGCCTTCGCAAATGGCCGTCCATAAGATTTGATTTATTGATTTATTATTGATATTATTGATTTATTGATTTATACTGTTTACCATTTTGATAAACCCGCATTTTCAAGAGCGTCCACAGGTTCTCTATGCAAATTTAAAGCAGTAGATTAAGAAGGCCTCTATATAATGCGATCCTTTTAAAATCCTTTCGATGCTAACCACTCAGAAGTCGATGCAGATTGCTTGGTGTATTATCATACATAAACATTAATTTCTTACGTCGAGAAGCTGTTTTCTTTCTTTTTTTTTTAGCCAACTTGGGAAATGTTCTTCTAAAAATTGGCAATAGGTAACTGAGTTAATTTCAGCTCCCTTGGCAACTCTTAATGGTCCAATAATCTCATTCTTTGACGATCACAGTCTAAATCATCGCCCACCCCCACCTTGCTGTCGTCTGAATCGCAATGGAGCATCGAATCTTTCAGCAACCCAATCACTTACCCAACCGCCAGGGCCTCATTTTTTGTTTTTTTTGTTTTCTTCCTTTGATAAAAAAAAATATCCTGATGATCCTGTGATCACGCTCTAATAAATAATAAATTGCTAGGGTAGAACGCCCCTCATTCAAAAATGTCACTATAGATACCTGTTCATTGCTATTCGGATACTTCTTTTTACCCATATACATATATATATATATATATATATATATATATATATATATATATATATATATATATATATATTGCTGTAAACTGGTCTTACAATGTATGGAATTGTTATAGTTTGTGAATTTGTATGATAATTTGGTATTCAAACTATAGAAATTTTTCTGCACTATTATTGATTTTTTGTGATAAGATATTCAATAGATATTGGTCGGATGCTACTGGATCCCAATTTGAATATTTTAGTAGGTAAAAAAGTAAAAAAGAAAATAAAATACACCGATTTGAATAATAATTTATTTCGCATTGTATGTACACCAACCCTGCTTAAATGCATGGTGATTCGCCGGGACAACGATGATATCATTTTAGCGCAATTTAATATTTTTTTTAATTATGGCTATTTTGTACCTTTGTGGGCACTCACTCTTAAAGTTTAGGAAGCTGGAGTGTATGCTCGTTGGATTTTTATACACAGAGGTGTTAAAAGTATTATTGGACGTATTAATAAGGACGTAAAGAAATGAAATTTTATTATTATTATTCAACTCTACTGTGAAATTAAGGATTGAGTTTGTTTGTTTGTTTGTTTTAAGTAGTAGTGGCTATATCCGTTCATTGTTCTCAGCTAAAATAAGGATGTCGTCCACATAGCGTACATATATAGGGGGCTTTATGTTATTTTTAAATATTTTGTTCTCCAGATTTGCCATGTAGAATTCACTAAGGTCGTTCCGAGGACTGACCCTATTGCCACTCCATCTATTTGGGTATATATGTTACCGTTGGGGTCATAGAAGGGTACTTGTGTAGTGCAGATTAAGAGTAATTTAAAAAAAACAAAATTTATTAATTCTAAGTGGGGGTAATAACGAATTTTTGGAATGTTGTTGATAACTATATCCATAGTTTCTGCTACAGGTACATTAGTGAATAAACTTTCTACATTGAGAGCAATTATTTTGCATCGATTAAAGTATTTGCATTAGTTCGTGTGTGGACTTAATGCTATATTTGCTTGGAATACACGGACTACTAAGTTCGTTTAATGTTTTTGTTAGAAAATAGATGGGAGTAGGAATTTGGGATATGATAGGTCGGTGAGGAGAATTAGGTATATAGATTGTGCCATATAGGTAACAAGGTTTATAGTCTCCACTTATTTTAAGGAGCTGATAATTATCAATTTGTACGTTATTTGCTATAATTAATTTTTTAACCTGCGTGTTTAGTGTATTTGTCGGTTTTTTCTTAATTTTTTAAAATTTCGTATTAGCATTAAAAAGGTTTTTAAGTTTTTCATCATAATCAGATATGTTCAGGATGGCAAAGAAGTTTGATTTATCGGCTGTTTTATAACTATATGAGGTTGGTTACGTAGTCCTTTAGCAGGATATTTTAGATCAGTAGTTAGTATTGATTTGTATTGCTTTTTATAAAATAGAGATGTTTATATCCTCCGCTTTTAGAATATCCCTTAACCCAGGATGAGTGGTAACTTGGTTTCCTTTTTCTAGGTAAGTAATGCGTTAATAGACTAATTTTATCTCTGCTTTTTTATGTTTAAATTGTGGTGTGAAATGGCAGTTTGGTCAAAAATTTAAAGAAAAAACTCTTTTTGTGGAACTGTAAGATCGTAATCAGAAAGATTAATATAAAAGTGTGTTTTATTCGGTAATATGATAGATCCATGGTATAGAGAGTTTATTTCGGGGGGCGGATGGTCCGACGATGTGAGTGTTCGTAATTAGAGGTGATGTCAGTAAGAGTTCAGTGTATTAATTATTGGCAATGCGGTCCTTCAGTTTTTCTTTAAGTTCATGGAGTTCATTTGTATGTTTAAGAACAAATTCTTGAGGGGGGGGGATTGATTTGAATTTTTACTAAATTTACAATTATATGATCAAGTAGCTCAACAGGAAACTAAATCTTTAGTTTCCCGTTGAGCTGCTGGATCATATAATTGTAAATTGGTATATTTAGGCAGCATTTTTTATTCAAGCAAACATTTAATAATTTAATAATGTTTGCTTACATGAAAAAACGCTGTCTTAATATACCAATTTAATATATATATATATATATATATATATATGTGTGTGTGTGTGTGTGTGTGTGTGTGTGTGTACTAGCAGGCCACTCGATATTGCTCGGTCGTAAAATACGCTTAAATATATTTCGACTAATTCAGATTTCGCATTTAGTATTATATTATATTGGACCACATATATAGTAATAATTTAAAATGTTATTTAAAAATAATTGGTTCCCCCCATTCTCGTTATCACCGAGAATGGAAACCAAAACGTTTAGCTTACGATTTACCTTTTTCTTTTACGTTAATGCCTTAGCTATGAAGACTTGTTAGCTGCAAGGCTAAACATTAAAACACGGATCAATAGATATTACGTGTCGCATGCATATTTGTAAAGCCGTCATTCGACATTCACCTGGCAAATTTCATTTTCTTCATTTTCACACTTTTGCACCCGTTATCCCCGACTAAACCCCAAATATAACGCTGATAATACCATAAGAAAACCGACAAAAACTTCATACAGAAATACAGAAATTATTAAAATGAATGTTTAAAAGAATATGCAAATCAGCTCGAATTTTTGCTAATGAATTCGATTCATGACCCATATATAACAAAGTTGTATTTTTTTTTAATTTAAAAAGGTTTTAAATATGAATATCAATACATAAAAACAAAATTATAGAAGTATAGATAGATAGAATTAATACGTGGTGTAAAACTTAAAATATATTTGAAAGAAAAACAAGATTTGTAAAACAGAGAGAAGAAACAAACATAACGTCGCATAAAATAGGTAAAATGAAGTTTTGAATGATAGAAAGCAGAAATGTTTATTTAATAAAAAGTTGTCTTTTGGGACAAGTTGCGAAGAAAAAAAATCGTGATGCTTGACTCCCCATCACGAACTGATGTCTCGTTTGTCTGTGCTATTTTCGTCTTCGCTTTGTGATTTCACATCGGGTCAGTAGTCATACAGCTCAGCTGTTTTGCTTACCGTGAAAATCGTTTGCTCGACATAAGGCGATGTTAGGTTAACATGAGATGTGTCGGTGATAAATATCAGGGCGACATAGGGACACCAACTGTGAAATGCATAGATACATATATACATGATCTGACAAAGGAATAAAAAATCTGGAATTTAAAGCATTTTTATTAGTCACGTGGTTTAAACCCATTTTAAATTACATGTCTCTTACATATAATGAATATCAACTCACTGTGTAGGATTTATTCTACATATAAGAAAGCTAAACCCATTTCTTCTCATAATGTCCTTATTCTGTTTTCGTTGATTATGATCCACCCTGAGACGGAATAGATATAACATCACTTTCGATAATCGATTTGACTAGCGTCGTACAGAAAAGAGGCATACTCATTTTTTTTTCGTCTTATTCTTCCATTTCCTTAGATATGAGCATTAGAACTTTGATTAGGAGTGTTGTATTCGATGCCTGTATTATACAATAGTTGCTTTAAATGCAGCTCAACAATGTTTGTTTCATGAGCCTATAATGTGGTTTACTATATCGTCTTGATGTCCACAGTGACTACATTAGTTGGATTATAATTGTTTTAAACCAGTGTTTTACTCGGCTGTTAATTATGAATATGTTTCTGATCCAAGTGTTCTTTCCGTAACCTTTAATATGCGATTTATGTTTAAGTTCTTTAGACCGTTTTATAAATAGTCGACGAAGCTGTTTACTTACTTTTTTATTGTTGTTTATCTTATTTTTACTTTTAGTTGTCGTCAAAAGCGTCATTGTTGTGTGTGTTATGAGTTTATTAATCTAGTCTTCTACAATTTTGCAGTATCATTATTTAGGTGTAGTGTAGTGAGTTGTGAATGTTGTCAGTTTCCTGGTTTCTTGATTCATGTTTCAGAATTTCTGAATATCTCTACAATATACTGTGTATATATATTATTTATTACTCTAATACAGTGTCTACTATATGATCTAGTTTCAAGTCGCTTTCTTGTTTTTGTCACGTATTCTTTTCTGAGTATCTCAGCAATTCCGATTGATTTGATGACGTTTATTTCTAGAAAGCAGAGATATTCTTTATAGAAATTGTTCCAAACAAGCCATGAAGCCACTTGATGTAAGGGAATGAAAATAGCATTTTACTTCAACTACTAGCCAGCGAAAAGTGTTATACGGATAGATGCAGAACACAGCATATATTTCTCCATTGTAAGAAACATCGCTCATGGAATGTGAGGACTAAAGGACAAAATACACTTTCTACTCGCCAATAAAAATTATATCCTGTTAACCATATTCTCTTAACATCCCATAATTTGGTAGTTGTATGCCTTCCGTTGTTTCGAGTTTCCCCTTCATTCCAAATAATGTTTACTTTCTCCTTCAAATCCAATTCTTATATTCTAACATTAATTTCCTGGTTATCTTTATTTGTAGATTTTTTTTTTTTACTTTGGCACAAATAACTCAAGTACATCTAAATGAAATGATTTATTTTTGCTTTGCGTTTATTAATTTGTATTGAAGTAATTTAATTTATTAATTAATTATGTTCATTAATTTATATTGGTCCATTGTATATTGTTAAGTAGCATTCTGGCTATGATAAAACGTTGTGTAAATAAAAGACTTCCAATTGTGATTTTTCATTGCTTTATCCAATAATTATATCAAATGTGATTTACTTTTACATATTAAGCATTCGATTATCCTTGTTAGATGAATGACTTTATACTTTCTAATAGTCATCACTATATTTTGCTGACTCGTTCTTATTTCATTTGCTATCAAGTGATCGATTTAATTTCTTTTATGTGTCATTTGTTTGGCATATTTCCTCTTCTCCGGTCGGTAGTGAATAAGAGGGAAGAAGCTTACCAGTTTGTAGTTGCTTATAATTGTTCTCTTCTCATTGACCCCTAAATTTATATAATTTTCTTTTTGCTCCTCCATTCCGGTGTTCCTGTTTCACGCATACCTCAACTTAAGTTTCGTTCCAATCTTTCAGGTTATGTCGGTAATTCCATGAACCTAAATCCATGTATTCTACCGTGACCTGGTGCTTTTCAATTTGTACATTTTTATCAAATTTACCAAATAATTACGTTGGTTTTACAACTACTACCTTATCCGCTCGCCTAACTCTGGACTTTGTAAACTCCAACTCAATTCACCAGCATTTACAAAAGCAAATCTATCCTCCACTTATTTTATATATCTAATAATTCATTCTTAGGTTGAAATAATGATAGAGCAGAGACATGCTCGCAACATCCGTGAAAAAGAGGTTGTAGGGAAGAGAAAATGGTATCACCTACTTTGTTGCGACGCCGGATTTGAATTCTGTTAATGTAAGATAGGGCGCGCCGAGCAGCTCCTGCCCATATGTGACAAGTGTATTCCATTTTAGAATGTATTTGGCTCTCATACAGATAAAAGATTGCACTGGCAGCAAGATATCTATTTGAGCGGTAGAGTGATCCAACCATTTTTCAGCAATCTTGGCAACAGATTTGATGATCATTACACGTTGCTTAATCATATGTTATTAATCTAAATGTTTATCAAATTTTTACAGGGCCTTATCACAAAACATACGAGGCTAAATCCACAAGGTATTTTGCACTTACATTTCAGATCATCAAAAGTCTTTGGAATATATTAGTTATCGTGAAGTAACCCCATAAATACATTTTAAGAGAAGGGTACAAGTTTGTATTATATTTTTTAGCAAAAATAATTATATGTCATCTTTTCGTATCTAGAAAATCATCGCCTGAAAGGCTTATACGAGGTGCGTTCAACAAGTTACCAGACTTTTTTGTATGGGCAATTTTATTGATAGTACACACATGAAACTCTAGTCCACTTCGAATTAATCTCCTTCGATTGCAATGTATTTTTGTACGATCAAATGACGCCTTAAAGGCTCCATAGAATCCAATTATGTGAGCGTGTAAATGGCCCTCGTCACACCCTTTAGCTCCTTAATTGTCTTATAACGACAGCCTCTAAAATGTTCTTTGAGCTTTGGAAATAACCAAAAGTCACAGGAAGCAAGTTCTGAACTATAGGGAGGGTGAGGTACTGCCTTGATGCCCACCTTAGTCAAATTGTCTGATCTTCTCTGAGCCTCCTTAGGACGAACCGCGCAAATCTTCTGCATCTTCAGTTACTCGCGAATAATTGTGTGTACAGTTCCCACACTGATACCAAAGTGTGCACTCATTGTATCTATAGACACGCAACGCTCCTTATCCATGAAATTCTTTATTTGTCCAATCAACTCTGGTGTTCTGATTTCTTAGTTCTTCTACACCGCTTATCATCCATCACAGACTTCCTGCCTTCCTTGATTCTCTTACGACACTCCAGAACCGATTCTCGATTCATGCAAGATGATCCAAAAGTAGTTTGAAACATTCTATACGTGTTTGTGGCATTTTTTACAAGTTTAAAACATAATTTTATTGTTTATCGTTCTTCTAAAGTGTCCTCACGCCAAGATTAAATTTATGAAATTATCAAGCTTTGGCATTTGGGCTTTAGTAGGATGTATTCCAATTCTTACTGTAACTGTTATTTGAACTTGAAACTATAAAAATTGCTGAGTCATCTTATAAGATGTATAGCAATAATATACTTAATTTGCAAAAAAAAATACAAAAAAAACTGGAATCTTACTTAAAGAACCTTGTATGTTGAATGCCGATTTTCTACTAACTCATAAAGTGCGAAATCATTAATTTAGCGTTTTATCGCAATGTAGTAATTTTGTAAGAGAGACTAGTTTGTTATCTAATGACAGAAATACCTCAGCATTAAAAAAGATTACCATTACTTTATGTTTGTTTTCTTAGACGCCTTCTTTCCAAAGGTCCATCCTTGACATGGGATTATATTTGTATTTATCAAAACAACGTAAATCTTTCAAGCTGGGATTCGAAACTCAACCGCTTTTACAGTAGATTCTCACGAACAACAGCAGTAATGTAAGCAAAGACAAAAATCGTTTGTATCGTTTGGATTTTTCGGACTATTGTTCTCATATCTTTAATGTTATTTTCACAACGTTTCGATCGATATGACCTCACACCTTCTTCGGGTTTATCTTATCGAACTCGGGAATGTTTTTGTCGAACTCAGGAATTTGGATGGAATACATTATGTATTTCACGGGGGTAACATGCTCTTGTTCCGTCAGTAATGACAGGATAGAGGTCCTAAGTAATTCGCAATTGTATTTTTCGGTCGCCTACACTGAGAATTGAACCTTCAACTTTTAGGAAAATATCACTTTTACGATTCATTTTCCATATACACTAACCACTGCGGACAGTCCGATTAGAGATTTTGGGAGCCGTAAACCTATTTTATTTCGAGGTGTGAATATCAATATTTTTTTATAAATTATTATTATTTATTACTAATTATTGTTACTGTATATTACGATATATATATATATATATATATATATATACATATATATTACTGTATATTTCTATATTATTGCATATATATATATATATATATATCATTGTTATTGCTTACGTATTACTTTTTATAGAATATTCCAAATAACATGAATAATCCATCCTCAACTCAAAAAGTCAAAAACGTAGTATAAACATCGTTATTCTGTATATGGGAGGGTGATTGAGTATCGGTACGTTTGCTGGTTGCAGTAGAAGCAGTAATGTTTCAAATCTCAGTTTGAAATACTAACCATGTCAATCTACACCGATGTGCTGTGGTGCAGTGGAACAACTGTCTGTGTATGACTATATATATTTATGCTTGAGTGTGGAAAAAGATTAAGAGATGAAGCCTGAGTACTTCTCTATAAGATACAATTTTTTTTTAACTTATTAAATGTCCTATTAATTTTACAACAATTATTGCTACTACTACTACTACTACTGCTACTACTACTATTACTACTATTAATCCAATTACTACTATTACTACTATTACCGCTACCAATTATTAGTCCCACTAATTTTTTGCTAACACGTTATCCAGCCTGCGGTTCTAGTTTAAGATAGGAAGAGAAGAAGACGAGGCAGAGGCAGCTGGTGTCTCTATGTTCATCCTACATCCGCTTCCGTGGCCAAGGGGTTATCGGATGTTCATTAAGCTTCCAAAGGTTTTGAAAGATTGGAACCTATACAACTTCTGGGCAAATGTGCCGACACACATGCACATACGCACATTCAGTATCGACCTTTGAAGTTTATGCTTCCTTCCAATTTATGATTGCGTGCGCCAATGAGGACGCTCCACTCTCCATATACAAAGCAATCTATTATTTTACCAGATTTTCTTATGTGTATTCACAAAGAATACAGGTTGGAGACCTAACATCATAAAGAGTTTCAAAAGTCGGAAAAGAGATTGGTTTAAGCGCACATTGAACAACGTTTTCTTTTTTTTCTTATAAACAACGGTGAGGCAACGTGTTGACTAATGGAATAGGAAAATAAAGCTGAAAAGGTCCCAACAAGCTTGAACTGCGTCCAGCAATCATGGAATCAGAGATCAATAATTCTTGATCAGTCCATTCACACGCATTTTCCTCGTATTATCATTCATCCATTTTCATTATTACAAAATCTCCAAACCGCATTAATTGTCCTGGGATTTCTATCATTGTTTTACTAATAAAACCTGGTATACATTGGCCCTAGGATACATTTTTTTAGGTTACGATGTAGAATACTTTGTATTTCCAACCCTAGGTTACGGTATTTGCCCCGCCTTATGGTGTCATTTATAATGTTATTTGATTATATACATGTGTATTATATACTGTACTGTATTTTGTAACTAACTTTTAATGCCGACCCGGGGTTTCACTGTATTAATAGCCATGAAACAAGCCAAGTTATTGCGTAATTGCTAGGCTTTGCGTCATACTTCGTCGTAGCGTAATAGATTTAAAAATGCATAACTTCTTGTTTTTCTTCTTCTGGTGCTAATGCTGATGATTATAATGGTGATGATGATGGGGATTTCTTTGAATCATCATCATCGAATTCATCTTTTTTATGTCTACTATTATATGCAAAGAACTTTGTCTTCGTGTCTGTGTGTCTGTGTGTCTGAGTTCGTTCCTTTAGAACTTGAAAATGGCTGGGTCGATTTTTATGAAATTTCACACAAAGGTACTTTATATGCCTCGCTGTGTTCGTAGGATTTGTATGCATTTTAAATATTACTTCAAGCCATTATATATAATAATTCTTTATATCTATCTCTACTTTTATATAAAAATCACCTTTTTGTGTGAGTTCTTTCCTTATAGATTCCAAAAAAGCTGAGCTTATTTTTTTCAGATTTCACAGAAAGCTGATTTATACGTCTGACAGTGTTCTTAAATATGTATTGTATATAAATTCATCAAAAGTAACAAATGTCGAAAAAATATGTTTTTTTTTTAAATAATCTTTTTCTCTTATAAATAAAAAAGAAGAAATTTTTCATGGGAATACTTTACATTACACCGGCCAAGAGAAATAATAAAATCTCAATAAATTATTTCTTCTTAAAAACAGATTTATTGTCATCTGGAGATATAGCTCAGTTTTTAAGCATTTGATACGGATCGAATGATCCCCTGTTCAACCCCAGGCGTACCTCGTCATTTTATTTTATCCTTATCTTATTAAGACGGTTCATTTTTTTTTAAATAGGCATCACCACATTATCAAGGCCCAGAGGCCACTCAAGGATAAGGGTTAAAGAGTGTACAGTAGAAATTGGACAATATAGTAATCATTAGTAATGAAAATTTGGTAAATTTGATAACTTATATGGAACGGCTCATCAAGAACTTATTTACTTTAGACTTGAACACAACCATATTGTGTTCAAGTTTAAAAGTTAAATTCTTCACTAGTTTGCAGTTTGGAGACGGAAGTGTCTTTGAGATAAGTGATTTCTATACTAATTCGCACTTTTTATTTTTAGATTCAAATATTAATAACTACATTTTATTTCAGTATTTAATTTATGTATTTCTGTTGTATTAAATGCTAGCTTTTTTTCTCGTCCATAAATGTTTATTTATCTACCGAGTTGATTGCAAAAATAGATTACCTAATTGTACTCATTTTTAGTTCGTGAGAGGGGAATCTATCACCATACTTTCCCTTAAACACGTCTGTTGGTTCATTTACGATATGGAAGAAGTATTATTTAAAATCGCCATTTGCATATTTTAAAACTAAACGTTATCAGAAGTGACTTTCCCCAGGAAATTTATCATCTAGCCCAAACATCAGCTGACGTGATATTGTAAGCAAATTCAGATAAAATTTGATGAATGCTATTATCGTTATTATTTATTTATTCATTTATTTATTGTAAATTAGTACACCGGGCAAATTATTCTACGCAATACATAATATTCAATAGAGGACTGATTCTATAATAATACATAAACAATAAGCATAAATTAAAATATCATGTTTAACCGTATTGTATGACCGAGCAGCGCCGGGCGTTTAACTAATAATTTTATCAAATCAACAGTAGGCTCTCTACAGTGCAATGCAGATTACAATGCATTGTGGACATAGGGACTGCGGCGAAACATGTAAAGCTTCCTTCTGGTGGACCGCGATGGGTCCCCAAATAAAGAAGGCAATCAATCGATTTGATCGAAAAATGGACGATTTCACCGATTTCGTTGACAATACAAACCTGGGAATGTGAAATATTCGTTATCGCCATTTGTAAGGTATCCTTGCTAGTTATCTAATAGACCACGTATCCTTACAAAAATATTTATTTATAACTTTGTATTTTATATGCAATCATATAAAATTAATAAGTATTGATAAAAGTTAGAGAAAGAAAACACACAGACAGACACATAGATAATCAGGAAAACAGATGTATATATATATATATATATATATAGAGAGAGAGAGAGAGAGAGAGAAAGACAGACAGACAGACAGACAGACAGACACAGAGAGATAGGAGAATAGTAGAAACTATAAAGTATGACAAAAAGTCAATTGATATAGAGTGAGAGACGTTGGAACTTATAGGCAGAAAAAGTAAATTACAATTTACAGCTAAGTAGTTTTTCTTTTTTTACAACAGAATCACCACTTAGCAAGGCGTGAAGACAACTCGAGGATAAGGGTTAATCAGTGAATAACCATGTAAAAATCATTAGGAGCGGAAATTGGGTATAATCTAATTATTTAAGGGGACGAA
Source organism: Euprymna scolopes (assembly GCF_053919585.1). NCBI lineage: Eukaryota > Metazoa > Mollusca > Cephalopoda > Sepiida > Sepiolidae > Euprymna > Euprymna scolopes. The sequence goes on along the minus strand of NC_136488.1, from coordinate 11,947,844 downwards.
TCCATAAGAACTTGTTTACATTTGACTCGAAGATAACCATATTGTAATTAGTTTGAATGCGGGCCAGCGTAACAGAGTTCCACAAGCGGGCAGTTCTATAAAAGAAGCTTTTTTCATGGGATTTGCATTTAGATTTAAGCACTGATAGGGAGTGGGGTAAACTGTTGATGGTGGTTGTAGCTAGACGTATATATTTTCTTAATGTTTGACGAGAGGGGATCATAGATTGAAGCTCATACAAGCCGAGCCTTTATCATGAAAATAATGACAGAGCAGAGACAGACTCGTAACGTCTCTTCTGTGCGAAGCAAGTTGCAGATAGAAGAAAAGCGCATACCTACTAGGTTTCGAAGCTGGTTTTGGACTTTGGCAAGACAGGATAGGGTGCTTCGAGCAGCTCCTGCCCAGATGTGCCAACAGAACTTAGTTTTGTCAAAAATAAGTTAATTACTAAAATGAATAATATTTTAAAATATACATATGATTAGAATTTTTAAGAAATGGTCATTAAGCAAACAAACGCTGATTTACTCAGCGTTATTATTTTAAAAGATATACAGAAACAAGCACGCACACATGAACGCTCCCATTTATATGTAAATGTATGTTGCTATACATACAGAAATGTAGACGCTCATGTACATATGCGTACGTTCATGTGTTGTCCGTATGCACCTTGAAGAAAGCTTGACATGATGCGCTGTACAGGCGATTCCCACGATGTTTTGTGCACGGTTGACTGAGATCGATAAGTTGTCGGCTATACTTGATATTCGGATTTTATAGCAAAAATTGAACATCAACGTCATTTGTTTTCATCCTATAAAAAGGGAGAGGATGGGCGTTTTTAAATGAGAACAGCTTTTCATAAATCACAAGTAAAAGGTAAAGAAATAAATAGTCCATGTGACCTACATAAGTTTATTTACAATATGAGAATGATGTGTGCACAAGTAGAAAAGCGGAGGTCCATCTGTATAGTTATGAGAATAGACTTAGAAATGGGCAGAGGAAAGAAGCAAAGAAATAAAAGAAAATACAACAGCATGTATAGCGAGACATCAAATATAAATAATACATGACAAACAGGGTTAAACTTAAAAGCTAACAAGACGAATTCGAAGCCACAAATCTCGGTATTTATTGTTATAAAAGACTGGTGAAGGTAAAACTAATTATACCTCCACTAGAAGCATACGGAGAACACTGGGAACTTGGGAAGAGTCTTGCCATGAAAATGAAACACCAATAGCTGTTACTAATGAGAAATCAATGATAAGCTGCTGTTGCGATAATAGAATCATCTGTAATGTTTATCGAAAAAGCTGAAGAGCGCTGGAAATCTGATGAAATTTGATGTGAGATGAACTCCAGGGAACACCACAGTTTTTTTTTTTCTCAAAGAACAAAAGCAAAAACAATTATAGTAAAAAGAAAAAAATATAACAAATAACAATTTGTTTGCCTAATCACCCAAAACTAGGTTCCACATCGAGCTAAGGGGCTACTGCAACTCTTTTATTAACAGATTCTTTCATATTTTCATCTCCTAAGTTCGGATGCTCGATCGAGCGATATTTTTAAATTAAATCAAAACATTATAGGCAAAAAGCTGTTACGATTTTTTTAAATGTTAAAGACAAATGTTGGCAACCTTTGTATCAAAGAATCAATCCAAATTGCCACATCACATCCCAAGATTAATCGCCGACATGAATTAGGCTCTTCATTCTTAACTTAATGCACATCATCCCACCATTGTATAATACAATTAAAAAAATAAATAAACAAACAAAATAAAATAAAAAAAATAAATCCAAAATTAAATTAAACAAGAAACCAAAATAAATAAACAAACAAAATAATAAATAAGCAATCCCTATTCAAGATCACTACACATTAATAATAATAACAATGTTTAACAATTAAATAGCAAGCCTAAGATATATGAATTAGATTGTGCGAGCATGTGGGCTACACGGCTACATGTATATGACTCATGCAAATTTATAAGTTTATATGCCCCAATATAACCCAATTGATTTCTCCGAGTAAACCTAACAATATTAATCGCAAATAACAATAAGACATAACACACCAAAAACAGAAATCCCAGTTAACTACAATAAATACATTATAAAAAAAAATGTAATAAAACTCTCGAAATAACTTCTAACCACTTCGTCATAACGCATTGCATATATAAATAAATAATTATAGTTACTATATAATTGAATCAAAGATACAAGAATCCATAAATGAGTATATATACACTACATAACGAATTGAATAAAATACCCCCAGAATGAGAATAATATCACTAAACTAAAATAAATAAGCAAACAAATAAATACACAAAAAGTAATGCAACGTTATACATCTAACTGAGAAGAAATATCGGTAACGATTATCCCCCCTTAGAACAACCCATCAAGTAGTCTCCCTTGACCAACCGATTTATTCTAAGTCTACGCCCTCACCACCTCAAACAGAACGCAGAAACACAAACAACAAATAAATTAGTTAATTAAATATCCTCAATATAAACATAAACTACTATAAAAAAAAATAAATAAATAAATAAAATAAATAAATTAGAAATAAAAATAAGTAAGAGAAAAACAAACAAACTCAATCATATTAAATTAAAAAGCCACCAACAAGGTCCGGACAATTATTTAGCCCGATACTGTTACTATTCACTGTTTACAACAACACGTTTGAACCAAAGATAAACTATTATAAAAAAAATCAAATAAATAAAATAAAATATAATATAAAATAAATAATTTAGAAATATAAAATAAGAATTGAGAATAAAAACCCTAACCATATACTACCCACAAGTCCCGAGCGATGATTTGCTGCGGTATATTTACTGCTTACAACAGCACGTTTGTCAAAGTCAAGTAAATATCTGACGAAGAGATCCTTCTCGAAATATTATATTACACGGACATACCACCAGACCGACTTTCTCAGGTGACCACTGTACAAATATAAATATACTGCGTATATGAAATATGAATATGTACACATGTATTTATAAGTTGTATTAATAAATTTCTCGCCTGCTTCAGCTTGTGTCTTTCCGTTACTTCTGCATTTTACCGCCTTCTACAATTCTATTTAACTACATACTATACAATGCTTCAAGCAAAATACACCCACCTTTTAAAGACAAATCTTTTAAAAACTCTACCATAGCATGTGCTGGTTAATTAAAAAAAATAAATAGTTTCCGCAGCCAGCTTTTTAAAAAGTACTATCTAATGGAAATATTATTTGTTCGTAATTTTTAAGAACCGTCCCATAACAGTTACTATTAAATCAAGGAAGAAGTGCCGCCGCTTCTTGTGTAAATGTTTTCATGTAATCAAAGTATCGTTGGTTCGGTGGTTTTCTATTATTACTCGGGTGAAGAAACAGTGTATCTTCGTTTAATAAGAAAGCAGTTCATGTTAGCATTGCATAATTAAGGACGCTGAACCTGAACATGATGAAAAGGAAAGCAGAGACGAAATTTTTATTGAATAAATATGCAAGTAAGGTTAATTGAAATAATGCTATATGACGTAATTTAGGATGTTGATCCAGCGAAGCAACTACAGAGGAAGCTGCGCTAACTGATTTGTAGCAAAGTTATGGCTATTTATTTGCGTAAGAAAAAAAAAATTTTTGGCATGTTTTCGTAAACATTAGTCTGTAGCATCCTGGAAAAGCGACGACAGAAAATTATAATTGATTTAAAACAATGTTGGTAATGTGTGTGTGGGGGGGGGAAGATGAGGGTATAACTACGTAAAGTTATAGATATGAGTGTGGTGCAATTTTTTATTTGGTTAATATACATAAAAGTAATGATTTGTGTAGATTGAGCGGCCATAGTTAATAAGGTCTGGCGTGTTTGTTTTTCTAAGAATATACGTATCCCGAATTATATAATTTTATGGTTTCAGCCAATGAGAATAGCCGGAATGTTTCGAAAGAGAAATCATTATATTCGAATACTGAAGTGTAAAGGTAGTTGTATGCGCAAGAGTGTTTCATCCACTTAATAAGGGTCTCAGGACAATAGAGTTATAATGCTTAAATAATCATCTGGTGTGGACTGGGAGAGGTGGGAGGACTTTTGTATTAGAGAGGAAAATACCTACTACTTCGTCTAACGTTCTTAGCGATCGTGATGATGTCGCTCGTAGGAACGAAGGTAGGATTTTATTATAACGAATAAATGTGTATGAAAAGGCGTTCGAAATTACATAAGATGGCGAGTACTAGTTTAGCAATAATAAATTTGTATGTGGTATTTGTTATTGCAAACCTATTGTAATTTGGTGCAGAGGAGAATTTCTTATATATATATATATATATATATATAAGTAGAAGTACATTATATATATATATATTATTTTTATTGCTTGCCACCTGCTATGCCACTTTCTACACACATCAGAAAATTGCACTATTCGCTGATCAAATATAAAAGACCAATCCCGCCTTTGATAAGATTGAAACGTGAATATGCTCTGTCAATTTAATTAATTGAAATCTTGAAATGTATTCAGAACGAAGAAACACGTTTTGTTTTATTAGCTTTTCTTAGTATCCTGTAAACAATGTTGCTTTTTATGTGCAAACATAAAAAGTAAAAATACTCAGATAACATTGAGTTCACGATGATAAATACAGAGAAATGAACTGAATTCGCGTGTAAAAAGAAAATAATTAATGATTTGCTTTTGGCGTAAATTCATATATACACAAGTTACAAAAGATCGTAACGTGATTACTGTGTACAGTTTGAACATTAAAAACAATTGCGGGTGGGTTTGGTTAAATAGTATCCAGTAAAAAATGGCTTCTATTTTTATTGCAGCAGAATTGTTTTTTATTTAAGTAATATCACTTAGTACCAAATAAATTGATATCCTCAACATAACTAATTTTTATAAGTAATTTTATTATATTATAAAATAATGAACCGTCATACAAAATTTACCTTTCAATGCTTACTAAGTGTCCTTTTGTATCAACTTATTTTTGGCGCTACCATTTTTATTTTCGATAAATAAAACTGAAATATATGAGTTTTGTTTGATGGAAAAAATCGTGTTGGTTTTATTTTTCACTGGCTGGGCCGCGTTCCGCCGTTGCGCGGAGTATTCTCATAAAAGGGAAATACAAAATAGAAAATTATTTTGCACAAAAATCGTTAATGAGTATGAACGCTTCTTCACCGACAGCTGATAAAAAAGATTAACCGTAGTATTATGACAGATAAAATAAATGCATTAATTTGAATTATAAAATGAAAAACTAAAATATCAGAAAGAAGTTTGGAGACGAAAACCAAAATTGCCGCAGTTAAGAAGGATTTATTCTTGAGTGATGAATCAGAAAAAATTCTTATTAATAGTAGAACAAGCTTTTGTTTAATTTCCTATTGAAACTGGAGATGCAGGGAAAATCAACTTCAGTTTATTATGAGAAATAGATCGTAATTAATTTTGATTAAATTACGTGCGTTTATAAACAGAATAACGAAGAATCAGAGTCAATGGCGACGATTGGAGCAGAGTGCCAGAACTGACCAGTAATGAGTATTCTGTCAAAGACAATGACTAGGACTATCGAAAGAAAAATATGTTTCCTTTTTAAAATATGGGAATTATGATATCTTCATTAGATCATTACTCGTCTTTGTTCGTTACTAAATACGGAACACATAACAGTTTATAAACAGTTATTTTACAAAATGGACGAACATCTTTGTCTGGCTAAACATTAAACAAAGGGACAGATACCTTCTTGAATAGTTCCTTGGCGTGCCGTCCTGAAATTTAAGACTTTCCTCCATTATTATATTTTATTTGTAACATTCCGTTTGCTTTCATGACGTTTCGGCCAACTATTTTGTCAGGTGGTAACCGCGATGGGATCGGAACTCTGAATCTCCTGATTCCATTCACTGCAATTACGGCCTTCCGTAGTTGTTGTCGTCTCACCAGGTTTTGACCAAGTAAGTCTCTTGCTGACTTTGGGTAGGATTGAAACCGCTATCTTCAGACAATTCTCACCTGGAAACGTAGAGATTGAAGTCTCTATCAACTGCGCCACGGGCCACGAAGAGTTCCTATTCATCGCGGTTACCACCTGACAAAGGCCAGAGGAATAGTTGGCCGAAATGTCGTGAAACAACTAAGATAAAGATGAGGATAATAGTCCGCAATGAATAAAAATTAATAAATAATACGCATCCCAATGCATTCCAATTAAATAATATATTTCCTTTTGCTATTAAAACATTCTCAATTGAACATTTCTTATTTCATAGCACTAAGAATTTCCCACTTTTGCTTCAATTAGACCATCAGCATTTTCCAGAATAATAATAACCAACTCATTTGACGGTCTATTTTTATTCCGCCTAATGGATCAGAGATACTGCAAATTGCGTTGTTATGATGGCTGAACTATAGTATTTGTAACCTGGAAGTTTCATTTCACTGCTGCGGCTATCGACAATGTAAAACTCTAAGAAAGCAACTCCTGTGATGGACACGAGTCAGAAGCCGAAACACCCAACTGAACTCCTTCATGCAAAACATATTGAACTGATAAACATTCATCGGCGCCTGATGAACGTTCCTGAAGCCGATACATTTAATGTCAACTAGTTGGAAAATGAGTTCGTCGATAATATAACATGGTGGTGAAAGAGGTGTGAATAACAAAGTGCGCTCCGGACTCAAAAGAGGCTGGCAAAAAGTATATTGAGCATGATGGCGACTATGCAGAAAAATAACTTATCAAGCAGAAAAGGTCGCTCGTTCTAGTGATACCACTCCCGTCTTAGCAGCTTTTCAACGTTTTAGTTTTTAAGTTTTAAAAAATTGGAAAGATCCTCGTATGACTGTAAAATTAGAAATCATTCTATTTAGTGACAGAAGGAAACACATAAACAAAATATCGGAAATCTTTTAACAAATTTAAAGATCTTTAGTAATTGTACCCCAAAAATGATGACGAAATAAGATAATTGCCATTAACAACTTGTCATGCCTGTGATACATATTTCGCGTTGTTGACAGACCACAAAATGACATTGATAGACTAGGCACTAAAACGACAAAAATATTGACAGTACAGAGTACCATACAGAAACAAATGTTTGCCTTTGCTGTATCTACTCAAAGAAGCAAGAGGCATGAATCTCTCAGAAACTGAGCATAAACACCTGCAATATTTTTCGTATAGTAATAAGGGTATCATTACAAAAAGTATAAGGTTCTATTAATAAACAGCAATGATAAGAACTAACTAATCAAATGGAACGATGCTCAGCTATTGACCAATCACAAACGGGAATCACCCCATAAAACGTGTTGGATCTTTTAGAATTCTCGCATATAATTTTACTTGTCCACACGAGAAGGGATTTTGCTCTTCATGTGCAAACTATTGCACTTTAAGTCTTCTACTGATTGGATATCCAAGGGAAACTATGTTCGTCGATATCAACTTTAATAATACAAAGCTTTTCTGGAATTATATTACTATTTTGTTTGAAACATTTTTCTTTTCTTCTAAAACGAAACCGATTTATAACTAAAAAAGAACACCGTGTTATTTGTGCAGGCACCGGGCATTATCTAAAAGCCTCATGATGCTGAATCCACATCAAGAAACAAGAGTCAGCAGAACAAAACTGGTCAAACATTTTTGACAAGCTTGTTTTATAAATGAGCAGGAAGCACAAACCAAACCTGTGCGGAAATAACTTGGAACAGTCGTCACTGAACACCAGGTCCTTTCATCGCAAGAGAAAATGGGTGAACCAACAGAGTGTCAATTATTTTCTAGATGCAATTGCAAATACGTCATACAGCATCCACTATGACTATGCCCTTCTTACAGTTACGTATCTATAAATCGAAACTATTAAACCTGACATAGTGATATGACAGAAGACGGAGAACAAAGCAATCTTAGTACAAGTTAGTGTCAACAATCTAGTTGAGTAAAATAATCACATATCAAGTTCTTATGTAGACAAGAAAGAAAACTGAAAGATTAGGAATATATCCATAATTCCAGTAACTATACTTTTTTTACAGATGAACCACCACTTATGAAGGCTCAGAGGCCACTCAAAGATAAGGGTTAAAGAATGTACAGTAGTAAATTGGACAATAAAGTAATCAATAGTAATGGAAATTCAGTAAATTTGTTAACTGAAGTGGAACGGCTAATCAAGAACTTGTTTACGTTGGACTTGAAGACAACTCTATTGTAGTCAGCTGGAAATCATGTAAACGGAAGACAGTTCCACAGGCGTGCAGTTCTAAAAAAGAAACTTTTTTCATTGAATCTATGTTTAGGTTTAGGCACATATAAAGGATAGGGGAAATTATTGATAGTGTTTTCAGCTAGACGAGTGTTTCTCGTAAATGTTTGGCAAGGGGGGCATAGATTGAAGCTTCGACGAACAATTGCCATGAAAATAGCGATAAAGCAGAGACAGACTTGCAGCATCTCTTCTGTGAGAAAGAGGTTGGCGGGAAGAGAAAAGGATATCCCCTATGAGGTGACGAAGTCTATATTGAACTCTATCAAGGCAGGGCTTTCTAGCAGCGCCTGCCCAGATATGGCAACAGTACTCCATCCTTGGATGTACCTGCCTCTTATATAGGTAGAGAATTGCATCAGCAGTGAGATATCTACTGGATCGATAGAAGGGTCTCCCCTTTTTTCCAGCGACTTTGGCAACGGATTTATTGTATGTGTTCCGTTTCAGATGAGTAAAAGTAAAGCCCAAAAGCTTGTCAAAACATGGAGCCTCCCCAAAACAAGAGTCATTCATTTCGTTTGATGCCACATGGTTATCAGAGTGTTTATGATGTAAAGATAGAAGTTTGGTTTCCTCATTGTACCACGTTCTCAAGATCAGAGGAGAGGGAATTTTTGAATATATACTCAGCCACAATCGGAATCTTGAAAAAAGTACTTCAAAACTATCTGACAAATATACGTGGTGAACCAAGTACAGAAAAATATAAACTATCTTACTTAAAGAAACGGTTGTAATTTTACAAATGTCTCCCGGTTTGAATATCCGAAATAAGGAGTAGATGTTTTACATCCGATATTAATATCTAGCTAGAAAATAATGACGAAAATATTAAATAAAGATAATAATCATATTTTTAAAAAGCCATTAATCTGATGAATTAATATATTTTTTAAAGTCAAAATAATAATCCCTTTAAACGTATTATTGATACAATATTTATGAAGTATATACAATGAGACTAGGCTAATCTAATGAACTGTAAAAGTAGGTTTCCTATATACACTGGTGACAAAACACATGCCTGATATTTCGACGAGAATATCTAAGCACTCTAATGAGCCATTAACTTAACCCTCTATAGTTAACGTCAATGCAGGGTAAAGAAAGTTTAATTGTCGTAACAACCCCTCAACTTCCGTACAGGATGAACATATGACAAAATCTCATCCACAAAATGGAAATAGATATCGGTGTAGGCAACCGATCAAACAGCAGTTGCTATTGAAATCAAACAAAACTATAGACCAATCTTGGACCTAAAGGACTTTCAATTGCGACCCTATCATCTGGACGATGCACGTTCTCCTCAAAGCTAAATTAAACAGATTTGGTAACTAAACACATGAGCTCACAAAATAGGTTTACGAAATGAGGGCTTAACTTGGAAACTAGGATAGAGACTATCGTCACCAATTCCGATAATTTTTATTTAGAGGCACATTGGTGAACAAGCTGGATATGCAATAAGAACACAGACAACATCGCGAATAAATTCTGTAAATCGAAAATTCAGGAAACCAAAATCCAGAATAGATCTCCATAAAAGGTTTGAGGATCTCAGCTAAGCATTCACTCAATTTATATTGAACAGAACTAACCATTGAGAGAATGGGGCTCGTAGGAACATTTTCCTTATGGACTTCGAATAAACTATGCATCCTGAGACTTTGAGGACCTACACGACAAATAAAATCATAGGTTTCCTTGGAAAGTCAGCTTTCTTTATGAAGTCTGAGAAAGCGAGATTGCAGTTCGATTTCTGTTTTAAGTGTCACTAACATTGTCCTATCACTAACATTGTCTTGGACTAAATGTTCAAATTTTGTAGCATCGCTAATTATTACCACCATTTTCTTAATATAATCGTTTTGGTCGAGAATTATGACTCTAGAGTCTTTGACCGATTTTGTAATATAACTAGACTTACGACTTATAATATAACTTACGACTTATATTATAACTTACGACTTCAGAGTCTTTGACAGATTTTGTAATATAATTAGACTTCAACGCTTTAGTTCTCTTAAAATGATTGACTTGCAACACAGATGAATCCGAGTCAATAGGGTTTCTCGCGGAACTGTGAGCAAGATCAATAAGACGTGCTTTTAGTCAGGCAGTATCCTCAAATGAAGATAGCACGTGTTTTGTTAAGCTGTACATACAAAATTTTAAATACAGCAAATACTTCCTTATTAATAAGTGAAGGGGGTATGCTTAAATCAAGGCCACTAGAGGACAACTCTATCAGTGTCAGATCAATATTATCAAGAAAAATTGTAAATATTACTTTCACTAGTCGGACCGAAGCTAAACTTTCTATTAATAAGAAAGCTAAGAATTTCTCTTTTGAAATTTCCAAAAATTAAGAATAATTGAATTACAACAGGGGTAGTTAATAGTAATCAATCAAAGAGAGCAAATTATATTTTTCATTATTATTTATGTAAATACAGTCATATATTGCTACGATGTGCAAACCGTTTCAATTATATTTGATTTCATTCGGCAAGAAAAATTAAAATACAAGAATTACAATGGTTCCAGACCTTTTTAAGATTTTGAGGAGAGAAAATATATCATGACTTGCATGAAGCAAAGCTGAAGTTCTTAGAGTTTAAATTAATTACAAAAATCAAATTTCCCTTAAAGAAGGGGGCAAAAAGGATAGTTTTAGAGGAACGGTTAGAGAGAGTGATGAGAAGGGAGGGATAATATAAAGATATAGAGAGGGTATGAGTACACTAAGGGGAAGAAAAGGATAAGGTGGAGTGAAAACAATTAGCATCGTGTCAGACGACGATATTAACAAGATTATAATTAAAGTCATTTAAAAACTTTAGATAGAAAGTTTAACTAAATTGGGTCATCTTGTCTATCAAGAAAGACGTCTTTCGTTTATTTATTTATTTTTTAATTATATGTTTTGTTTTCAAATTAACGTTGATTTTTTCCAGTTATATCGGATTGAATAATTATTTATTTTATTTATATCTTAATAAGCTAGCATATTTTATCTCGTCACAATTTTAGAGGATCTGGAACTTTTTTAATTTTTGTATTTTAATTTTTCTTGCCTGATAAAATCAAATATGATTGAAACGGTCTGCACATCGTAGCAAGATATGACTATTTACATAAAGAATAATACACACACACATCTATATATATATATATATATATATATATATATATATATATATATAACTACTTCATTTACTCACATAAATTAATATACGAAAGTATAAATTTATGCGTAAACGTTAAGTATTTGCTTCAACAGTGCTCAATACGTAGGAAGAGCTAGTTAGTAAGTTATAAAATATATATATGGCGATTAAGCTACACTGAATATTCGGCGTTTCATCCACTCTAGGATTCTTCAGGATTAAACGCCTAATAATAATTAGTACATTTTTTTTTTTTGTATTTTCTTTGCACACTTTATCTTATTTTATATTTTATTCTATCCTCTTTTTAAACCAAACAAATCTAACCCTTTTATTTTATTTATTTATTTATTATTTTTATTTATTTATTTATTTATTTTATTTTACTTTTTTTTTCGATGTAATTTTATCTTATCTCTCAGGCATCTTGACCATTCTTGATTCACTTATTTTAAAAACAATTTCCTGACTAATTTCTTTTTATCATGTTACATCGACGTAGTAATACGGAGGGGGAATCCCTTTTTAGCTTATTTAGATGACAGAAGAACTTTTTCCTTTTTATGCATAATCTACTCTCATTGAAATAGACTAATTTAAATATGAAGTCGACCGCTTGACATATAAACACCCGAATTATTAACTGTGCCTAAAAATGAGTCGTAGGCGAAAAAAAGACGCACGGACTTTCTTTACTGGTAAATATCTCAGACAAGAAATTGTCTTGATTTCAGATTGCCTATTTGCTTCTATTTCTTTTCAGCCTAATTTGCCCAGTTTTTAATTTAATTCATGCCTGGCCAAGTTACTGTTATAAAATCTAAACGTGACGAAGTTTTCAGAATCTATTCAAAATATATAAGCAGAATATTGGTATTCTTCCTTTCCTTCCCCTTAAAGAAGGGAAAGCTCTCACTAACGACCAAATGTAAGGTGTGCCCCCCTACTCCAATGACCTAGCTTAGTAATGGCTTAGTAAGGTCAGTATTTCCTTAGCGTCACGAGCATGGTGGTCGAAGAGATATTTGCCGCCACACCGAAGATCTAATTTTTAGCTAAGTACATTTTTTTTGTGTGTGTATTTTCTTTGCACACTTTATCTTATTTTATATTTTATTCTATCCTCTTTTTAAACCAAACAAATCTAACCCTTTTATTTTATTTATTTATTTATTATTTTTATTTATTTATTTATTTTATTTTACTTTTTTTTTCGATGTAATTTTATCTTATCTCTCAGGCATCTTGACCATTCCTGATTCACTTATTTTAAAAACAATTTCCTGACTAATTTCTTTTTACCATGTCACATCGACGTAGTAATACGGAGGGGGAATCCCTTTTTAGCTTATTTAGATGACAGAAGAACTTTATTTAAGTACAATACTTAATAGTAACAGCCATGGTAAGGTGCAAAAAAAAAAAAAAAAGTGCCACCTAATTTAACTTTCACTATTCGTTACCTAAATATGCAGTATCTTAGCTGTGATACTAGAGCTATTCTTCCTGAGTGGATGCTATGCTCCTTTACGTTACCTTAATGTCTTCCTATAAATACAAAATACGGAATTTCAGACCGCCATGAACTAGTTCTTGTAACTGGAACAAACACCTAACTGCTAGCTACGAAATCCCAATATACATTTTACCTCCAAGACGATTACCTCTGTCTAGCCTGCATGCGCAAAAAAAAAAAAAAAAAAAAAAAAACTTACCTGCCACTCTAAATCCTTGATCTGTTTCTTGTAAACTAATAACTCCTATCCCTTGAAGGCTAACAATCTGCTCATTCCCACCAAACCGCCACTTAACTCCTACATTTCACTCCGTTTTGTACTGGAATCTTTAACTTCCAGCCCCTGACTCTCACATGCTAACTGCTTAGTCATCACTAAACATCTATACAATTCTACCCTCTAGACATGCATTGGAGTTCATTCCTATTCCAGTTGGGATTAAACAGCTAAAGTATGTACTCGGAAGCAAAGCACACCGCACTGCATTACACAACTGTCCCCTCTTAGATATCTTTGCAACGCTAATACGAAACTGAACCAATGCTCTTTGCTATGCTAAATGTCCATAACTTTTACTTGAAAGCTGCAAACATCTTCTCTCAATAATAGAAACTCACCTTGTACCTCCAACTTTATTCACACCTACTAAAACCAGCCCATATATCTATTTATCAAATTACACATGACTCAAAACTTACTGTTTTACCCGTACTATATTGCACTTGCATCTCATGCCCTGATATCATCAAAAATAGTTTTGGCACAACTCTTAGTTCAATTCTTAACTCCTACTCACACTTAAATATTATACTAGACCCAAGCTCACATGGATAAAAAAAAAAATAAATAAATAAAAAATAAAATAAAATAAAATAAAATAAAAAAAATAAAAAAATAAAAAAAGGAAAAAAAATGAGAAAAAAATATTCATAAACAAAAATGAAAGCCTCTAACCACACTATCTCCTAACAAGCCTCCTTACAATCATAGTTGCTTACACTGCATGAGCTCTACTCAACCCCTTTATCCAGTAGCAATGAAATAACAATATCCCTAATCCACTTTGAGGAGTGTAACTATTTAGCAGATATAACCTCTACAAACTAACCCAATAACATTATCTAACCACGCGGGGTCGCAGAAATACCTGGATTAGAACCCAGGCGCGGAGCAAACCCTCTCAGTGGTGACGGACCCAGTAGATCTTCCCAGATCATCCGTCTAGGAGAAGGAAAACTCTGAAACTAAACCAAAGAGGAGGGAGGCCTCTTCAGTCTTGGATGACAGCCTTCCTAGAGCTGGTGACTCAAACAAATTACCGGTTTGCAATACCTAAATTGCTTAAGGAGTAGATAGGTCCTGCCTATCGCCCGGCTTCCACACTCCTTCTTTGCCTATTAGTCAGGCGCAGAGATACTATCAGTGATTCGACAGAAACACCCATTGGTAGATCTTGTTTCTTGTCTAGGGCAATGAACGCCGTTTCCCCCACTCCCGACACACCCCACCCCTAAAGCTGGGCATTTGAGAATGCTTGAGTACCACATATGCCTGAGCAATTAGATTGGGTTGACCTTCCTCTGATGGGTTGAGGGTACCGGATTGACAGTTACTGGCTGCTGTTTCCGACTGGTAGTACAGGAGCCCTAACTCTTTGGTAGCGCTTAGAGCGGCTGCTCCATCAACAGTTGAATAATATCGGGATGTTTGCAGTGCCATGGCGCGCATGGAAAGGGACCCTGCACTCATCCCCGGTGGGCTTTCCTGAGGCCACAGTCCTAGTTGATGGTGGGTCAGCTGATGGTCTACTTGTGATGCATGTGTGATATTCTGCATAACCTCCTGCTCGGCTTCCCCTAACCAAACTGAAACTCGTTAAAAAACATGATGACAGTACAATCTAAAAATAAGCTTAAACCAGGCTTAGGGTCAAACAAATTCAACTTGCCTCCTCCCTTGAGGCTTGCATTCACAAATATCCGTGGGCTTAGAACTAATTTAGCTGATGTTGAAGCATTTCTCCTAACAAATGCCCCGGATATCTTAGCACTAAGTGAGACTAACCTACACTCCTCCATCCCCTCTAACTACTTTAACATGCCTGGATATCTCCCACTCTGCCGTAAGGACTCTGACAGACATATGCACGGACTTGGAGTTTACATTCGTAATACCCTTCCCCTGACTAGAGAGACAAACCTAGAAACGGATGATCAAGCCTTTATGTGCTTTAGACTAATCATGCAACACAACATTAGCTACTTTTACTTTCTCTACCGCTCTCCTTCGACCCAAGACTGCACCATAATAAACAAAGTATCTGACAGTATAGACACAGCACTCTCCTTCGACATTAGCGCCCAAGTACATGTATTTGGTGACTTTAATGTCCATCACAAAAACTGGGTTGGATTCTCTACTTATACAGATGCAGCAGGCAGCGCAACTCATAGCTTCTCTGTATCTCACTCCCTATCGCAAATTGTTACTTTTCCAACCCGCTTCCCTGATCAGGAAGAACAACACGCATCACTATTAGATCTGTTTTTGACCACAATTCCTGATGATTGTGTAACGAAATCCGACAGCCCACTTGGGAACGCTGATCATGCGGTAATAATGGTTGAAATCGCCCTAAACTCTAGACCAAAAACTGAAGAGCCAGTGCTCAAAACAACCAGATATTATAAAAAGGCTGACTGGGAAGCTATCAGAGATCTTATCAGAGACGCCCCATGGGGAAATATTTTTTCTCTTCCTGCTGAACAGTGTGCAACTGAGACCACTGAATGGTTCAAAACTGCAATCGAAGCGCATGTTCCCATGCGGAAATTCTATAGCAAGCCTCTCCCCAATGGTTTACTTCGACTTGCGCAACTGCCATTGCTCAAAGGCAGCATGCATTCCGAAGGTTTAACCGACATAAGTCCAGTTCAAACAGACAAAAGTACATAGAAGCTAGAAGTAACGTTAAGAAAGAAATAGCGACAGCTAAGAGGGAATTTACGGAAACCACTAAAAAACGCATCGAAGCACAAAAATTAGGAACTCGTGACTTCTGGAAAATCTACAACAGTGTAGTAAATAATGGGCAATCAACGATTCCCCCACTAACCAACAATCACGAGGTTCTTTGCTCAGCAACCGAGAAGGCTAACATGCTTGCCAGTCGGTTTGCCTCCAACTCTACACTGGACCCTTTAAACCACCCCCTACCTGACTTTCCTATGCGGACAGACGCCAAGCTAGACGATCTGGAAATCACCCCTGCTCAGGTGCATGCTATCATAAAAAACTTTGACACTTCCAAAGCATGTGGACCCGACCTCATCCCAGCTGTGCTATTAAAAAAGTGCTCAGCTGAAGTAGCTCCAGTTCTCTCCAAACTCTACAACAAATGCCTTAATGAATCTTGCTTTCCGAGCTGCTGGAAAACTGCTTCTGTGGTACCAGTATTCAAGAATTCTGGCGAAAGAACTGACCCATTAAATTATCGCCCTATTAGCCTCCTCCCACTTTTTGCCAAAATATTTGAGACCTTAATTAACCATGCTCTAGTCCAGCACCTTACAGATGCTAAACTTCTGACCGACCATCAATATGGATTTAGACAAGCCCGTTCCACGGCAGACATCCTCACTGTAATCTCTGAACGCATATACCATTCACTGGACAAAGCGGGAGAGGGCAGAGCGGTAGATCTAGATATATCTAAGGCTTTTGACAGGGTATGGCATGAGGGTCTCCTCAGGAAGATTAGATCTTACGGTATCACTGGTAGAATACTTAACATAATTAAATCCTTCTTAGATAAGAGAAAAATCCAGGTTGTCCTCGACGGTCGTACGTCTAAACAATATAATATAAATGCCGGAGTGCCCCAGGGATCTATCCTTGGTCCTCTGCTGTTCCTGATATTCATAAATGACCTCCCCGATAAAATTGCCTCTGAGATGGGTATATATGCTGATGACACCACACTCTATAGCAGGCACGACAGGAAAACAAATGAACATATATCTAAAGTAATGGCAGAAACACTGGAGGATGACCTCAAATCAGTGGTGGAATGGGGACAGAAGTGGATGGTAACGTTCAATGCCACCAAGACAAAACTGGTTTCATTCAATAATTACAGGAAACCTTCTCTACCACCTATAGCAATGGCCAACAACTCTTTAGCTGAGAGTACGTCTTTCAAGCTCCTTGGCCTAACGTTCACAGGAAACATGAGCTGGAACAATTACATCGAGGGCATTGCCAGGGCCGCTGCGAGGAAGGTGGGCTCTCTCTACCGTGCTAGAAAACTTCTAACACCCGAAAGTATCCTGTACCTCTATAAGGCCACTATTCGCCCATGTATGGAGTATTGCTGTCATATTTGGGCCGGTGCATCGGCTACTAGTCTCTCTCTCCTTGACAGGGTTCAAAAGAGAGTCGCAAATCTGATAGGCCCTAAACTGGCATCAAAACTTCAGCCTCTGTCTCATCGTCGAAACGTTGCATCCCTCTGCCTGTTCTACAAGTATTATAATGGTGAATGCTCTGAAGAACTGCAAGCACTTGTGTCCCCACGACGTGAACACCCTCGACAGACCCGACAAGCTGCAAAATCCCACCCCCACACTGTAGAGATCCCTAGATGTAAAAGATCGTTCTACTCCAGTAGTTTCTTCCCCAGAACTGCTAGACTTTGGAATTCCATTCCAGGTCACTGCTTCCCCAACTGTACTGACATGCATAAGTTCAAGTGCAACGTGAACCAACATCTCGCTGCCCTAATCCCTACATAGTGCCCCAGTAGATGTTTCCCCTGATAGTAGCCCCCTACACCAAAGTGGCAATGTGCCTTGTTTGGGGTGAAAATATAATTTTAAAAAAATTTAAAAAAAAAAAAAAATTATTTTGTCAGTAAGTAAATTTACTAATTTCCTGCATCGCGAAATCGTTTTACTTGCATGAGCAATAGAACCAATGTTCTTGAATGGATCATAACTTGTATACCATAAAACACTGGCTTATAAGCGATTATTGCGGTTCCATTTATCGTCGTGTATTTACTTTTATCCCCTTTTTATTAATAAATGCCTCTATATATTATATATAAATTTATATAAATTAAACTATTAGTGCACTTTAAATATTGAAAGGTCAATACAATTCACTGGTCAGTTACAGTGGCAATTTATTCTTTAAAAAGGTTAAAACAAGTATTCATTACTAATCAAATTGTAAAGAATATTAAATACATAAAAAAACTTATAAGGCATTAATTAATGCATAAATACGTAAAACTGAATAACATTCATTGATTATACTAACAATGTAGTTATTGAAAATGAGGTTAAAACCATTCTTTAATAATATTTAAGTAGAATTCAAATTTGAAAGAAAAAATTATTATTATTATTGTTGTTGTTGTTATTATTATTATTATTATTATTATTATATTTAATAATAATAATAATAATAATAATAATGATGATGATGATGATGATGATGATGATGATACAATAATAGAATACACAAGCAAAAATGTAAACTTACATTTTTTTCCGAATGTCTGGCCGTGAATTGTAATGAATTGAGTATAAGATTTCTCTGAAATGACGGCGGGTGCTAAATAAGGATAGGGATGAGTTGTGGTACAAGCACCGTCTGTCTTTTGTACAACACTGTTCATCCGTACATCCTCAAATTAATCGTTAGTTAACTTTATCCGATTTAAAAAAATTTTTTTTAATAATCCTGTTTTTCAATGTGTTCATTTTTTTTTCAAGATTATAGAAATATTTCTTAAGTTAATGTGTACACATTTATGCGTGTAATAAAAAATATTACATTTAAAATTACGCTAAAACTATTATTTTTAAACTAACATAAAATATTTATTTATATTGAAATCATTAACACCAAAGTTTTTATAATATCATTGAAATATAAGTTTTCACTTGTTAGCAGCTGCAGTACTTTAATTAATAAATCCACGTGTTCTTCATTTTAAGACCATAACTTTAGTAAATGTGTTATTTGTTTACATAAAAGAATACATTTATACTAAGATTTTGAAAAATAATGGGGCCACTATATTTTGTGAATGTGGAGAAATACTGATAATTTCAATAAAATGTGTTGATTTCCTGGATTTGAGGGAATTTTTAAGTGAAGGGAAGAGTAAAAATATTTATGCATTTTTTATATTGGCTATTCATTTTGCAGGTACCTATTATTTATTTATTACATACTATTAAGCTGATAGTTCAGGTATGATTGACCCCTCGCTCTAATTTATTTAATCACAGGCTTATTTTTTCTGCGTTGCTCGTCTTTTATTATTTAACAGTTTTGATTTAATTTGATTTTAATCATTATGAACATTACGCTGATTAGCCTACATGAATTCAATTTACGTGTATATGATGCACAGAGCAGTTCATCTATTTCTCAGGATTTAATAACTATTTCAAACCTTTCATTCTGATTAACAATTAAAAACAGAAGTAAACAGTTACTTTTTTTAATAAAATTATTGTAAATATTTTCGATATTTAAGTGAATATCAAATTATGCTGATAATCTACGCAATATGATTATTCGCATTTCAATTTTCGGATTTGTTTTTTGTTGTTATCGGCTTTGCGTTATTAGCTGACATTCATGCGCATCAAAGACAATGTTTTACTTGTTTTCAGTCATATTTTGACAATGTATCCATGAAAATGAAAATTAAATAAAATTTGTCATTCGGTTTCTGTGATTTATTTTGTTGTATTTTTTTACTTGAGAGCTATCGCTTATTTAAGCCCGAAGACTACTCGAGGATAATGGTTACTGAATGCAGGGTTCTAGTGTAGTAGTCGTTAATGGTGTAAATTGGGTAGAATTCGATTATAAGAACAGCTCAACAAGAACTTTTGTTTTTACATTGGATTTGAAGGCTACCATGTTGCATTCGACCGAGAAGCAGACCAGCAGACCAGTGTTTTACAGGTGGCAGTTCTTTGTTCGTAGAAACTGCGTTAGGATTTAAGCACAATAGGAGGGAGAATCGTATAGAGGTTGTCGCTAGTCGAGTTTTTTTTTGTGAAAGTTTGGCAAGGGGGTACATACATTGAAGTTCAGTCGAGCACTTGCTTTGAAAATAACGATACGGCATCGCAAGGTCTATTCTGTGGGAAAGAGGTTGAAGGGATAAAAAGGTTTCGAAGCTGGTTTTGAAGTCCATCAAGGCTGGATAGGGTTTGAGAGCAAAGGTATATTGGGTTTCTTTCTCTTCAAAATTTTCGGGTAACGCTGAGACACGGATTCCGGTAGTTAGTACAGTGGTCACCAGTTTTGAATGCTACGGTTTTGCTTTCGGTTTGGATTCTAGCTGATGGCACCCAAATACTTTTTATTTACTTTGAGATCACGATATTAATATATCATAATATATACGAAATCTGGTCAAATTAAAATATCATATCTATCTGTATTTTACGACAGGGTAAAGCCGCCCCCTCCGCCCGCTATCCATCTATATATCTATCTATCTATCCATCTATCTATTTATCTATGTATCGATCTATATAGCAGGCAGGGGGGGACTGTGCCCGGGCGTAAAATACGCTTAAATATAATATTTTAATTTGTCCAGATATTGTATATATTTTTTTATAGAGTCGTGATTTCAAAAAAAAAAATGTATTCGGGTGCTATCATCTTGAAACGAAATATAAGTATTCAAATATGCTGACGTTACGACTGTACAACGTGGCATGCATAGGAACTGATTACAAATTCAAAATAAACTCAGACGAATGAACAAATTGTATAACGATTTGGTGTTCAATTCTGACCCATTTATGACCCTTTATTATCTGTTTTAACCATCTAAAGACCCATGAATGAATGGTCTGTAAAATATCGAACCATTTGAGGCCAATAGCGCCGCTCTGCGACTTTTAGTTTCGAAAGAGATAGAGTTTAAAAACATGGAGACAAACAGACATACAAACAGACATGTAGCTTTTTATATATTAGATTATAGTAGGTCAATATGTTCCAAAAGTGAAGCATCCAATAAATTTTATCGAGGTTAATACAAGAATGGCCAATATCGAAGTAGGGCACGGTATACATTTTATTTGTTTTACATTAGCATTTATATGTTGTTACACATTTATGAGCATGTTTCGGTGAGGCAGTTACAAGTAATTAGATAACGCTTCAGTAGAGTCAGCAATTATTTCAGAAAGAAATAAGCATAACTATGTAATGATGGTAATGAAACATATAGAAGAATTTCCATCGTTTGTTTATTTAGGTTTTCATCTTTGTTTGCAAACAAAATTAAAACTCATCATTTAAAGTAAATACTAAACATTTCTAGTAAATACGACACAATTTTATTTTAATTTTTTTATAAAAATAAACCAAAAATTACATTTATTCATATAACTATTCCCTCAAAACATCTGGTCTTGATGGAGGGGAGACTAAAACTTGCTGCTAGGGTTTCAAATGATCTGAATTCACAGCAACGGGAGACTTGATTCCAAATATTTCTCATATGTTGTATCTCCCCTCTTTTAGAAATAGAGTACGGTTATTAATATCTCCAGTATCAAATAATCCTTATATACTATGACATTTACTTTATGTATGAAAACCAAAGAGAAGAGATATGACATCTGAGAAATCAAGTCTCCCCTTGCTGTTATTTCAGATCATTTGAAAGCATAGCAGCAAGCTTATGTCCCTCCATTAACGCCAGAAGTCGTGGGGAAATATAAGATATTTTGTAATACATATGAAAAATTAGGAAAACAAATCACTCTGATTGAAACATTTTATGGCTGTAAAAAAGTGCCAAAAATAGGCTTATGATGATAGATGATACGTTTAATGTGCGTTTAAAGGCAAATGTCACAAAGCCCACTACACAAATCAGGGTATTACCTTTCCAACGACCCTTCATTTGTTAAATTCTGGTCAATCTTCGCTGAGATTTTAAATTCATAAAATTGCAAAAAAAGCTGGTATTTTTTATATATGGATATATTTATACTGGTAGCCAAATTCAATGTTGAAATTCTCATATCTTTGGTTGTATATTACGAAACGACATTTTGCGGGCTTTTTGAAGATGATAATACTATATCATCGTTAAAATTTTATACCAATTGGTAACAAAGAACCTATATTTTCAAATCAATAAAATATACCCAAGTTATCCTATATTTGTATATGTCGTATACTGCTTCAGTTTTCTTGCTTAGATTGTATCTCCTGTGGCCTTGCCAGAGCACTAATATAACTTTTTAAACTTTCGTATTTTTTATGCAAACACTTTTGTAATTGAAACCGATGAGAAATACAAAGAAAACTATTTCAATGTGTATAAACAATAGTGACAACGACAGAGAGATAAAGACGGAAACAACGAGAGAGACAGGAAAAATACAACGTTAACAGGAGAGACAATGGCATATCGAGATAAGGACAGAGAAAAAAAAAGAGACAAAGCAAAGATGAGAGAAAGAACGACAAAATAAACAGATATTTAGATCATATACCTGCGTATGGTTATTACGTTTGTAAATAGTGGTTGAGCTATTAAATAAGTGTGTGCATCAGATTTAAAATAATAGTGCGACTTCTTTGGGATGATAAGATAAGAATCTATAATATATGCTTTTTTTGTTGTTCTTATATATAATTTTGTACCTATTTACTATGCCTCCCCACGGGACAGAGTTAGACACCAGGGTCGTTTTTTAACGTGGAGAAAAGGTACAAAAATAAAAATTGTCTCAGTCGTGAAGGACTAATGCTCCACCGAAAGAGAACAAGAAATGGAAGTGCAGCATCTGAAGAACAGATGGTATTTATTTGCTCCCCCACCGAGCAAATTAGGCACAAGGCCGATTTTTAATGTGAGGAGTGAAGGGAGGGGGAAGGGAAAAAGGGGACCAGCTCCCGAGAGGTGGGAAATGGGAGCTGGTTAATGGTCAGGCATGTGGGGTTGCCCCCACATCTGGTCTTTGCTAGTCATAGCTTGCAGCATCTGCCGGAACAGATGGTGTTTATTTGCTCCCCCACTGAGCAAATTAGGCACAAGGCCGTTTTTAATGTGAGGCAAAAACCAGCTCCCCTAAAAGTAGGCAAAAAGGGGGCACTCTGGTTACCAAAAATAATAATTGTCCCAGTATAGAGGGTTTCCCCTCCATTGACTGGTACAAATTATCTTAAGTGCAGCATCCGCCGGAACAGATACTACACTTTGATCTTGACCAAAAAGGCCAAGTAGGAACTCGTGATTATATATAATTTTGTAGTGTGTGTTTTATTATTTATAACTTTAAAATTATTGAATGCCGTTGTCTTTAATAAAACATTATTTAATTTAGGTTTTTATTGGTAATTATTGTGGTAGTATAGATTACAATTCTCTGTAAACATTTATTTTGCAATGTAGCTATATTTTGGCTACGTCCTTCTTCTTCTTTTTTATTATTATTATTTATTTATTTATTTATTTATTTATTTTTTACTAACTAGGAGTAGTCGGCCATCATCGAGGATTTTTCTTCGAGAACAACTTGTGGTGTTCTCCCCAGAATTCCAGTACTCACCACCTCTTTACATAACCTTTGCAGATGGATTTGCATCAGTGCAACAACCGCTTACCATTGATTTCTCATTGCCAGCGACCATTGGTCTTCACTGGAATTTGGGTGGCGATAAGCTTCCCCAATGTCCCGGTCCTATTTGCACTCAATGAGTGGAGGTCATGCTAGTGCTTTCACTTCTCGATTTTTCTATCCTCCTTGACCCTCCTCACTTATTTTGTGTGACGCCAGTTTATGGTAACATACGCAGAAAAAGCGCAGGGGGTTGTTACAATTTTGCAGTTTTCATGATTCTATGTGATATCCCTCTGTTTTACATTTGTAGCAATTTCTCTATGCCCGCTTTGTGTCTGTAGCTCATGTGTGTTAGTTTCCGCATTCAAGGGTTTTCTTTAATATTTCAGCCGTTTTTATTATTGTTCTTCGTAGTATCTTCCCAGCCATCTCTCTGATTCCAATCTTTACTATCATTTTTGCAAAGTTTTGGTAATTTTTTTAATTCACCTTCCCCCAAAACAAGGTCTATTGCAACTTGAATGTAAGGAACTAGTGATTGGAACCATACTTAAGAAAGATTAACAAGATGTTGGTTCACTTCATTTAAACTTCTGCATATCAGTACAGTTAATGAAGTAGATAACAGGAAGGGAAGTCCAAAGTCTAGCTTTTTAAGGGAAAATTGGAGTAGAAAGCTTCCTGGCATTTAGAGACCCCAGCGGTGAAGGGTTGTGATTTTGTTGCTGAGTGGGTTCCATGTATTTGCCCTGCTTCTGTCTCCTTGATCTTCATTCTATGGTCTGTTGGAACGGCAAAATCTACAATATAACAAGACTTTTCTTTCTTGTTAGCAATATGAAATCTGGTCCACTATTATTTTAAATCTGATGCACACACTTATCTTGTTAGCAATTATGAAATCTGGTCTACTCGCTTGGATAGTTTCGTTTGTATATAAATGTCCCATAGGATTTTGTGACTTCCGTTTCCAATATTATTATTATTATTATTATTATTATTATTATTATTATTATTTGTACTTACTAGCACTTTTACAAAGAACATTATCAAATATTTCTATCTGCCAATAACATGTGGTGTTTCCTTGAGTCTAGCTGATAACAAGTCTCCCAGTTTTTGAGCAGTCCCTCCACTTTCGAAAACTTCTGCAAATAAATTTTCTTTATTGCAATAGTCCTTTACCATTGATTGCTTGCTGGTAACGACTTTTGATCTTCACTAGAATTTAGGTGTCAACAAACCTACTTCAGGTCACGACTTCTTAGCACTCATTCAGTGAATTTCTGGTTAGTGCTTTCTCTCCTTAGTATTTCATTGCTCCTTGATCCTTCACGGCTATTTGATTTTTTTATTACATTTTCACCCCAAACAAGGCAAATTGCCACTTTGGTGTAGGGGTCTACTATCAGGGTCAACAACTACTGGGATACTATGTAGGGATTTGGGCAACAAGATGTCGGTTCACGTTACACGTGAACTTCTGCACGGCGCCTGTCTGGGCCAACACTATCATTTTTGGAGAAAGGGATACTTAATTTGAAATTTTTTGGTTTCATTTTTCTTGTTACCACATGGGATTCCGCTATCATTTAGTTTTACTCCATATTGCAGTTTCCATATACCCGGTTAGGGTTTGTAGTTTATGCGGGCTAGCTTCCTCATTAAAGTGCTTTCCTTAAGATTTTAGCTGTTTTCAGCATTACCATATTTTGTATTGGCTAAGTTTTCTCCTTGATTCCAATTTCTCCTAGTATTTTATCCATGTCTTTGAGGAATGTTCATAGCGTTTCTACAATTATTGATATTATATTGATTGTCTTAATGTTTTATAGTCCTTTCAGATCTTTGACAAGTTTCGCATATTTGTTTCGTTTTTTTTTTCTGTTTCTTTGATGTTCACCTTCTGCCTACTTGGAGAGTATAATCTACAATTTAGAATCCCCGATGTTTTGGGCAACCTTTAGACATCAACTGTTGTAGGTACCACCAATATCTTTAGGAAAACCCTTGATCTATGAAGCTTCTGGAAAGTCCTCTGAGAAAAAATCCTATCTCTTTTTAGAGATACGTTTGTGAATCAAAATTATTATTATTATTAATGCTAATTTTTGTTCGAATTCTATTTTATTTTTTCATTATTCTATTTAATATGTAATTGCTATGGTAATCTCTACATTCTCAGTAATCGAGTCTATTTTATTTCCTCCTCCCACGTGTATTGGTCTCTTTAAAACAACGTGAGAAATGAGAGAAAGGTGGGAATGACATCAATTATATTTCTAATCGATTATTTATTATTGACAATCGTTTAAAAAGACTGCCGATGCTAACAAATTCTTTTTGAAGGAAATTAATTTTTTATTTTATTCCTTAGTACATGGACCAATCAGAATCAAATATTGTTATTTTAGGAAAGCAGCTATTAAAGAAACTTTAAACGCTTTATTTCATGTGTGAGATTATTGTACAATAATGACACACAGACGCACACATACTAATTCGTCAAAAGCAGAAATGCATAATTGCATTCCTGGAAAAATTTTAATTGAGAAATTAACAATGGTTGTGATTATGCAGAAAAAAAATCTGAATGACAAAAGGTCGCTCGTTTTAATGGTACTTCTCTTGTTTTTTAGCTCTTCAACTTTTAGTTTGAAAGAATAGAAGGCTTCACTTTTGGAACGACCATCGTAGGACAAACCAGGCTCTAGACATTCACGCCCATACATCGTTCACTGCCGTCAATATTGCATTGAGAATGGTGGTGACTATGTAGAAAAAATGTTCTGAGGTACAAAAAATTCATTGTTATGAGACTACTTTAAATTTGTAGTTTTTTAACATTGATTAAAAAAATAGGAAATTTTACTTTTGAAACAACCATCGTGTGTATATATATATATATATATATATATATATATATATATATATATATATATATATATATATATATATATATATATATATATATATGCGTTTATATTTTCGTGTGTTTAGGAACATGAACTAGTTCTTATTGGAAGATATGATATATATTTCTGTTGCGGAAGATGGATTTGTGGGGAAGTGCAAAGTGTGTGATATCTGATATTAATGTTGATATCGAATAAATGGACGAACGTGGGAAGATTGATCTCACTCGAATAAATAGTTGGTGTTATCGTTTTACTGATAAAAGGATCGAAACCCATGTTACGTTGTCAGAAAAAGTAGGAAAGTAAATAAAACAATAAAAAACGTAGAATTTGAACTGAAATCCTAAGTTGAATGTACATGATGTCATAAGACAATTTATTTCTAAAAAAATTAAGAATGAACAATAAGACCCAATGCAATTAGGAGTAATGTACGTTTTTTTTTTTATTTTGCTGAACTTTTTTAATCTCTATCGCCACACACACACTCACACACACACACACACACGCATATATATATATATATATATATATATATATATATATATATATATATATATATTCCGCTATATAGGAACCTCAACACTGATGGGGTGAGATGTTTTTGCTTGCCAGGTTAATCGAGACTATATTCCTCGAACAGGGTACAAATTCGACGGATTCATCAGAGAACATTCCATTAAAGTACTTGTAAAATAGGAGCAGGAATGCAACATTGTATGGATGTGTCAAAGTTTGGAGCTTGGCCGATATTGCAGGACTTATTTATTGTTGGATTCTTGTTTTGGATCCTGTTAATGCTCGAAAGTCATAAAAAGGTACGGGATAAAAACATTCTAATACGGAAGATGAATTTTTTCTACATAGTCATCATCATTCTCAATGCAATTTTGCCAGAGATAAACAATGGTTGCGCATTAGCGTTTAAAGCATGCTTTATCATACGATGGTCCTTAAACTGTCATCTAAGCTTCAGCCTCTGTCCCATCGACGAGATGCTGCATCCCTCTGTCTGTTCTACAAATACTTTAATGGTGAATGCTCTGACGAACTGAAAACACTTGTACCTCCTCGAGGTAACTAACCCCGACAAACCCGACAACCAGCAAAATCCCACCCCTTTACAGTATAGATCCCTAGGTGAAAGAACGCCTTTTACTCCAATAGTTCCTTCCCCAGAACTGCAGGTCTTTGGAACTCCCTTCCGGGATTCTGCTTTCCCAACTGTACTGATATGCTGAAGTTCAAGTGTAATGTGGAAAAACATCTTTCTACTAATCCCCCTTTATAATATCCCTGCAGAGTGTGTCCCTGATAGTAGCCCTCTGCTTAAAAGTTGCACTGTGCCTTGTTTGGAGTGAAAATTGAATTAAAAAAAAGTAACCCCCTCCTATTTTTTCAAACTAAAAAGTTGAAAAGCTTCAAAACAAGAGGGCACTAATAAAACGAGCGACATTTTGTCATCCAGAATGACGAAAGGATTGGAATCAATGGGTAAAATAAACAGAAGATCACTTTAGAGAATTGATCGTCTAAGAGGACAGCTCAGGAATATTTTATTTATATTAGTCTTGAAGACGTCTGTGTTTTAGTCGGTTAGAATCAGCCTTGTGGTATTTTTCTCTGCATATAGGGTGTTCTAAGAAAGAACTTTTTTATGGAAGTTCCGTTTATTTGGGGAAGGATGTAGAGATGTAAAAAAGAAAATGACGTTCTGTTTTTGTAGCCAGGCGAGTTATTCTTTTATTAATGCCCAAGTTTTCGACCTATTTCTAATCCTGTACATGGAGCAGTATCGACAGATGACCGCAACCGATCAAAATAGGCTGGGAGTGTCGAGAGATTTGTATTTAAACCAATCGCTGTGGAGAGAGTTGGAGTAATTGGCTACGTCACGCGGCACTTCTTCCAACGTCTGTTAATGATGTTCCATACAGCGGATCATTGTGAAGTGACCGGTTTTATGAACCTTAGTCATGGAGAATGACGTGAGCTTGTTTTAGGTATGTCACTCCGAGAGGACAGGCGATGAATCTTCTAAATGTTCCGAATAGTATTTTATTAATTTGGTGGTTTGAAAACTATTATATGGATCTTTATATTGAAAACTAATATCCATTACTTATCAAACTTTGAACTATGTATTTACTTGTAAAAATATAATTATGTATATTATAGAAGAATAACTATCCTATGTCGGGTAATTTTATGTATCCCTTTCGAGAATTTAAATAAAAATATAATATAATACTATGTGTTTCGATCCGTATTCGAATTTATGTAAAACCTGCTACATGACTCGATTCTAAAAATCTGTAAAATATCATGCTTAAGCTTAAGGTTATAAAGAAGAATGTGAAATCGAAAAAAATCTTCTTTTATTTTACATGGTAGTTACCGATTATCAAGGCTCGGAAGGCACTCGGGGATAAGGGTTATTGCGTGTACAGTAATCAATGGGATAATATCGTAGTAATCGTTAGTAATGGAGATTTGATAAAGTGTCTTACTTAAGGGGGCACTTTATCAGGAATTTGTTTATGTTGGACTTGAAGACATCCAAGTTGTAGTCAGGTGGGAAACAGGCAAACGGAAGAGCGTTCCACAGACGTGCACTTCTAAGAAAGAAGGTGTGTTCATGGAATCTACGTTTGGATTTAGGTATAGATAAAGAGTGGGGACAATTATTGACAGTTGTTTCAACTAGACGGGTGTTTTTCGTGATAGATTGGCGAGGGGGGCCAGAGATTAGAACTCAGACGAGCACTTGCCATGGAAATAACTATAAAATGAAGACAGGCTCGCAACGTCTCTTATGTGGGAGAGAGGTTGCAGGGAAGAGAAAAGGGAATCCCCCACTAAGCCACGAAGTCTATTTTTTACTCTGTCAAGGCAGGATAGGCTGTTTTTAGCAGCTCCTGCCCGGATATGGCAGCAGTACCCCATCCTTGGACGTACTTGGCTTCATATAGATACAGAATTGCATCAGTGGTTGATGTTTTGATGAGAATTGTTCAAATCAATACGAAAATAAAATGAATACAAGTTACACGCTTGTGTCAGAGGAGGAGTCAAGTACGAGTACTTGTTTGATTATGACGTAGGCGATTCCTGGTATTCTTGGATCCCAGCTCTTCGGGAAAGGTTTGAGCGTTTAAGTTAGTCGAGTAAAGGAAAACTGTTGCCAATTGAAATGTCCATTCCCATTTCATGTTTTTTTTTTCATTTTGCCTCTGGCTTCTTCAAAATTCTATTTATCTTGAAAGAACGTCACCCACCCTTGTTTCGTTTTTCTCTCTCTCCTTTAGATCTCACCCTCTACTTAGAGATTAGCCTGGTTGTTTTCGTTTCAAACAGATCGGAAAATTGTGGGTTGTCTATTATATGGAAAGGTTTGGGTGGGTTTTACTAATCAAATTTGTATTCCTTTTTCCCCACTCGACGATTCTTGCAAATGAAATAATTTTACATAACCATATTAATTGATCTTTAATAAAACTTTTGAATGATTGGGAAGGCTAAAGATAGATGATATATGGAGTAAATGTAGTATTATGGTGATTAATTAATTTAGTTTAGAGTAGTTTTCTAGTTGTGACAAATTATAATTTGTTGTAAATGTAAATTTCTTTACATTTCTGCAAAGAAAAAAACATTTCAACGGGAGATCATAGATCATGTCCATATTATAATCACTAACGCCAATATGCAGACATACACACATACCCATACCACACATACCACACATACACACAAACCCATGCAATACGGTATCCGTTCTGCTAGATCTATAGCAGATGTGCTTACAGTTATATCTCATAAGATTAGCGAATATCTTGACGGAGGCTACCTTTCTAGAGCAATTGCCCTTGACATATCAAAGGGCTTTGATAGAGTATGGCATAAAGGTTTACTTCACAAGATCGCTAGCTACGGTATAGCTGGAAATGTCTTCTCAGTTATTAAATCATTTCTCTCTGATAGGTTCATAAGAGTAGTGGTTGAAGGGCAGAAATCAGAAGCTCTCAGTATTAATGCTGGTGTCCCTCAGGGGTTCATCCTGAGCCCAACTCTCTTCCTGATCTACATTAATGATCCTCCAAATCACATCCTTGCATCATTCGTCGACATTTATGCTGATGACACTACTATCTATGATAGCACATCTAAGACTGTAAACGACCAAGTTCTCTCTGATTCTCTCTCCTCTGATCTTGAGCAAGTGGTTCAATGGGGAAAGAGGTGGCTTGTTACTTTTAATGCATCCTAAAACTAAGATTTTATCTTTACATCATCAACGCTCTGATCCCCATCTAGCATCAATTGAAATAAATGGCTCCCGTCTATGGGAGATGTCATGTTCTGAAAAGCTTCTGTGCTTGACCTTTACTCCTGATCTTAAATGGAACATATATTAAATCCGTTGCGAAGGTCGCTAGAAAATGGTGGGATCCTTCTATCGATCCAGTAGATATCTCACTGCTGATGCAATTCTCTATCTACATAAGAGCCAGATACGTCCAAGGATGGAGTACTGTTGTCACATCTGGGCAGGAGCTGCTAGAAAGGACTTATCCTACCTTTGTAGACTTCAAAATAGACTTCGTAGCCTCGTAGGGGATATCCTTTTCTCTTCCTTGCAACCTCTTTCTCACAGAAAAGATGTTCCGAGTTTGTCCCTGCTTTATCGTTATTTTCATGGCAAGTGCTCGGCTGAGCTCCAATGTATGGTCCCCCCTCACCAAACTTTCACAAGAAACACCCGTCTAGCAGAAAACACTATCACTAATTTCCCCCACTTTTTATCTGTGATCTAAACGTAGATTCCATGAGCAAAGCTTCTTTTTTAGAACTGCACGTCCACGGAATTGCCTTCTTCTTTCCTGCTTTCTCGCTGACTACAATCTGGTTGTCTTCAAGTCTAATGTAAACAAGTTTTTGATGAGCCGTTCCATATAAGTTAACAAATTTACCGAATTTCCATTACTAACGATTACTATATTGTTCAATTTCTACTGTACACTCTTTAATCCTATCCTCGAGTGGCCTCTTAGCCTTGATAAGTTGTGATGCCTATGTAAAAAAAATGCCCAACTTCATATGGATATGCATTAATACATTTCTCTGATATTATTTGTAAAAAAATGAACCTATCTTGTTAATCCGGTTTTCTAGAAAGATTTTCGATTTAGAACCTATTCACTGAAACTAGTTTTATTCTTATATCTTCGTTGTCAATAAAAATAGTTTTTTTGCGTGATTAATTAGCAATGGTTTAATCGCCATTTAGTAAAAATAACGTTCATGTCCTTCACGTTCACGTTGTTTTTTTTTTTTTTGTTTTTTTTTTGTTTTTTAGGGGTATGAACCTGATTAGATATGGCGTACGTCCCAAAAGATTGACTGGGCAAACTGGTTTGAACAGAAGATGTTGCTAAGTCTGCTGCAAATAAGATAAGCTTCGTCTTATGAACCTTCACCTCCGCCAATGTTTAATATCTCTACAAAACTATCACTCGGCCGTGCATGGCGTATTTTTCTCAAATTTCGTCTGGTGGGCCCTGGGACCAACTGCGTCTTTAATATTTGCTTACTTCCAGCTTTTGTCGCATTACCGGAGAGTTGCACCACGACGCTTGCGCAGAGCACCCTACTCTCTCTCTCTCTCTCTCTCTCTCTCTCTATATATATATATATATATATATATATCTTGATAGTGTAGTAAACCAACTTAAAATCTGGTGGGTGATGCATTTTCTTCTCCCTACTATCTCATTCTCACAAAAGAAACGTTGCTATTCTGTCCTTGCATCATATTTATTTTCATCGCAGGTGCTCGACTGAGCTCCAATTTATATAAAGCCTTGTAAAACATTCACAAAAAACTCGTCTAGCTACAACTATTGCCAATAGTTTCCCTTTCTTTCTTTCTTTCTTTCTTGTCCTATTTCTCTACCTACCTAAACTAATAAAGACTTAAACAAGAAAAATGTCTTTCCTCGAACTCCCTGTCTAAGGAACATAATAGCATTGGTCTACTTTCCAACTTACTACAACATGGTAGTTTACAAGTCAAATGTAAACAAATTCCTGTTGAGTTGTATCTTAAATAATCAAATTCTTTCCATTATTATTACTATTATAACTTGTTATCACGGTGTTGTCTTACCGGCAACCTGACACTATGATTACATTTATCCTCAAGTGGCTTTGGGGTATTGATAAGCGATGACACCTTAGTAAAAAAAAAAGTAAATAATATGAAAAATGCCCTGATGAATTTATTGCTCTTGTGATTCTCACATCAAATATGTACCCAATCCATTCGTCTAACAGCAAAATACCATTCTTCACTGAAACGTTTTAACACGCAAGGATATTTATTAATTCGAAGGTTTCTTTTCTCGGATGGCTCGCCTTTGAAATTCTCTCCCTGCATCTACTTTCCTGACTGTGCCCAGAATTATGAATTTAAATGTAGTTTTAAATGTAATTTGAATACACATCTTGATGCTAGTCTCACCGCATAAGTTGCTAACTTTGCGGTATCCTTCTACCGCTCCAGAAGATATCTCACTACTGATGCAATTCTCTATCTGTATAAAAGCCAAGTACGGCTAAGGATGGAGTACTGCTGCCACATCTGGGCAGGAGCTGCTAAAAACAGCCCATCCTGCCTTGACAGAGTACAAAATAGATTCGTGGTTTAGTGGGGGGTGCCCTTTTCTCTTCCCTGCAACCTCTCTCCCACAGAAGAGACGTTGCGAGCCTGTCTTTGTTTTATCGCTATTTCCATGGCAGATGCTCGTCTGAGCTCCAATCCCTCGTCCCCCCTCGCTAATCTTTCACGAGAAACACCCGTCTGGCTGAAACTACTGTCAACAATTTTCCCCACTCTTTATCTGTGCCTAAATCCAAACGTAGATTTCATGAGCAAAGCTTCTTTCTTAAAACTGCGCGCCAGTGGAACTCTCTGCCGCTTGCCTGTTTCCCACCTGACTACAACTTGGACGTCTTCAAGTCCAACATAAACAAACTCCTGACAAACCGCCCCCTTAAGTAAGACACTCTATCAAAACCCGCAATACTAATGATTACTACAATACTATCTCATTGATTACTGCCCAAGCAATAACCCTTATCCCTGAGTGGCCTTCGGGCCTTGATAAGTCGTGACCTCCATGTAAATAAAAAAGAAGGGACGTTTCAGAATTTTCTATTCAATTATGTATAACTAAAAACTTTTTATTCTTAAGAAGTATAATGCTGTTATCCAATATATAGAAACAAGTGGTTTACCCTATTACCTTTGGTCATTACATTATAATGTTGAGTATTTATCAGTTTATATAGCTGACAATTAATTATCCATTTACAAGCGTGAGACATAAATTAGTAGGAATAAAAGTGGAATTATTTCTCCAATAAACTCTCCTAATGTTTATTTGTTAAAAAATCGATTTTTACTTATAGTACAAATTCTGATTTAATACGTGTATGCTACGAGTTCTTATATCATTTCGTCCCCCTCCCCGAGAAAAATGTACTTTTTTATACTAAGATGGCCGATAAAGAATCATCTCACAATATGTCCGATATTTCGGGGGAAGAGGTTCTCTGTGAGTTTTCCTGTTTTTGCCTTACCGTTTTTGCATATCTTTCTTTTTTAATTTTTATTTAACTTGTTTTTTCGTTTTATTTATTAGTGTGTATTTTTTTTATTATTATGAAATGAAAGTTTCTGATATCTTTGTTTATGGATTGTGAAACGTCAATAAGACTTAAAGGAAAAAAAGATATAATAATTCGACGAAATAAAGAAAACTGTCATCGTTGCAAAATTATTAATGTAGAGACATCTTTTCAAACCAATGCCACGATTGATTAGGAGTCACGTTTACTTTCAAATCCGAACGCTCTTACCAAAGCGGCTAACTTCAATCGTTATACAACGTGATTAGAAATAGACACTATTTGTGCCAAACACGTAGATACTGACTTCAACAATTCTTTTTCATATTCATAATGATTGTCTTTATGGGGATTTGAATTGACATTTATGTATGTCATATATCGTAATTTCCGGTGTTTTCCTTTTTCGTGTGTACTACTTCCGGTTAAACAGCATTTATTATAACACCACCAAGAGTTAAACGTATAAAACATTGTTGTTGCTTCCTATTTAGAAATATCCCACACTGAACATCTGTGAAGGCAAGCAGTAAAATATTTAATGATTGACGTTGTGCTTTATTTGTATACATTGCAAGTACATTTTTACAGTGAATTGCTTTGCTTTCAAACGAAATAGTGAGTTAGCACATGTTAACGGTTATTCCAGGTAGAAAACATATAAACACGGCTTCGAATTTCATTGATCATTAATCAATCCTCATTAGATAATTTAAACGAATTTAAATTTCTTGTCAAAATTATTGAAGTATGTTAGTTACAAAAACAGCACGATCAGTCATTCCCGAAAAAAAAAAAACTAGAATTAAAAAGGAACTTTATGGGGTATTGTACAGTTATTGAAAATACAGTTTTCCTATATTAGCCAAAACAATAATGAATCCAATCCTATAATATAACTGATCTTTGTTGCAAAGAGTTGATTAAAAATCACGTTGTCTTTATCAACTTACCTTCCCACAAGGGTAAAGTTAGACACAAGGCCGGTTTTTAATGTGTGGAAAATCCAACTCCCCAAAATGTGGGTACTCTGAACGGGAATAAAAATTAAAATGTGCCTTAGTCTAGAAAGACTCATTTTTTATTGACCAAGAACAGAAAAGATGGATTTCCGCATCAAACAAATATGACTATTCGCTACTAGCCAAAAGATATAGGAACCGTTTTGGTAACAAGATAGTATATAATCAAAAATATATTATAATATCACGTAATTTTGGAAATGTGTCAGTATCATCTTTCAAGAAAACTATTAACAGTTCAACAGATCGTAAACTCTCATGAAAAGTTTTACAGTGAAGACAGAAAATTGACAAGTGTCCAATGATAATCAATATTGTCATTGGCTTCTTTATCATTTTACTCTGGCCTTTTAAAATTACCTAAGCAAACCGCTCGTCGAGACGCCTGAAGCAGTAAAAATAAACTTACTTGGCCCAAAAGACGAGAGACATTGCTTGGGAGGGTGGGCCTCCTAGGTCTACCCAAAACGAATGCTTCAGCCCGCTAGATAAAACACTACCGAAATCACTCAGTTTCTTTTTTATTTCATTTTCACCCCAAACAAGGCACGTTGCCACTTTGATGTAGGGAGCGACTATCAGGGACCTAAGTTGCAGGTGAACTATGTAGGGAGTTTAGCAACAAGATGTCTGTTCAAATTACACTTGAATTTCTGCATTTCAGTACAGTTGAGGAAGCAGGAAACCGGAAGAGAATTCCAAAGTCCTGCAGTTCTGGGGAAGACGCCATGAGAGTAGAAGGCTTTCTTACATCTGGGGATCTCAACTGTGTAGGGGTGGGACTTTGCTGCTTGTCAGGTTTGTCGGGGGTATTTTCCTCGAGAGTGTACAAGGGTTTGTAGTTTGTCAGAGCATCCAGCATTAAAATACTTGTAAAACAGGCAAAGGGATGGAACATTTCGTCGGTGGGACAGGGGCTGAAGTTTAGATGACAGTTCGGGACGTATTAGGTTTGCAAATCTCTTTTGGACCCTGTCCAGGAGCGAGAGACTAGTAACAGATGCATCAGCCCAAATGTGACAGCAGTATTCCATACACGGGCGAATGGTGGCTTTGTAGATGTACAGGATACTTTCAGGCGTAAGTAACTTTCTAGCATGATAGAGAGGGCCCACCTTCTTTGCAGTAGCCTTAGCAATAATCTCGATGTATCTATTCTAACTCATGTTTCCTGTGAACGTTAAGTCAAGGAGATTGAACGAAGTGCTCTCAGGTAAAGTATCTCTAGCCATAGCTATTGGTGGTTTGTAAGGTTTCACGTAAGTATTAAAAGAAATGTCTTGGCAGCGTTGAACGTTACCATTCATGTTTGATCCCATTCCACTACAGACTGAAGGTCTTCCTCTAGGGTTTTGGCCATTATCTTGGATATGTGCTCATTTTTTCCCTACGTGCCTGCTATAGAGCGTGGTGTCGTCGGCAAATATACCCATCTCAGAGACAATTTTATCAGGTAAGTCATTTATGAATATCAGAAATAACAAAGGTCCAATAATCGATCGCTGTGGCACACCCGCATTTATATAAAGATTTTTTTGGACATATGCCCATCGAGGACAACTCTTCTCTCATTTAAGAAGGGTCTAATTATGCTAAACATTCGTCCAGTATTACCATAGGATTTTATTTTCATCAGAAGACAATCGTGCTGTTATATTGTGAGTCTTAGATTGAAGTAGCAAATATGAGAGTATGTTACGTTGTTCTTATTTGGTGTTCTTATTAGTAAGAGAGTCTTAGAGTGATAGAGACAGTCTTAGGAGTGTTCATGTTGTTGAGTGTTTATGTGTTAGGGTGTTCATGTTTATGGAGATAGTATATTGGAGACATAAACAGTAATATATAGAGAGAGACGGTTATGTATATATATATATAATAGACAGTGTACATGTTACTACAAGAGCACCAAGCCTATAATTCAATGAGAGATTTTTGAATATCTCGATAAATAGACTGAGAGATAGTTTGACATTTACGCTTTGACAGTTGTACATTTTTATAAACACAAAGTTCATATTAATACAATTTCACTTTACCTTTGTTTTGGTAGAATGACACAAAACAAGACGGCAGTTATAAAAACACATGATGATACGTTTATTTCTTCTTCGACCGGTCGGACATGATTTTGTATTTCAGGGATTCAAAGTTGCTACATGGCTATCTCTAAACCCACTCGCTTCCAGAGGGAGCCTTGACTCTAACGGAGAATCGGTCTGATCTCCTCTGCTTCTGACTGATCTGATTCCCCCTAACTAACTTCGAACTCTTTCCAATATTGAGAAATTACATGTATTTCTGGTCAACGTGACCATAACTCACGTGTTGCCAACATGCGTGATTTGCACGGTTTTGAAGCCATTTCTGATTACCAGGAAATGTTCCATTCTCTTTGTTGTTTTACAAAGGAATTTTACCTACTTGTCTAATTCTGTAACCCATATTTTTATTATGCATTCTTTCTAAGAATGTGAATAGTTTCCAGCCAAATTTGTATTTATTAAATATTTTAATAGAATCAACAATTTACTGGACATTCCATTTATAATAACATTCTGTGTTTATTTTAACTTATGATTGGAATTTTCAACTCCAAGTCTAGCTTCGCAAGTTCGAATCCTTGACTATCCTATTTCATATTTACATTTAACTAATTCCCTATTTTTTTACTTACATGAAAAAGGGACAGCCCTTATCATGTAACAGTGCCATACCCTGGCAAAAGCCTTAGATATATCAAGGGCTACTACCCCCTTCCCTATTATCTAGTGAATGGTATAAATGTTCAGAGATTACAGTTACAATTTCTGCAGTAGAAGGGGCTTGCTTAAATCCATATTGATGGTCTGAAAGAGTTTAGCAGCTGTAAGGTGTTGGACTAGAGCTTGATTAATTAAGGACTCAAATATTTTGGTGAAAAAACGGAGGAGGCTAATTGGGCGATAATTTAATGGGTCAGTTCTTTCGCTAGAGTTCTGGTATTTCAGAAGCAGTTTTCCAGCAGTCAGAAAAGCAAGATTCGTTAAACCATTTGTTAAAGAGTTTAGAGGAAACAGGAGCGACCTTAGCGGAGCATTTTTTTTTAATAGTACAGCCGGGATGAGGCCAGGTCCACATGCTTTTGAGGTGTCTAGGTTTTTTTATAATATTATGTACTTGGGAAGACGTGATCTTCAGATCATCTTGCGTGGTTTCTGTCCGCAGAGGTAAATTAGGGAGGGAATGGCTTGCTGAGTCCAAGGTAGAGTTTGAGGCATTGATTGCTATTACAATGGTATAAATGTCTATTCTGTCTTCTATGCGTCTCATTATGTTAGGACATTCTGAATTATTCAAATTTTTTAAAGTTTATACATTAGATATATGGATTTTTTTTCTTCTAATTTGAATTTTCTCTGTCGCCCCAAACACTTTCTCACACTTGACGTTATTCTTTTCTTTTCTTTTTTTTTAGGTAAAAGAATACTGAAATCACTCAGTTTCTCTCTACAAATCTACTATCAGACCATCTATGAATTGGTGTTGTCATATTTCGGCACATTTTAAGGTGCTTGATAAGGTGTATATGTAAATTGACTAGCCTGCTCCTTTCTTCTCTACACTCTCTGTCTCACACAGACGTGATGTTGCTAGTCACAGTTTTTTATAAACACTATTATGGCAACCTGGACTATCTCCTGCTTGCTTTTTCCAGCTTTTTTGCCTATTGCTATTCTCATCTTGGGTGTAATTTTCGGATGATAGGTATAGAGCTCTCGAACCACAACGTTCAAAGATGTTCGCTTTTTATTTCGTTGGCATTTTGACTTTTTCTTTTTAAATCATCTAACTTGATTGTATGGTCAAAAATGTCTGTCTTCGGTGCTGATCTTAAGAGGATTAATATTAACGTTGTTTTTTGTTTTGTTTTTTTGTTTGTTTTTTTTTTCGCATCAGTAAACTCGACCAAATCATCACACACATATCACAAAAAAAATTTCCCCAAAACACAAACACACAATCGAGTTTCAAGAAATAAAGAAAATTATCAAGAAACAAAAGAGAGATAGATGTCCTTAAAATGTGTATCCATTCGTTTTCGTTGAATTTATATGCGAAAGTGAATTTTTCGTTGTATTGTTTTATGCAGTATTTAGTGTTTTTTGTTTGTCTGTTTGTTTGTTTTTTACATATAACCGCCTAAGAACAGATTCTTACTTTTTTTTTGAGTGAATTTGCATAAAATATAAGGCTGCGAGATCGCGAGAAAATTAAATATACACAACGAAATGTCTCCCGACTTGAACGAACATAGTACGTGTCCAGTTTAAAAAAATCGACTTTGCAATTTTTGTTCTTTCGATTTATTAAAAACGTACAATTCATTTCATTCTCTGAAAGTGAAATTGAAGTTGTAAAAATACGTTAACTTTTGTTGGAAATTATTTAACGAAATGCTCCTTTGTGAAACATATTTTTTGCCGGCTTAATGTGAAAAAATAAATATCTTTGCAGTGATACTTATCGGCTTTAATCAAAGTTGACCTTTTCACTGAGAAGAAAGTCTAGTATCTGTTTTGACACTAGACTTTCTTTTTTTATATCCGCAACCGAGAAGTGTTGGGAAGCCGGTTATTCGTACATAAAAATCTGACCTTATGTCTCACTTTGCCCTCGTGGTAAGGCAAGTAATTATGGAGTCTAGTCCTAATTGCTTTCATTTGATCAACAAGAAAACTTTCAAATAAAATAAGTAACCAGTATTTTAGTTCTTTTTTAGAACAGTGACTGTCGTCAGTGATTTCTTATTAATTCCTGTATAAGTCACGTAAATTGTGCCTAGTGGAATTAATGTCTGTATTGTTTGGTCATTACTCTCAAATTATTTCTAATTTAACTTGTGTTCACTTTTTTTAGCTAACCAACTTCTGAATTAGTTTAGAAAGATAAAGACTATATTTCGATGGATTTTCCTTCTTAGTGTTTCACGTGTTCGACGCAACTTTGTATAACGTATTGCTTCTTAATGGTTTGTATTGTTTTTATAAGTAACAATATATTCTTTGGGAACAATTCCGAAATTCATTTCACTTTAGATTTTTACGAAACTTAAATAGAAATTGATCGTTTTTCGTTTGGTTTAGAGGCATATTAATCGAAACATTGTAAAATTGGCAATTTTAAACCCTGCCAGATGACCAACTGGCACGAAAACATATAAATATCAGGTATTACTTTACAGTCGTAAACTCTATATTTTAACAACTCAAAAGATCAACATGGCAACAAGTGACCACGAACACAAATTCAACATGACTATGTTAACGTGGTAAAACCATGTTATGCCGCCGCAAACCCGGATACGTAATCGGTATAACCAGTGCCCATCATAAATCCAACCACAAACTTTAAATTGCGGGTTATCATATGCAATCATCACTTTAAATCCGGGTTATCATATTACAGTTTCTTTCAGTTAGTGGTTAAGCAACTTTAGAGAACGTGGTGATAATCTGTATTACTGCCGTGAAACCGGATGCGGAATCGGTACAATTGGTGCCCTTATTAACCCAACAACTAACCGTTATTTTGTGATCGCATAAACACGTTCTGCAACAATTATTCATGTTTTTAATTCGTTATTAATTATTTTCTTATTAATTGATCAGCTGACGAAAAAAAATTACAAATACAAATAAAAAAAAAACGATAAAATAGTTTTCGCAGTCTATTTCTAATAATAAGCAATAAGATTTGTTCCAACATAAAATGGGAGTAGAAGGAATAAAGAATACTTTCTTGGAAAATCGAGAGAAGACAATTTTTTTATATTCCTGAATTTTGAAGATGACGATTGATAATTTCTTTGATTGATATTGATTCAAGATTAGAACAGTAGTCCGAACATAAGAAATAATACAAATCGTTTCACAGTTTCGTGTTTAATACTTTATTTCTTCTGTACAGACATTTTAACAAGCAAAAAAATCATATATTTTAATGTATGTTTTAAAGAAAATCAAGTTTGAATTCCTTTATGAGAAAATTAATCAAGTTAAAAGTTTGTTTTTGTCAACAACTTAACGGTTTCTAATTTCGTCCAAACTGAATTAGATATCGAACTTAGAAAGGGAAAATCTCAATATATTTTGTGAATTTACGCACACACACACACACACACACACACATACATTCTTATATATATATATATATAAAGTTTCACTGAAAAAAAAAATATATATTAATGATAAAAAGTATATATTCCCAATTCGTAGATGTTGTTCATCTTACCGTTTATTTCTAGCAGCATGTTAAAATGTTTAATTCTTGACAGCATCTGTTTCATAGTGCAGAAACAATTAGAATTATTATGTAATTTTTTTAAATATTTTGTAGCCCTGACACACACACACACACACACACACACACACACACACATATATATATATATATATATATATATATATATAAATATATATATATATATATGTGTGTGTGTATATATGTATGGATATATATATACATATAAATATATCAATATATGTGTGTGTGTGATTGTTTTCTAACCTATCATGCAGAAATAATTGTTCTCTCATTTAGTTCCATACTAGGATAGATACTTAAGGGGCTGTACTCGTTAAACATATGTATTGCTTATTTTATGACGTCTTATGTT
Source organism: Euprymna scolopes (assembly GCF_053919585.1). Lineage (NCBI taxonomy): Eukaryota > Metazoa > Mollusca > Cephalopoda > Sepiida > Sepiolidae > Euprymna > Euprymna scolopes. Next base: position 11,905,886 of record NC_136488.1, on the reverse strand, counting down.
ATGATCGTTATTTTTATATGATCAGCCATACCCGAATTTTGATTGTACAACTTATTTATGCTTCGCAATATTTTCTAACTTTAATTTCATTTGGCACCATGTTTTTGCTTTGTATATTTTCAAAGCTACCACGGAATCGCATACACATATCTCTTCTTGGTCATTGCTTATTTTTCGTAGCAGTTTTTAATCAGACGTGATATTTTCGGAGTTGCTATTGAATAAAGCCGTGATGTCGGATGAATTAGATATTGCACGATTTCTTTTCAGACAATCTCTTCATATATTTTAAGGAGACTCTGGTGTGTGCTGATTGTGTCTTTTTGGTGTTTCATTGAGATTTATAGGAGCTAATGCCATATTTTCTGGAGAGCTGTTTCATTGAAGGATTTAGCTTAACCTTTCTTCTGGTACGCATTAGTGTTATTACATATATTCGCACGATATTGTGGGCAACGATTGATTCTTTTATTGACAAACTAGTGATGATGGAAAATTGTGATATTGTCCTGTGAATCTTCACTTTCAATTTATATATGGCCTGAATCCCTGTCCAGTCAGAATTATCAACACATCGAGATAAAACAATGCATTTTTAACCGTTAACTAAATAGATAGACAGATGGACCTCACATGCGCCACGAATTCTTCAATAACTTTCTTATGTGGCACGTATATAAGTTTTTGATCCATATATAACAGGCCCATTTATAACTTTATTGTTGTGGATCCATGTATACATTTGCCATTACTGGGGACAATACTGATTCTAGAACAAGATTCTTTACTTGTCGATATATGCCAGACTCTCTCGACAAGTATGTTCTTTCTACACCGACAGAAAACAGTTAAATAAGACTATCTGCTGAGATACAGGTGCGGAATCACAAGTTAGCATTTCATATAACAGTCTTGTCAGGAGGTAACTTGATGTAACTTGATTTAAAATCTTACTACATCCACAATCTGATTAGAATGAACGATCGCACTATCGAATATAATGAGCAGTATTTTTCACATCTGATAAAAATTTGCTTATGAGTGGATTGATTATAGCTTGCCTAAATCAGGTTAATTAACGACACACTGGATCTTAAGCGCTGATAAGGAACCTTAATAGAATACTGTCTTCGCGAATGATACGCATATATATATATATGATTATAAAGTCTAATTAAATTAATATCATAATTACACTGGAAGATTACCCAATATTAGTGAAAGGTGTGTATATACATACACACACGCATATGTGTGTCAATGTCTGTGTTTGTTTGATTATCGCCTTCGTGAACCATTAATCATATGCAGTTGTTGATTCCATGCCTCATATTTTGAAATATATATATATATATATATATATATATATATATACAATATATATACATATACTTCTGTATAAATATGTGTGTATATATATACATATATTGATATGTATGTATGTATGTATCTGTGTATGTATGTATGTATGTATGTATGTATGTATTTATGTATGTTTAATCCTTCAGGGCGAATAAACTTTTTTCTGGGTCAACGGCCAACTAGCACCGTGTATATTTGTGTGTGTGTGTGTGTGTGTGTGTGTGTGTGTGTGTGTGTGTGTGTGTGTGTGTGTATTGGGGTAGAGAGGGCTCCCATAAGCCGTGGTGAAGGCAACCTTTCTAGGAGAAGCAAATCTCTGATTTAAAAAATCATAAAGCGGAAGACCAGTACCCGCATTAAGCTGGTCTGCAGTTTAATTTGTTGCTGGCTATCTTGCTCTTGCTTGTTGCTGGATCTCAACATTTTGAACCGAGAGAAAGACTTAGCTGTCGTACAAAGCTAAGACTCTGTAACATCATATTTGTATAGATACTCCCTCAGACATTTGGGCTCATGGATTTTAAATGTTTGAGGGAGTGGCACTCGTCTGAAAAGACGTTGCAATCATCATGTATGTATGTATGTATGCATGTATGTATGTATGGTGGTGAAGGTCTGGTGTGGACGGGTGTTAAAAGCACGCAGATGTCTGAGCATCATACTGTGCTTCTCCCAGACAAATCAACCCCACGTACATGGGGCTCTGATGAACGTCGAGTGTCCTGCGTTGTATAATTGGACCTCCACTGTCTTGTGGACCAAGGTTCTTTTAACCAAAGGTTATGGTGAGGTAACGCTGACACAAACTTTCAGAGGAGCTTGGGCTCTGTAAGTTGCGACATGCATGACCCACCGGCGTGTGGAATTTTTTGAGATACCGTGGGTGTGAGCGTCTAAATGTTGCTATTTGTGATATATATCTAATTGTTTATATGCATTTGTGTGTGCGTGTGTGTGGTACATGTATTTTGGACATACATTCATGCGTCGTTGATCTTGTCCACCTGGAAGTCAACTTGTGTCTTGTTGGGGAGACTGGAAACCTGTTTTGAACGAATATTCATTCACTCCAAGACGATGAATGGTTTTATATAGTTTTTATTCACCTTCCAGATGTTGATCTCAGAAGAATTGAAAGTGAATGTTTTTGCTTGCATAGGTCTTATTTTCACACACGTCAACGCCCCCCCCAGTGAAAGGGAGGGGACGACCTGTTAAGCCGTCCAAACCCAAACTCATTGACTCCAGCTAACCTGATCACGTGACTCACACGCAGATCCAATCAGCTGGCTCTCACTTCCGGCAAAAACGTGTCTACAATATAATTTAACATATCTCTTTCTTATTTTCGATTTATTTCCTAAAAGAATATGTTATGGTGCCCAGCAACCTAAGACCCAGTCATAGATCAAATGGCATGACGGGTGAAGAGGGCTCCGTAAGCCGTAGTGAAGGCAACCTCTCTAGGAGAAAGAAAATCCTGATATAAAACCTGCGACGACTGCTGTATCCAATGATGTTGACTTGCTCTTCTTTTTGTTTCAATGTGGTAGTTATTCAGAGAGTGGATTGTCTCGGTGCAAAGTCTTTCACCACTATAAAAAGCTTCAAGCACAGGCATTACTTGATATGTAATGGAATACACATTTTACCCTCAGTGTGTATCTCGATAACAAAAAGGCTGGCTATAGCCTAAAACAGCAAACGGACACTCAATGAGGACTGATGCAGATATAGGTGTCAATGAAAAGAAAGGGTTTGGCATATCCAAGGTCTGGTCCAGCAGGTGTCTAGGGCACCACAGCCTGGACCTGGTCATCGGCAGATGTGCAGGACTGTAAAAGGTTAATAAAGTGACCCTCTAGCTCGTGCTGCTGGTGGTGCTCATGTCTCCCTCATTTTAGCCAGAGATGTATTAAGTAATTGCAATACTCGAGAACGAGTTTGCTGCCATCATCATGCATGTATGTATGTGTGTATGTATGCATGTATGTATATATGTATGTATGTATGTATGTATGTATGTATGTATGTTAGGATGGCGGAACAGCACTACTATCAGAGGAAAAGTAAGGTGTCTCCTTACTTCAGCTAGGCTGTGGAAGTGGATTGGGCAATGTTGAGAACTCACTTCAGTCCCCGACCACGTTAATGCAAAATCATGGAAAGCTAATGACTGATGTAATATGGAAGCAATCAGGAATGATTCTGTTCATGATTTGTTCTGCAGTTTACTTTCTGTACAACTGCAAGAAAAGCTATGGCAATACATGCAAAACCTTCGGCAAACAGCGTAAATGGGATCCGGAATGATGAGCAACAAGGAATTCATGAATGCTTCAAGAGTGAGAGAAAGATGTGAACGTAGACAACACGGGTGACCACATGCCTCTAAGACGATGAATTAAGATAAGTAAACCTTTATCCGTTCATTTCATATAAAACCTTGAATTAAATTTCACACTATTTTATACATTTTGTCAGACATATAGTAACCATCTTTTCTTCATTTATCATTTTAAAGCAAACTCCTCAAAAACTGAATAGATTTTTAGGAGTTTGCTTTAAAATGATGTTGATAGTACCACTTCTATCTATTATAAGAGGGAAATCTCTAAATATTTTATGCTAATTTATTTAGATGAGGCAACTTCTTTTTTATTAACAACAATTCATAATCAAGTACTGCTGCTTTTATATGTCAGATTTATATATCAGAATGACACCAGAGAGGAAATGCTATTTTTTAGGCTTGTCAGAGAGAACAAGTAGAGATATCTTTTCAGAAGTAAACAATTATTTGAATAGTAAAAATATTCCATTAATTTATTTGATTCCACTCAGCACAGATGGTGCTGCATATAATACAGGAAGGCTGTGTAAAACATATGAAAACTGTTGCTCCTCATATAATGCATGTACACTGCATTATTCACAGACAACACTTGCCAACAAAACATTGGGGTGGCAATATGGAAGAAGCTGTTGATGCAGTTATATCAAGAACAAATTTTATAAACAACAAATTCCTTGAATGACAGATTATTTGAATAATTATGTGGAGATGAACAATTTTAAAAATTGCTACTTCATACACAATTAGGTGGCTCCCCAAAGGAAACAATTTTGATAGATTTGTTAGTATGTGACAAGCTGTATTGGACTTCTTAAAATTTAAATCTGAATCTGCTAACTTTACTCAAAAACAAAGGACAAAAGCTCAGAGAATGCTGGATGATCTGAATACGAATGCAATTAAATCAAAAATATTTTATCTCAGTGACATTTTGCACATTGTAAATGAACTAAATTCGCAACTTCAAGGAAGGAAATCTGATCTTGGCATTTGCTAATAGAAGATTCAAGGTTTTATGAACAAATTGAAATACTGGAAAACACAACTTGACAAGCAAGCTCTATCATTGTTTGAAAATTTAAATAGCATCAACTCGAGTCCAGAATGTGCTATAGAATGAGCTGAAAATCTGGAAGGCCTGAAAAAAGTTTTTGAGAGAAGATATGAAGAACTCATAAGCACAGCGTATCCACTGTGATTTGAAGATTTAGCAAACTTTGAACCTGAAGATACTATGGAACCTGGAGTTGTTCAAGAACTTTTGGATTAAAAAGAAAATTGAAAGTTATCCAGAATAGTTCAAGAAGGGTTTTTGAATATACTGAAATAAAATCAACAAATCCACAAATTTATGACTTAGTTGAGCCCAGCACATTATCCTTTCTGACAATCTGGCTACTAGAGGCGAGCTTTTCAGCTGTTGCTGACATCTTTACAAAACAGAGAAACAAATTGGATGTTAATGAAAGAGGAAGGCTAAGATTTAAATAAGATGAAAGATGGTTATTGACTATCAAGAATTGATTAAAAACAAGAATTGATTAAAAAGAGCAGAAATCACATTAAATACAACTTTTGGCAAAATTTTTCAAGTAAAATTTTAAAACTGGCTTAATCGCAGTTAATAAATAAATCCTCGTGTAAAATGCATTTGTAAGCAGTACAACATATTTTTAAACAATTTTTTTGTAAAATTTCCAAACTGATTTGATTACAGTTGATAAATAAATGGTTTTATTAAATGCAATTTTCATCAGTACAACAATTTCCAAACTGATTTGATTACAGTTGATAAATAAATGGTTTTATTAAATGCAATTTTTAGCAGTACAACAATTTCCAAACTGATTTGATTTTGTCAAATGCATTTTTCAGTAATTTAATGAAGTGGTGCACAGAACATTCCCTTAGGATTTGTGGTCCATGGCATAAAAGTAGTTGAACATCACTGCTGTAGACCAACGAGTCAAGAAAACTGGGGCAAAAGAAACAGATAATAGATCAGAAAATTCTGAAGAAAACATGCCATAATAGTATTTGAAGAAGAGACTGAGACTAGCAACATGACCTCTTTGAGAAAGAGATTACAGTGAAGAAGAAAGTGCAGAGCCAATAAAATGAGATGCGTTTCTGCAATATACCAAGCACGTTCAACTGGAACATAGATTCACTAGTATGAGAACAGTACAGTATACGTTGTCTGATAGTAGATTTGTAGAGATAGTTACTAGGCTCATATGTGAGAAAGTGTTTAGAGCGATAGCAGGAACCGATTTTACGAGAAGCAGAATAAGCAATGAACCTCATAGATGGACTCCAAGAAAGATAATATATATATATATATATATATATATATATATATATATATATATATATATATATATATATATATATGTATGTATACTAGAAGTTTAGTTTTCTCATTATTCTAATTGACATTATGTTATATCCAGTATCGTAATTTCCAGTGTTTGTTTTGTCATGTCCAATAACTAAGGCAATTCTGTCTTCAACAGAATTTATAGTGACGTCATCGGGGTTTCATAATTTTAAAAATGTTTTTGTTACTTCCTGTTTAGAACATTGTACATATACTGAACATATATATATATACATATATACTGAACATTGTATATATATATACGTATATACTGAACATATATATATATATACATATATACTGAACATGTATATATATATATATATATATATATATATATATATATATATATACTGAACATTGTACGTATATACTGAACATATATATATACTGAACATTGTACATATACTGAACATGTGTGCATATATACTGAACACACACACACACATATATATATATATATACATATATATATACATATATACATATATACACATATATATATACATATATATTGAACATTGTACATATATACTGAACATATATATATATATATATATATACTGAACATATATATATATATATATATATATACATATACATATATACTGAACATTGTACATATACTGAACATGTGTGCAGCCAAGCTGTACACTATTTAATTACATCCTTTGGAATGACTTGCGTCGGTCTTTTGTTTGTATACCTTGTAAATCTAATCTTTTTATTAGAAATTGCATTTGTGTGTAGCAAAATCGTGACTCATCACGTCTTAATCTGAAAGCAGGTTCATCTGATAATGGTTGTTTCAGTAACTTTGCATATCAATAGCCATTGATTTTATTTTACTAAATGATTGAGGAAAACTCGGGTTTCTCATTAAAATAATTCAAATATTTGTCTTGCGAACCAATTAATGATCAGTCATCGCTGAAGCATCAAGAATATTAAAAGAAAACTTTATTGCATATGGAACTCATGCTTATGTTACGATTTTCTACATTATGAAATGGGTGGAGGGATTCAACTTTATAGTACAACAAAAACAACAAGATTATTGTTAGCCACGAGATGCAACTACTTAGTAGCTATAAAGCGTTTTGAAAAATTCTTTTCATAGAATTCTTTTCAATCAATGTTTATATAACACAAATGAAAGCTCTAATTTTTTTTAAATGGATCACCACTTATTAAGGTTCAGAGGCCACTCAAGGATAAGGTTAAAGAATGTACAGTAGTCAAAGGGATAATTTAGCAATCGTTAGAAGTGTAAATTTGGTAAATTGGATTACTTAAGGGGGACTGCTCATTAAGAACGTGAAGATGACCATTTTTTAGTCAGCTGGAAAGCAGGTAAACATAAGACAGTTCTACAGATGTGCATTTCTAGGAAAGAAGCTTTGTTCATGGAATATGCTTTTAGGTTTAGGCACAGATAAAGAGTGGGGGAAATTATTGAAAGTGTTTTCAGCTAGATGAGTGTTTCTTGTAAATATTTGGCGAGGGGGCATAGATTGGAGCTCAGTCGAACACTTGCCATGAAAATAACGATAAAACAGAGCCAGGCTCGCAACGTTTCTTCTCAGAGAAAGAAGTTGCTGGAAAGAGAAAAGGGTATTAGTTACGTGCCATGTCGAGACTAATATATTGTTATATTTACAAAAAAAAACCCACACATTTCATTAAAAAACTATACATAGACCAAAATATAAATTAACATTACTCAAGAGTAAACTGCAATTTAATGGTAATTTTAGTTGGAGATGCTGATCACGCTGTGATAATAGTAAACATTACCCTAAACTCTTGATCCGAAATTGCCATTACTTAAAATGACAAGGTACTAAAATAAGGCTGATCGGGATGCCATCAGGGATCACATCAGAGATGTTCCATGGAGAAACATAATTTTTTTATTCCTGTTGAACAGTGTTCAAATGAGCCCACAGGATGATTTAAAGCGACAATTGAAGTACATGTTCCCACACGTAAGTTCTATAGAAAACTCAACTCTCTCTTTAATGGTTTACTTCTACTTGCGCAGCTGCCATTGCTATAAGGCAACATGCATACCGCAGATTTAACCAACATAAATCCAGTGCAATAGACAAAAGCTCAAAGAAGCTAGAAGTAATTCTAAGAAGGAAATAGCCACAGCCAAGAGAGAATATACCAAAACCACCAGAAAACGTATTGAAGCGCAGAAATGAGGAACTTCTGGAAAATCTATAAAAGTGTAGTGTCAGTCCATGATCAGTGTTTATTAACATTACATTTGAATACCACTATGTTGTATTTAACAGGGAAACTGTCTCGTGATAATATGTTTAAAAAAGCGAAATTCTTGGAAACAAACTCTGTTTATGAATATCCGTTTGCTGTTTGGTACATAGAAGTAGAAAGGAGGGTTTTTTTTTTTTGCAGTTCTGGTACAAAGACGTGTGTTTGCTGTGAATGTAAAGGAACCACTAATTACATTATTTGTGATTTCATCAAAATACCGACAGAGGAAAGAAAGACTGGTAACGTCTTCTTTGTGATAAAGAAAATGTAGAAAAAAAAACCTTCTTAGTAGAGTAAGGTTAAGATTAGGATTATTGTTAGAATTGGTAAGGCAAGATACCAGACACATATATGCTGCATGCTTGATTCAAGGCTCCCAAAACAGTTCCTTTATGGTGAACTGTCCAACAGAAAAAGACTTGTAAGAGGAAAAGTGGAAACGGTTCAAAGACAACCTGAATGTCTCCCTCAAACAGTTTGGATTATATTCTAACTCATGGGAAAACTAGCCCGACTCGTGTTCCTGGTGTGCCACAACTCACAAAGGAGTACAATTTGCATGCAATAAAGAACGCAAGAGAAAACGTGACATTAAAAAAGTCTTAGTAGTCAACCCCTCTGATATGGAATCACCCCCATGCGAGAAATATTTCAGAGCTCGAATTAATTTTTCAAGCCATCTTCGACCCAGAAAACAATAGCATGATCATGGTCATCTTCGCAAGCGATGGAGGAACATCATTGGTAGCATGCGTAGTAATAAATCAACAATGTCGGAAAGTCGATTTGATATACATATTTACTGAAAAAAATAGGAATTAATTTTATATACAATACAGTACGGTTATAACTAGGGTTGTGACAACAGCATATTCTTTTCATTATTTTGACTCTTAAGTATATATCCGTTAATATCTTATGTTTTTATATAGAGTGATGTGGTTTTCGGTTTATTAATAGTGTCTAACTCTGTCGGATATATACTCGAGATTCAAAAGAATGAAAAGAATATTCTGTTGTCACAGCCCTAGTTATAACATAAGTGTCTACTTCAAAAACCTGGGTTAGTGACAAAAAATAATGCCGAAACATAGTCGACTCTATTTTAATAATCTAATTAAAGCTTTGCTTATTTGTTTATTTTCATACATTCGTTAATGATCATTTCTGTAAGATGGATTGACATTCGCAGGCAATATCACATCGAATAAATACTTGATATTGCCAAATTTTGTGTAAAGAAGATAAACTCCCAAGACTTTAGAAAATCTCTCACATCTGCAAAACCAGTAATTGCTAATGTGCTGTGTATTGTTGTCGTATGTGGCTTGATACATCACACAAGAGGCATTCCGTCATTATCAAATGGAATAAATACTTGATGCTATAAAGTTTTCTGTAACAGAATTAATACACTGCCATATCGCTGTAGTGTTGCATCGTTGTAGTTTTGCATTGCTGTGCTAGTTTTCCAAGTACATCTAGAGAACAGGCTCCAATGGCCATACGGCACTTGTATTTCCTCAACAAAAATACCTCTGATCCACTCGACTAGTAGCAAAATTCCACCTTTTCACTGCCCTGGATTATATGATAGTTCCTTCTCTTGCACCGATTGAATGCTTATTCCTGTGCACTGTTTCCCTGACCTAATAAATATGCATATCTTAAATGCAGACATCTTGCTGCCCAACCCCCCAGCAAGATCTCCCCTATAAATATTAAACTGTATGCAGCGGTGACAATATTTTTTGTTTTGTGTGATTTAAAGAATAAAAAAAGACTTATGTCGAAGCTTAAAAGAAAATTATGATACAATCTTAGTTTTCAACCGTAAAAATTTTTTTTTCATTATTTTTATTTCTCTAACATTTTTATTAGATTCAATTTCCAAATAAGGTGTGCAAATAAGATTTTTCTTGGTTTGATTGCGATTTGATACAAGGTCAAACTTTGACTTTTCCTTGCGCGTGACGATGACGATGAAAACTTTCTCAAGCATTAACTGTTTGTGAGTCATTTTGGTTCGAATTTATACGTATTTACTGAAGCCTTTAGAGACTTCTATAAAAAAAAATTGTGTGTGCTCTTTCTTTCATTAAAATTATCCATCTGCACAATTACGTTGTCTGACTTCAGAGCCAACTAAACTCAAATATATTAGTAAAGAAAGGAAAGACTAATAAACGAAAGTTAGTATTAACAATGTATTTGTTTTCTTATGAGACGACATTTAGGCAAGCTAAATATGGATCCCTATAGGCGAGCGTGAAGATGAAAATGAAGTATATATATATATATTTTTTACAAATGAATAACCACATACCAAGGCCCGGAGGCCACTCGAGGATAAGAGTTAATGTGTGTATTGTAGTCAATCGGGCTGGAGCGTAATAATCGAGTGGTGGAAATTTGGTATAATTAGATTATAAACAATGGCCATTCAATAAGTACTTGTTTACGTTGGATTTGAAGACTGACAATATTGTAATCAGCTGGAAAGCACACCAGCAGAACAGAGTTCCATGCGCGGGCAGTTCATGGAAAGGAGCGTTATTCATGGAATCCTCGTTTAGGTTTAGGCACGGATGGAGAGTGGGGGAAATTATTAATAGAGATTTTGGTTAGACGAGTGTTTTTGTGAAAGATTGGTGAGAAGAGGCCATAGGTTGGAGCTCAGTCGAACAGTTACCATGAATATACTGATAGAGCAGAGACAGATTTGCAATGTCTCTTATGTGGGCAAGAGTTTGTAGAAAAGACAAAAGGGCATCGCTTACTAGATTACGAAGTCAGTTTTGAACTCCAAGAAGCTCCTACCCAGATGTTGCAACAGTATCCCATCCTAAAAGTACTTCGCTCTCATACAGGTAGAAAATTGCATCGGCAATGAAACTTCTACTGATCCAGCCATTTTTCCAGCCATTTTTCCAGTAACCTTGGCAACGGATTAGATGTATACACTCTATTTCAGATCAGGTGTGAATGTCAGACCTAGAAGCTTGTTTAAACATAGAGCGTTCTTAAGGGGAGAGCCATTTATTTCATTAGGGGCTAGATATGGATCAAAGGGATGATAATGGAAAGAGAGGAGCTTGATTTAAGATATATTAAAATTAACCAGTCACCTTTTTCCCATTGCACCGTGTGCTCAAGATCAGAGAATAGAGAATTACAGAGATCTTGGCCATTTCCGACTTTTGAAGTGTTGCCATAGATAGCAGTGTCGTCTGCATACATATCTATGAATGATCAAAGAATGTGATTTGAGTGATCGTTACTGAAGATTAGGAAGACAGTTAGGCCTATGATGGAACCTTGAAAGACTCTAGCATTAGTACTGTGAGCTTACACTTATAAAGATTAGAGAGAAATAGTTTAATAATCAAAAAGACGTTTCCAGCTATTCTGTAGCTCTTTCATGTTGTCTTCTGCAGGGTGCCTACAGCTTTGAGCATGGCATTCAATGCTATAAGCAAGTTTTTGTTTTAAGAGAAAGACACATAAACCCAGAGCTGAGAAATATGGTTCATGGGTATTTTTCTAATGTCTAAATGCTAATGGTGATCGTTGTTCACAAATACACAAACGCGCGGATAAGCGCATAAACGTGAACTGCATTAATGATAATGATAAGCTTTTTGCAAACGAATAGAGCACACTAAAGCTAATACATTTTTATAATAATGGATCACAGTAACAAGGGTAAAAACCACTCGAGGATAGGGGTTAGAATTTGGATGATGAAGAGATTGAGAACTATTATTAATTTACATGTCATCTTAACTATTATTAATTTACATGTCATTTTAAAAATTAATCATTTACACGTCATATTAACTATTATTAATTTACATGTTATCTTAAGTATTATTTATTTACATGTCATCTTTAGTATTATTAATTTACATGTCATTTTACCTATTATTAATTTATATGTCATATTAACTATTATTTATTTACATGTCATTTAACTATCATTAATTTATATGTCATATTAACTATTATTTATTTACATGTCATTTTAACTATTATTTATTTACATGCCATCTTAAGTATTATTAATTTACATGTCATTTTACCTATTATTAATTTACATGTCATATTAATTATTATAAATTTACATGTCATATTAACTATTATTCATTTACATGTTACCTTAACTAGTATTAATTTACATGTTATCTTAACTAGTATTAATTTACATGTTATCTTAATTAGTATTAATTTATATGTCATATAAACTATTATTTATTTACATGTCATTTAACTATCATTAATTTACATGTCATATAAACTATTATTTATTTACATGTCATTTTAACTATTATTTATTTACATGCCATCTTAAGTATTATTAATTTACATGTCATTTTACCTATTATTAATTTACATGTCATATTAATTATTATAAATTTACATGTCATATTAACTATTATTCATTTACATGTTACCTTAACTAGTATTAATTTACATGTTATCTTAACTAGTATTAATTTACATGTTATCTTAACTAGTATTAATTTACATGTCATATAAACTATTATTTATTTACATGTCATTTTAACTATTATTTATTTACATGCCATCTTAAGTATTATTAATTTACATGTCATATTAATTATTATAAATTTACATGTCATATTAACTATTATTCATTTACATGTTACCTTAACTAGTATTAATTTACATGTTATCTTAACTAATATAAATTATCATGTTATCTTAAATGTTTTTGTTGGCATTGGACTTGGAAACGATTACGTTGTAATCTGTAAGACAATATTTTGGAGCTTAGTCGAACACCAAGCATAAAAATACATAAAGTAGTTTCTGCCTATGAAGAGGAGAATAGTAAACTGTCTCTAAGCTCGTTAGCCATTTTACATTGGAAAACGCACAAACTGAATGTACGCATCTTCAAAAGTATTGTTCCAGTCGGACAAAGTATACTTCGATATTGTCTAATTGATCCGACGCCAGGACCAACCATGCAGAAATGACCAGGAGTTTTATTTACGTAAAACTGGCACAGTTACCATCTATTTGAAGGACAAAGAAAAATTGGCTCATTTATGGATCCAAACGGATGTTGGGCAAATGATCTACAACATGTGCAATGTTGATCATCACAAAAGAGGTACGTGATGAATAATTAAAATGAACAGTAGGTGCATCCAGGTGACCTTACTCTCCGATGAGAATGAAGAATCGATTACTGAATCGGAAGAAAAGCACAATTATTTGGACAAAATCCAAACCCAAAACTAGCAATCGTTTTGCACCTGTTAAAAGCAGGGCCAATTTCTTTTTAAAAAATACTGTGATTACCATTTAACGAGAAATTATATTGGTTTAATGTCGTTATTCAATACATGCATTTCACAATAAAAAGTTTCTTTACAAACGTGACAGATTGACGGAAGCATTTCATATGTTTTCTAAATCTATCATTTAGACGGGTACTACAAAAATGGTATCATACGACCATAACCGAATTACAAGGCCTGTTGAAGAAAATTATGTCACGCAAAATAGGCAAAGCAAGTAAAATCTGTCCCGCAGTCAGACTGTTGATAACGAATGACAGCGTTTTTAAATAAATGCTGAAAACATTTTTTAATATATGGAAAAAGAGAAAAATAATGACTACGATTTATATATTAATTTAACCTTATTCAATATTAATTAAAACAAAAAAGAAATAATTCAGAAGCAAAAGTTGTACGTTGACCCTGCGTTAAAAAAATAACCATTGCAGTTTATCATGGATTCCAAGGATTATAATTTCTTTATTATTTTTATTGCGAATAATTTGATTTTTTTTATGTATCTATTTTCTCATAACTTGTCTGAACAATGTTCAGTTTCATTTTGTATCCTCTTGGATCTTCCACCACTCTGTTGTATCAGTTAAGATAAAAATTAAATGTAATAAGTCCTCAGACGTACCTCTCCATCGTACAGTATATCGATACACTATGACTGACTGGGATAGTTTCCGTACATTTATATCGGATCTAACTCTGCATTGCATGTTTAAAAAGGATGTGTCCTCTATAGTATCAGACCTGACAGAATGGTTAATTCTAGGTATAGACCGTTTCATACCTTCGAAAAAGTTCCAGCAAAACCCTAACAGCCAGCCATGGTTCTTTCCGGCATGTGCTGCTGCCATTGCACACAGAAATCACCTTTTCCACTGCTTCCAACGTAATAGATGTATGGAAACTAAAGCCGCTTTCAGGACTGGCAGCAACCATTGTAAGAAAGTAATAAAGAACGCAAGATAGTTGTATGCTCAGTCTGTCAAGTACAAAGTAGCTGAGCAGTGGCTTGGTTTCCACCAGTTTTGGCAAATAGCAAACAGAATCCTAAACAGAAGCGTGTGCTCTATCCCAAATATCATCAATGGATCTGAGGTAATCTCGTCAGCATCAGACAAAGCCAACTTCTTTGCCAAAATCTTTTCAGCTAATTCTACCCTTTGCGACCAAGATCGCCAACCCCCAATATTTCCTCCTGTATCAGAAAACATGCTATGTGATATACAAATATCTGTACATGATGTTGCCAAGCTAATCAAAAACCTTGATTCCAGTAAAGCAACCGGCCCTGACGGTATTCCAATTAGGGTACTCAAAAAACTTCAACCAGAACTAGCGCACATACTTACAAAACTGTTAAATTTTAAGGGGTGATAATAGGGGTCAAAGTTAAAAAAAATTGACCGTTTTTTTTTTTTTTTGCTCAACATGAACCTCAAAACACCCGGGCAACGCCGGGCTGAAATGCTAGTATATCTATAAAAGTGAAAGTGTCTGTCTGTGTGTGTGTGTCTGTCTGTGTGTGTACATTTCCCTATGCAATAACTGTCAATTTTTAGTCTACAGACTCGAAATTTGATATACAGTAGAGACTTGGGAAAATCGATGTGATCGGGTTTCCGCCAGAAATTTTGCTATTAAGCGGTCCAAGTTCAACGATTTGACCTTTGAGAATTCTACCAAACTCCTCCGACAATTTTGGGTCTAATCACTTGAAATTTTAGATATACGTTCCATTGGTAGAGTTCTCAAAGGTCAAATCGTTGAACTTGGACCCCTTAATCACAAAATTTCTGGACAAAAACCGATCACATCGATTTTCCCAAATCTCAATACCCTGTATATCAAATTTCGAGTCTGTAGACTAAAAATTGACAGAGTTATTGCGTAGGGAAATGTACACTGACACACAGACACTTTCACACACACACACACACACACACACACATATATATATATATATATATATATATATATATTTATAAATTTGCATTTCTTTCTTCGTTTTTATTAAAATACAAACTTTTTATACTTTTTTTGAAGAGCTCCATTTTTCTTTAATTTCTCTATAATCTATCCCATTTTTCATTTTTCTTTTTGGGCGTCGAGAGGTTCCAGGTCGCCTGGCGAAGTCTCTTTGACTTAAACAGATGGCTATTTGTAGCGACCATATGTAACTGTTTACCCCAAATGATAAATATATATATATATATATATATATATATTATTATTATTATTATTATTATTATTATTTGGGGTAAACAGTTTATGTTTATATATATATATATATATATATATATATATATATATATATATATATATATATATATATATATATATACATACACACGCATATAGAAGAACAAAGAATTAATTGGAAAATGTTTAAAACTTTAAAAGGAGACAGAAATTTAGTGGATTTTATATATATATATATATATATATATATATATATATGTATATAAATTTGCATTACTTTCTTCATTTTTTATTGTATGTTGATATATAAATATATATATATATATATATATATATTTGTGTTGAAATGTAGACGTTCAAGTGAGAATAGACAAACTCTACATAATATTCTTGTAAATCTGGTTCTAATAGTAACTCTTTACCTTTAATGACACTGTGCCTTGTTTGGGGTGAATAAACAGTAAAAGAAATGTACATATAATAAATATATATAATATATACAGTGCCGGCAAAAAGAAAGTCAGCACTTGTAATTTTTTCATAAACTGCAAATTTACGCTAAATATAATGTAACTATTTAAACAACCTATACCTCATTTGATTCACCTTTTATTCTTTTATAATTTTACCTGTTCATATTTGACTTTTAATTGAAATATTCTAGTGTTCACGTCAATTTTTAAAAATTACTTCAAATTGAGGAGGCAAAAATAGTCCGCAGCAACAAATTTGCTTAAAACCAGCTAAAATTATCGCCTCTAAATCAGTTTAAAATATCCACCAACAAGCAACAAAGCATCTCTAATCGTAATTGTTGTTGTTCCAGGTTATACAACGTAACATTTAGTCTATATGCCACGACTTTCTCTTAGCGATCATCAGGAGCTCATTAACCTCCACCTTTCTGGTTTATCCAATCGGGAAATCGGCCACATATTGAAATGTGATGAGAAAACGGTACGAGAAACTGTACAAAAGCACTAAAACAATGGCAGTGTTCGTGATGCCCCTAGATCTGGTCATACTACAGTTACTTCTAACAGGGAAGATAATGCCATCAAGATCCGCAGCCTAAGAAACAGATTTGAAACGGCTCCCCAAATCCAACAATAGTGCAATCTTGCTAAAAAGTGCTCTCTTTCTACTGTCAAGAACAGATTAAAGGAATTCAATTTGCGAGGATATGTTGCAAGACGCAAGCCAATGATTTCTGTTAAGAACAGAAAACGCTGTCTGGACTTTGTCAGATGCAATGAAGATCATGACTCTTCTTATTGGTCAAAAGTGCTTTTTAGCAATGAAAGCAAGTTCAATAGGCTAGGCAGTGATGGTAGGCAGTACGTCCGTCGGAGGAAAGACGAAGAATTTAATCCTAGGTTCTCAGTTTCAGCACTGCAAGGTGGTGGAGGTTCAGCTTTGGTGTGGGGCATTATAAGTACCAATCATCCAGGGCCTATAGTTTGCTTGCGAGGTCGAATTAATTCGACCAAGTACATCAATGTTGACTGAGCATTTTCTACCCTACTTTGGTCGGAATTTGGATGATAATCCCATCTTCATGCTGGATAATGCTCACATTTACACAGCTGACAATGTCAAGAGGTTTCTGGAAGAGCATGATATTCCGTGTTTGGATTGGCTTCCACCATCTCCCGACCTCAATTCTATCGAAAACGCATCGCATTACATCAAGCAACAGCTACACAATGATAAAATGTTAAATTTGGAAGAACTTTGAACAAAAATTAAAGAAAAGTGGGATGCCCTTTTCCCGGAGTATTGCTGCAGTCTAATTTAAGGAATTCCCAATAGATTGCAGGCTGTCAAATTGCAGAAGGGCTATGCTACTAAATATTAACTAATTCATTGTGTTCCTGTTGTATTTGCCTTGCATTAATGTCCAAAATTGCATTCAAATAACAATTTTCCATTGTGCGGACTTTCTTTTTGCCTCCTTAATTTGAAGTTATTTTTTTAAATTGACGTGAACACTAGAATATTTCAATTAAAAGTAAAATATGAACAGGTAAAATTATAGGAGAATAAAAGGCCAATCAAATGAGCTATGGTTTGTTCAAACAGTTATATTAAATTTAGCTTAAATTTGCAGTTTTTGAAAAGAATACACTTGCGGACTTTCTTTTTGCCGCCTGTGTACATATAATATATGCATATAATACATATAATATATACATGTAATATATATATATATATATATAAGTTAAAGCTGAAGGTTCTGCATCGAAAAATTACAATGTTTCGAAACACTGACTGATAAATTTTATTTATCACAAGCACAATTATTTATATTATAGTTCATACAGAAACTGAGACATGTGCATGCGAGGATTATATTTTTTCTAAACAGTTGACATCTTGTAAGTAAAAAAATAAAACTCAAACTGAGGTCGAAACTAAAACGTAAAAACAGTGAGTAATGTACAGTAGTCTTTAGACCAGCTTAACCCAACTTTTCCAAAGTGTTTGTAAACCAACTTAATCTTTACATAAAAAGCTATAATGTTTCATAAACCGCGCATGTGCATTCATGGAACAGATGACGAACAGATAAAATTCCGATCCCCTTTATGTACCAATTTTTTACCCTTTAGCGGCTCTTTTTTCCGGATGAAAACAGATTAAATTTTTCCACGTGTCTTAATGCCCTGTATAAAAAATTTCAAGTCTGTAGATCAAAAAGTCATTGAGTATATAGGTTGAAAAGTGTCTTCACTCACATACACCACACACATTCTCACTTTTATAGATATATAAATTTAAAAAAATTGACAGAAAATATTCTCAGGTTAAAAATATTTGTTTTACAATTTTAAAGTAGAATTTTTAAGTTTCTTCGACAGAATAAAGTATTTCCTGAAAAATCAATGTCTATTTTAGTAAAGAATTTACACTTAAAGTGTATCAAACCCACCCAAAAAGTTCAATCGGATTTTAATGCATAGAAAATAGTGAAAAAGTTGTCCTAATTCACGTTCGAGACTAAAACATCGCTTTTATTTATCAAATAAATTTATATATTAGTTTTAAAAATACATGACATCTACTGATAGTTTAAGATATCTTTAAACAATTTGGGAAAACTTACTGAAAATTTCATTTATTATTAAAGACTGAAATGAAGTCTAATGTAAAAAATATTTATTTTACAATTATAAAAACTAGAAAAATAACATGAAATTTGAAACTTTGCATTTTGACAATGAGGCCAGGAAATTACTTCCAACTTCGATTAAACGTATTTCTTAAAAATAGCCTACTTTATCACTCTCAGTCGGAAAATAAAAATGACTCCAAAATATTAAACATGCTCAATGTTGGAGATAAAATTATCCATTTTGAGCCACATGGAAACAGAGAAAATATTTCAATGCTAAATAGATCCCCTTTGTCTTGATCCCATTACGTCATAGGTCACATGATTCCTCAGTTCACTAGCCTTCTTTCTTCGATAGCCACAATCATATCCTTTAGAAAAAGGAAAGCCATTAATATTTTGATCTGCTAATATATTGCTTATATTTCGTTTAAGACAAGTGGCCCAGTGGTCTGTTAGATTGAGCTACTGACTATTAGCTCGATGGTTGGTGATTCCATCCCGGCTTCGTATGATTGATGGTATAGCCACGTTGAAGATCTGTGCTACAGCGAAAAAGTCTCTCTGCAGATGACTACAAAAAAAAAAAAAACTTTCTTTGGTTGAGCACTCTTGGTAATTGATATCACCTGCTACTGCTTAGAGTAATGCAAAGCTTTTTGTAAATACGCCAACTAAGCACTCTGGGAGTTGCTGTTAATATTTGTATAAAACATTGACAGATATGATTGCCAACAGCACCTGTCCCAGTAACCTGATGGATAGAGCGACTGACTGTCAACTTGATAGTTGTTAATTCGATCCCGAGTTTAGGATGGGTTCTGGTCTAGCTACACCAAAGCGCTATGATACAGCTAAACAGTTTTATTGATTTGTAAATGCTTTTTTACAAACGAAAGACATTGACGAGCTGGAATAGTTTTTGCGGAACATTCACAAAAAGAACTCGTCTATCTACCACAATGAAGAATGTATTTTCTTTTTGTCTCCATGGATCTTGTGTCAGGTAGAATTGTCATAAAAATAACTTCTTTGCGAGGCTTCCCACCGTTATAAACGTTGAGACAGAATAAACGTATGTTAGCTACTATTAGACTATTCCAATTTCAATAAATATCTGAAAGATTAAGCTATATGGTGTCAGTCGATATCCGATGGACAAACCTAGGTTGTTCGACGAACAATCCACCTATTGTATGTTTTGCAATCTAGACGTGAGGATATTTTAGAAGATTGATATGTAATTAAATTCTGTTTTAAACTTAAATTTTGTTTCCAACTTGGAAAATTGCCACCAAAACGTATGGAATGCTTCAGACTGCTTTTAGACCATCTTACATGAATCAAGCATCAGTTTTTGAGTGGCATTAGAGATTTGCAGGCAGTGTATTAGGAATAATGAGAGGTGTGGGAGGAGTAAGAAAACCAAAACACCAGCGTTTATTGACCAAATAAAAAATTTCATAGATAAGGACTGTAGTGCGTCTATAAAGACAATAAGTGCACATTTTGGTGTCAGTGTGGGAACTGTACATACAATTATTCGTGAAAAACTGAAGATGCAGAAGATTTGTGTGAAATTTGTGCCAAGATGCTTACAGAAAATCAGAAATAAAGTTGTCATGGCAGCCGGGAAATGGTCGAGCTGATCAAATTAGATGCCACAGTTTTTGATGCTCTGCTATTACCTAAAGACTAATGGGGAGTTTCCAATGGAAGCATGCTGGCTCTCCCAGACCAAGAAGGCCAGACAGAGCAAATCTACCCAGAAACATGAGGATCCCTTTTTTTGACAGCACGAGATTATCTACATGCACTGGGTTCCAACTGAACAGACAGTCTACAAGGAAGACTATGTTGACGTTTTAAAGGAGTTCAGGAAGAGATTCTGTCGGAAGAGGCCAACATACTTCAAAGTAGGTCAATGTCATTTCTACCACAACTCCATTTTTGACCAAGCATCAAGACAGTTCTTTACCCTCCCTATAGTCCAGACCTTGTTCCCTGTTATTTTTGGTTAATTCCTTAGAGGCTGTCAGAGGAATTCATGGGGTCTTCCAGAAGTTGTTGGAACGGTACAACAATTGCATTGCAGCCGGAGTAGATTACTTCAAAGGGGAGTAGTTTCATGTGTGTACTATCAATAAAAGTGCCCCCCTCAAAAAAGAAAAAAAGGAATGCCTGGAAACTTATTGAAGGCATATTTTATTTTATTTTTTTCTTTTTACAAGGAAGTCACGACTTATCAAGGCCAGGAGGCCACTCCGACATAAGGGTTATTGCGTGTACAGTAACCAATGGGATAATATCGTAGTAATCGCTAGTAATGGAGATCTGATAAAGTGTCTTACTTAAGGGGGCGGTTCAACAGGAACTTGTTTATGTTGGACTTGAAGACATTCAAGTTGTAGTCAGGTGGGAAACAGGCAAACGGAAGAAAGTTCCACAAGCGTGAACTTCTAAGAAAGAAGCTTTGTTCATGGAATCTAAGTTTTGATTTAGGTACAGATAAAGAGTGGGGAAAATTACTGACAGTGGTTTCAGTGAGATGGGTGTTTTTCGTGAAAGATTGGCGAGGAGGGATCAGAGATTAGAGTTCAGACGAGCACTTTCCATGGAAATAACAATAAAACATCTAGCTTCATTTGCCTTCACGACTCACTTTCCCTCTGTTCTGTAATTGCTGATGGCTTCTTTTTCTCATATTTGAAGCATTTAACACGTTGTAAACTATTGCCTTTCATCGCAAATAGAGGAAAGATAAAAGGCATAGAAATAACTTAAATGGTTATGTCACACACACTAATTAGTCATCTAAATGAGCTAATTTTATATTATAATTATTAAAAAAAAACACAGATGTCACATGAAATGGGAGTCTTCTCTTTCATTCTATAAAAATCAATAACAGCATAGAAACATGTAATAAGGAAATTGAAAAACAGCAACAAAAGAATACATTAAAGCTATGACATCATCGATACATTAAAGCTATGACATCATCGATACATTAAAGCTATGACATCATTGCAATAAAAACGATAAAATAAGAGTCATTTTCTTGCCAAACCACAATTCAGCCATCAAAGGAAATGAATTATAGTAATTTAGTAAAAAGGTGACATTGGTCATGAAATTGCTTTTTTTTTCATTCTACATAATTTCCATTATTTAGTTCAAATATTACAATATCCTCCATTGAGAGCGTTGCAGGAAGAAAAAAGTATGCTTATTCTGAAAATGGTCACAATTGTAGCCAATGAAGATGTATGGATTTTAAAAACAATTTTCAAGTTTCTGTCTTAAGATATGAATCGTATAATTATTACTGTGATAAACAAAATAAAACAACCGATTGTCAGGTTTCAACGGTGTTAATACATATGAATTGATGTTAAAAAATTGTGGACATCTTTTTGTAATAAAAATGAAACAAATCATCTATTAATTATAATATCAACTTGGTTTGCTTTAATGATACAGGGTGCCCCCCCCCAAAAAAAAACAAGCTAAATGGAGGCCATCTAGAACATATGCTGTAGAACAGAGAAAAAAAAAGGCCAAATACCCTAGTGTTTTGATGTGATGTTTTGAATATAATAAACTAGTTATGGCCAAAGTTTCATTTCATTCGGACAAAACACTAAGAAACGAGGCTTAATAAGAGTTGGGGCCCGTTTTTTTATCACCCTGTATTAATTTAAATAAATTAATATTATCATTAATCGTGAAATACATTATTCAGATCGTTCACCAGAAATCTTCAGTGATGCACTACTCATTGTCAATTTCGGGTTTCATATCATATCGGCTCAAACAATAAATCGACGTGATTCCAGATACGCTAGACCATCTCTTTGAAAACTCTCAGTGATGTGTGTTGGCATTGCTAAATAAAATCGTGTTATAATTGTTGTCCCTTTTTTTAACGATACCCCAGATGCCATCAACCAATGCGTTAACATAAAGGAGTATTCATTAAAAATATAAAATCAAAGTTTCTTTTGAGTTTGTCCTTCACCAAATTTCATAATAAACATTTTCTATGGATCTGATCATTTTAGTCAAATCAATTTGAACGCAGTTAATTTATTTATATGTTATTCCTTAATTGGAATTCATTTTTGAGATGAGCATTATATATTAATTTATTTTTACTTCGGACTATTATTCTCATCTTTATTAGTTGTTTTTTGTCTTTTTTTTTTTATTGGTTTTTGTTTATTCACAACGTTTCGGCCAACTATTCCTCCGGCCTTCGTCAGGTGGTAACCGCGACGGATAGGAACTTCGAATTTCCTAACTGCATTCTCAGCCATCACTGCCATCTGGCACGTGGCGCAGTTGATAGAGATGTTGAATCTCTACAGTTCCAGATGAACATTGTCTGAAAATAGCGGTTTCAATCCCACCCAAAGCGTGCCAGAGGTTAATTGGTCAAAATGTGGTGAGACGACAACAACTACGGATGGCAGTGATGGCTGAGAATGCAGTTAGGAGATTCGAAGTTCCTATCCGTCGCGGTTACCACCTGACGAAGGCCGGAGGAATAGTTGGCCGAAGCGTTGTGAATAAACAAAAAACAATAAAAAAAAGATCAAAAAACAACAACTAATAAAGATGAGAATAATAGTCCGAAGTAAAAATAAATTAATGTTAATTTATTTGTTATTTCTTTTAAAACACGACCCTCACTGCTCCCACCATATCTATTTTTGTCAGTGCTTTGCATAATGAATGACATGGAAAACCCTTGCAATCAACTTCTATATGGTTATAGTGAATATTCCATCTATTTTCTCGACATTGTTCGAACAGATAATAATAAATAATAATTGGAGTGTCAGGAGCAACTGGCACCACACCCAATAGTCGAGAAGGGTATAGGATAATGGAAAGAATTACATAGATCTTCACTGGATGAGTTCAAAGAAGACTGGGACCTTGGTGAGGTTCATTGCTCCCCAAATTTCAGTGGACCAGCAAGAAATCAATGGTAACCGACCGTTTTGATAATGCAAATTTATTTGCGAAAGTTGATCGAAAAGGGTCAAAAATGCTGGAAATCTGGGGAGACTTGTTACGCTGACTCCAGGGCATACCGCAGGTTGTTGACAGAAATCTTTGATGATCGCCTGTGTGAGAACTTCTAGTGAGTGCAAATAATAATGCATTAATAATGAAGTAACATTAATATTATTATTAATTAACACGAATATGAATAAATATAATCTTATCCAAGAGGCTGAAAATTGCAGTGCTTTGATTTTTATACATTCAACAACATAAAAATAACTGGTTCAACTGATGCCTTATTAAGCTTTTATGCTTATATTTCATCAACACAAGTTTTATGTGAATTAGTGATCATTTATATTTGCCATTCACATACTCAATAATGTAGACGATACTGATGTTAACTTTTATCTCGGACACCTTTTTTTTTCTTTATGCTGGGCGGAAGATCGAACATAAAGTCAGAAAAGTATGATTTGAAATGTCAGCTCTCTAGAGAGCATTCTGACCTACAAAAATGCTGCCTGGACAGCCTTAAGGCCGTCTCAAGCAATTAGGAACAAACTAACCATCTCTGAAAGTGTGATAAGGTTATGCCTGAGGGGACCTCCTAGAACTTCACAGAATATAGAACGATACAACTCGGCCAACAAGATACAATGGCCTAGACTGGTGGCTTTGGGGTCAAACCATTCAATTACTCATGCTGTTCTAAATTCCCGTTTGATTTTTCTTAAATTTAAAAAATATCTAAGATTTTTTCGTAGGATGGTGTGGTAAACTATATTTTCGCAAATGTTAAAATACATTTGTGAGAGTAACCTATAGATTTTAGTTTTACTGGAAGTTTAAAATCAAATATTTATTCACCATTAATACGAGCCATAGAATATCAAGTACTAAAAAAAAAAAAAACAACAAATAAAAAGCCATAAAAAGAATTGTTTTTAGCATCTGATACCTAAAAATCTGATTATTTCGATTCCCATTTCTGATTTATTGTCCCAACACTAATGTCAGTGTGGTAGTCAAACTCTAGCAATCTTGTTTTCTTGTTATAATCGTGTTTTTCATAGTGTGCCCTTTTGGCACATTGCATATGGACATTTGGTTTACAGTTTTTATGCAAAAATTAATCTGAAAATATGCATAAAGTCTATGTCAAGAGTAAAATTGAGTAGATTTCATGGAGTAAATTTTTATAAAAATTAGTTTTACTTTAATGTGTCCCAAAACCTTTTGAGAGCGCATAGTTTTCAGATCAGAAAAATATACACGTCTATAACTGAAGTGCAAATCAAATGCAGTAAAATGTTAAATAATGGAAACTATGTAAGAATATTTTAACTTTTTTTTTTACTTTGTAAAATACTTTATATTTTGTTAATAGTTATAAGAATTTCTTCAACATTGATACATGTTCCATAAACTATCAATAAATTATGCAAAAAAAAAAAATCAACCTTCATAATTGTTTCAAGACACTAAATGCGTAAACTATTATGCATAGTACTAACGTTAAACTCCTTGAATCATAAATCGTATTGTGCGATCAATAAACCTGTAAAGTACTTTATATTTGTTTCTCATCAAAGCGATTCTGTTCTGCTCCTAAAAACAAGTTCAACAAGAAAATAAAAACAGAAACAATAAAAATGGTTTAAATTACTTAGACTACTGTTCTAATCTTGAATATCGCCTGCACTGAGGATTGAACCTTCAATCTCCAGAAGAGTGTAACTTCACAACTGAATTTTACCAAGTATTTTATTTACTTCACCACAGGTCTTTGCAGACCCATGAATTAAAGGTTTTCGTTCAAAATTTTGTGTAGATTCCCGAGTTCGGGATTATGTGTCTGAAGAAGGCTGGAAAAAACATCGACCGAAACAGTGTTAAATAAAACTCAAAATGAGAACAGTAGTCCGAATGATGCAAATAATATGAATTAGCAATCTTCATCCAAAACAAATAGAAAAAAAAAAACAAAGAAATAAATAGCAAAGTAACATTTGACTGGATTGTTTATTTATTTCAGTGTTCATAACATTTATACATTGAAACGGATAATGTCAAAAGTTATGACAGAAATGATACATTCTCAATATCTGAGATTCCATCAGACACAGTTAAAACGGGACATTTAAATAAGCCTTCAACCAGACAGACGTGTTGGTGTCGACCGGTGCCCAATCGGATGAGGCTTATGCCTCTGTTGAATCTTTGTTATAACCGGAGGGAATCGTAATAAGAAAAAAAAAAAAGAACATTGGATAATTTTATTAAAAGGTTGTTTCTAAATGGCTGGGCAAGTTGGAAAGCAGTGCGATCTTATTGGCTGATCGATGACCAATCAGGATGGATATGGAAGGCTAGTTCTCTCTTTTTCTTCTTCTCTTGTTATATCTCTTCGCAGACTTTCAGACAATACTTGCTGGCCACCGATCAAATTACCAACTGACCAGAAGGAATTCCACCATTTTTTTATTTATTTTTTTTTTTTTTGGTTTTCCAAAATTTTATTTGCTTTTATCAAAGATGCTGATCCCCCATCTGTTTACCATTTCGTTATTAATTAACAGTTATTGATATTATTACTATTTTTTAAAAAAATACAAAGTAAAAAGAATGAATGAATTAAATTAAGCGAATTTAAATGTACATACAAAAAAGACAAAATGTGTATCTTTTTTGTCAAAATTGATTACGAATTAAGTGAAAATGGACCAAAACTGGTACCAGCGATTTACCTGCAGGGGTTGACTGGATTCGAAGAATAAAAAGGTCTCAGAATATTAAATGAGTGGAGGGGGGTATGTGAGCGTGAGTGATAGAGTGGGAAAGGAAACATTTCAAGGTTAAGAAATTAACACCAATCACCAAAGTCACCAACTATATTATCCTTATCGGAAATTTTATAAAACTGATGTGTCATTCATACTTTCACCAGAAAGTGCCGATTGTTTCTGTGCACATTAATATATTTTGATCTTTAATTCCTTATTGATTATTGTTTTGAACTTAACCATCCACTGTTCATTTTCTGTTCAAGAGTTTTGTGATAGTTATCGTTAGAATTTTTATACGTAAGATAACTAAGGCAGAAAGTCCGGACTATGTTGCCTCGTTTCTCGCAATAGTGAAGTTCTACTCTGTCAAAACGTAAGGTCTGGACATTTTATATCAAATGTATTCGCAGGACAATAGAATCCATTAAATATTTTTTTCTGAAGACGCCATTTTAATCTTGATAATAAAATATTGAACTCAATATTGAAGGACTATTCATTCTTAAAATTAAGTAATAATCTACCTACAGACATTTGGAGCTCAATCTACCTACAGACATTTTAACAAAGGATGTTATGAATTTCATGCACTATTAGAAGTAAATCCCTTTGACTTAAGAATTAATTTATCCAGTTGTAATAACGACCGAGAATTGCAGAGTGAAGAAATACTAGTGATTGGCTAAAATGGAACTTAGAACATTACAGCTGCATGAAACTGCTGATTGAGATCAATCCTTCAGTAAAAACAATACGATTCCTATATTTTTGCTTTCTCATCATCGGAAAGTTTGTATATAAGGTAAATGTTTGAAAGTTTTTTGTTTGGAATATAAAAGCACAAATGGCAGTTCCAATTGATGATGGAAATAGTTATACATTTATGCACACAATTGTGATGTGTCCACCTTACGGATAATAATAAGCACTTCTACTTACTATAAAAACTGGAAGAATATATCTCGGCATTAGCCTAACAGTTATGTTCAATTCATGCCCATATGATAGTCGGACTATACCTATATTATTTATTTGATGAATTTGTTTACCTGTTCAATATATTTTGTTTCCATTAATTACGGAGTTGTTTTTCTTCATTCCTATTCATTATGGAACAACAGTAAAATTATAACAAGAGAAAAATTGCGACTTACCAGAAAAATAATCATTGAATTCAACATACGTAGAAACGTACTGCTTTATGTTGAATTCGATGCAGGCATAATGAAGTGCTATTTCTACCGTTGCTCGGAACAGACGTGAATAAAGTGGCTTATTGTTATTTTTCTTTAGCTTCTGCTTAGATGATGGTGATGAGGTTTCAGAACTTCATCCAATAAATGGCAGCATGTTTTAGCTTCAGCAGTATGTGCTACTCACTCTGTGTTGATGTTGCATTCTTTAAAGGTAGGCAATGAAAAAGACAAAGAAAAAGGACGGAAGTGGTTGCCTCCTGCATTGAACGATGCAATAATTTCTAAATGATTGTGTTTTTGTTTTCTTTATAAGGCAGCAAATCTCCCAAAGATAAAGGCATGTGTGGACTTTTTAATTTCCGTTTAAAAGTTTGAAAACTGGATGGAAATCAAATTGGCAAACTTAAAAATAAATATGTCTTTTGAAAGACAACAGTATTTAATTTAACTAATAAAGTCACAGTAGCTAATGCAACTGTACATGAATTCTTATGTTGAATTAGTAATTAAGAAAACACTTGAAGACCACGAAGAATTCATTGACTTTAAACATTAATCATGGACATTACTAAAGAGTTTATTTTTTATAGAAATAAAAAACATAAACATGAGATTGGTTACGCTTTAATAGACAGGAATTTATTGAATTAAAAGGTATGAAAATAAACTAAAGCAAAGTTTTTCGGATTTGATTTCTAGATTCTCTGCTTTTGTTTTCGTAGCAAACGAATCGTTGAGTCTAATAAACATAGAGGAATGACCTCAGAACATAAAGAATAAAGTATTTAAGATATTTACGCTGTGTTCTTTGTTTAGTCCTCTCTCAATGCAAGAAATTAGACACCAGGGTCTGAAAGTGAGATTGGAAAGTCAACGCTCCAGAGGAGGGGCACTCTGACCTGCAAAGAATGTCTGGGCAGCCCCGTCGGCATTCTCCAGTGAGGGTGTCTCAGGCGATTCGCAATAAACCAACACCTTCTCAAAGAGAGAAGACAAAGCCTGGGAGTATGGACCTCCTAGAACTGTACAGAACTAAACTCCCACCGCAAAATCAACAGGGACCAGGTCATTACAGAAATGGTCTAATCTGTTGATTTGGCGTCCCAGGATAAAAATCCCTAAGAATATAATTCTAAATCTCGTCACACTCGAAGAAATATACTCAGTTACAACTACATTATTCTTAATGACAATAATAATGACAATACTCAATGACAATAATAACAATGATGATGAATATTACTTGTAAAACTTTGGTGGATTGGATTATGACAGATGAATAGTGCATGCATCAAGTAGGACTCGGTAAAGATAGTTTCAAAAGAAAAAAAAAAAAAAGGATGTCATGCATGGCCTAATAGTCTGGATTAGTAAAAGTTATTTGAATTGAACCATAGTAGACCAATGTGCAGCTCTTATAAAGCATGCAAGACGTTTATAATATGAACACTAGTGAAGTTATTTATTCTAATCTATAAAGCAAACGGTTAGCTCAACTTTAGAATGTGTAAAATACACTTGGCAGCATTGTGAAATCAAACACTATAAAATGTTAAAGGGTCTTTCATGCCCAGACACAACTGGCATTCATCTACGAACTATAAGTGCAAATGTGTGTGTGTTTATTTGAAGTGTTGAAGAAATGTAGACATGGTTAAGTGGCAATAAGGCACGTTCAGTAAAAAAGGGTTGGCAGGTGTTTTAGGTGAACTATTGGCAGCAAGCACAAAATGGGCACACTGATGAAAAACAAGGTGAGATTTGCACAGATGAATGTGAAATAAATTAATAAATAGAAACAAGTTGATAAATAAATAAATAGGAAATAAATACATTGCGGAGAACTGGAAAATCGTGTTGGCGTGAAATGGCTGAGTTTTGGAACCTGTCAGAAAGGTGTGGCTCTGTAGTAATGGTCGATTGGGGGAATGAACCAATGAGAAGGAACAGTAAGAACCAACATTCTTTGTATTTAACCCCACCCCATAAGGCTCAGGACCAAGTTGAAGGCATATATCTCTCTATATAAATATTATCCTGTGAAAGATATTCCAAGGCTTACCAGGCCCATCCGTACAGCTATACACCTCCACATGTATCGATGCATTCATGCTGCCGTCAATGATAGACAGAAATACAATCAATAGAATATTACCCGCCGCCCCTAGTCACCTGATTGGCATCTTTGATTTTTGGCTTAAAAATGAAGATCTGTGACTGTAGTCGACAAGGGGACATCATTTTTAGCAATTGCAAATCAGAATCCTATGCAGTTAATAAAGATTGGTGATCTTCCCCTGTTGTTAAAATAAAGAACGTGGTCAGCAGTTTTTAAATATTTTTTTACAAAGGTGTTATTATATTTTTCTGTGCGATTTCAAATGGAAATATAAGGGGCACAGAATAAGAAAACAACACGTGTGACTGCACACAAAAGAAGGCAATTTAGAATTATGATATGAAAGTTAATTCACTCTCTCAAAAGAGAACAGCTTTATTTTATGGAAATCTGCATTTTTTTCAAATAAGTGATGTCATAGCATCGGAAAAGATGATTGTTATGCAAGTGTCATTTTTGATAGCTGAAAAATACACACTTAGCTATAACTTAAATACTGTTTGTTTTTTTTAATAAATTATGATATATTTTAAAAGACGACTATGAAAACACGGATTGTTATGGAAGTGTCCATTTCTTTTGGGTTTTTTTTAGAAAAAGCACACTTAACCATGACTTAAATACTGTAATCCGAATCGAGAACAACCTCAACAATAATATGATCGAAAACAAAACCTAATCATCAAAACTAACCTATAATGTATTGCTTATCTGTAACTCAATGAACCCTTTCATTTCATAATCCAAAAATGTCCTCTAAGATGACTTAGTTCTTTTTTTTACTTCTAAACAAAACTATAAGGCCAAACATTTTAGAATATGAGCCAATGCAATTCTTTCATCACGGAGACGTTTTTTTTTTAATCAACAAATAAAAGGCACATAACACGATGAGGATGAAGATGATTATGATAATGATGGGTCGTCATTGTAGAAACACTAAAAGACCAAAATAGTGACCACCAACTGAGATCAATGTTAAGTGTCCAAGATTATCGGGCAGGCGGGCTTAATAGGGAAGGACTATGTTATGCACGATTATTCACCAGAAATAGCAAGTCTATAACTGAAAGATTCATTTGTAAAAAGGTTAGACGCAACATTTAAATACGGAGTGACAAGAGGGATATTAGTAATAATTATCGTTGTAATCATTACAATCAAAATAAGATCAGCCAGCTGTACATGAAAATGTCAGCACATAAATGTGTATGTATATTTAAAATTCTGCGTTATATTGTTTGTAGGCATAAATGGTTTATGTGTGTATGCAAATCGTTTGCTGTAGTATAATGATGCCTGCACGTCGGAGGCGTTCATGAAATGTTTCAATCCCCACCCAGGAGATTAGTATTAGATGTGGTTTTGCTTTTGTGGTATAGTAAGACTGTGTTGAGTATCAAGTATAGAGTTTCATAACATTAATGGATTTTGTGTGTGTGTGAAAAAAGTCTATCAGTGTCAAAGAGATTGTCAGATACCAAAATAATGGCATATAAGCAGGAGCAGGTGTGCTAAGACCAAAGAGACGGCAGTAAGCAAAGTCAGCATGCAAATGACAGCCGGAAAGAATAGCAAGGAGGGTCAGGTGTCATACCAAATAGTAGAGAAGAGTCCTTGTCAGCTGTAGACACTTGATGGAATGCTGGCTGTATAAAAAGGACCAACGGGAGAGGAAAATAGCCAAAGAAATAAAAGGGGTCAGTGGATAAGAAAAGTATTTCGCTGCAGGGTTTTTAATTTTTTTTCTCTTGTTATGTTTTTTTTTTTAATGATTTTTTTTTTCCACATATTTTTTACAGATATAAAAAAATAGACCAAGTTTTCAGTGAAAACTGACATGAAAAACTTCCTCTCCTCCACTTCCAGTTTTCGAAAGAACCTTTTCTGGTTCTTAATTCGATTAAATAACTGCAGATGTTAACTGTATATTATCTTGACTGTGTGTGGATGTGGGTATAGGCTTGAATGCATGTATGTGGATAAAGAACTCCAAAAGGAGTGAAGAGTTAACTTAGAGTTAATAGAAATATACAACATAAACAGATTTAATAATATTCTGTGGCCATAAGAATTGAGAGAAGAATACATTGGTAAGGATGTCAGCGACATTGGGTACATAATATAAAGGGGTAAATAAATACATGAAAATATTTAGCAGCCTGTTATTCCAGAAGGCAAAGACTGTATAACTAAATGAATCCATTCGCAAATATTCCATTTAAAGATGCAGCAGTAATAGAAGCAGATGGAATTACTGAGAGAATGGGAAGTCAAAAGATTGTAATTCTTTATCTTGAATATTTTACAGATTCTTCTTCATCTTGGCATTAACAGGGATATCGATAAATAGGAGTACGAGTTATTTTGGCCACAGAAGAATCTGTTTATACTATTTATAAATAAGCAATGAACAAAGAAATAAAATAGTTTTAAAAAGGGAGGAATAACTGTTATAAAAAGATATTTTGGCATTTTAATGCGTAATACATATACATACATACACACACACATATATATATATATATACATATGTGTGTGTATGAGCAGATTTTATATTTGAATCTGAGGATTTTTTAAAAGATTTTCTGACACACGTGACAAACCAACATCTATTAAAGATAAGGTTTGCACCATGTGATTGACGATACAGCTGAAATAACCAGCTAAGCCTCAGTAAAAATTAATTCATTCTAAGAAACTAAGATATGTATTTACAAAAAAATTATTGTTGGAATAAAGTAGTAACTATGGTGTATATATATATATATATATATATATATATATATGTTTATAAATAATAGTGTTGTGCTTAAATTATTTTTAGTCATAGCATTAGCAATTATTGGAATTTCTTTCTTTAAAAAGTAAAAATAGTTTTTTTTTTACATGTTTTCTTCTGTTTGTCCTTGAAAATGCAAAAAAAAAAAAAAGTGAAAGCAAAGGTAAGATAATGTTATTTGTTTGAATCGTCAATCTGACATTGTCATGGAGCTAATGTTGTCCGATCACAGTTTAGCTCGAAATATTGTTCAAATAAATTTGCGTTTTTGTTAATCACTAATCTTGACGAAAATTCATAAAATTTCTTCATTATATTTCGACTAATTTGAAGTAAAAATTACACCCACCCATTCTTTTTCATGGTTTTAAAATTTATCTTAAAAGAAAAAAATAAAACTCAGATTTTGAATATTTCAACGGGTTTTCTTTTAAATGAATGTGTGTATGTGTGTAGCAATAATAGTCTAACTTTTTTTTTTTAATATTTTCATTTTTTTGGACGGAATTACTCATGATGACAAAAAAAAAAACAAACAAGACAATAACATTTTCTTTTTCCTTTTCTTCTGTAATAAAAAAAAATGTCTGTAAAAATTAAGTAATATAAAACATTTTTTAATGAATGATTTTTAAGGGGGGGTAAGACTTCTTTTTTTTTATAAGTTTTCTTGTTGCTCTAATGCCACTACACAAACTGATCAACTTTCTCTGATGTTATCTCTATTTTTTTTCTGATTTTATCTCTTTTTTTTAGTGATGCAAACAAGAATGATCCAGTTTTTTGATGCAAGTCTTTCAAAAGAATTGTTGAGTAAGGAAAAAGAGTTGATTTTGTTTTTTTTGCTTTCAAAAAATTCGTAAGAATATTGATAAATACTAAACATGCAGAGTTTCTTTTTCTGTTTACTCGATTGGAAACAAGCAATGCTTATCAATGCAGAAGTTCTTTGTAATAGCTTCTATTTAAAGAATTTCTATCCAAAGAATTTCTGCATGAAAAGAACAAGTTCGGTATTTGCCATTTCTGTATTTATTGTAATCCAAACTGAATCCAAAGATATAGGATGTTGGTTCTAGTAGCAATGAACCGTTTGGCCCATGACTTGCCATCTTAGCTATATTTTTGCATAAAGATGATATTTTATTCATCGAGATATTATCCTAGAGATAGTCTGATGCTGTTGTAGTGGCATTAATGTTTTGTTGTGGGTGGTGGCACTGACAAATCCGCGTGTCGCTTCCACTTTACAATCTTTCCTGGATCTGCTGTGCCTGGAAGTGTGGAAAATGTCCGGCCCCTGTAGCAATTGCCTGTGGGACAGCATAGGTGTAGGCTGCTGGTGTGATGTAACCATTTGTTGCTGTGGTGTAAGGGTATGTTTCATAACTGTTTTGAAACTGTCCAGTGTACGGTTGAGTGGCATACTCTAGATACTGTCCTGTTGCAGTAGGTGATAAAGAGGAGTGCGGCACCAACATACTTGGGGTCGTCATGTAGGCAGCAGCTGCAGCATTTGCAGCAGCTGTTGACGGGTAGATATACTGTGGAAACCTGAAATAGAAAGTAAAACCATTAACAATTGGTACACAGACACAGAAAATAAGGAACATTTTTATGTTTCTGAATATTTTTTGGCAAGTGTTGACAATTCATATTATTTGAATGATTCAGACTACTGTTCTCATCTTGAATATTACACGCACAAAATTTCAACCGATGTAACCTTTGACCTTTTTCTGTTGTATCTTCTCAGAACGAGAACATGCATCCCCCATTCAAAATGTTGTGTACAAAAAGATTTCAGAGTTTGACAATATACATTTCATGAGAGTTGGCGGATAGATCGACCGAAACCTTTCGAGAATAAAATACTCAAAATTAAAAACACCAATCTAAATGACCCAAATAATCAAAATGAATATTTTTATTTGAATGTTATTCAATCGACAGTTTGCTTTTTTATAAATCCTGGCACCTAAACAATGAAAAATTATTAAATCATATCAGCCAAAAAGATATTCTAGCATAATTTTATCCTCTTACATATCCATTCAGCTATTGAGTCATTCTTTACAAATTCATTACTAAACAAGGCAGAACACTATAACAGAATTATAATTTTAGAAAATAATACCGCGTCATGACTGGAAATTATGATTTTCTTAAATAAAATAAGTGTTTTAATATATTGTAAATAAAACATTGAATGAGAAGGAATTGGATAAAAATTTCCTAATTCAGTGTTATTATTGAGTTGGTCTATACAAGGTAACGTTTCGTACCAGCTTTCTGCCAGGGAAGTTTCCTTCAGCAATAAAGCCAACAGATTATAGGTCTTTGTGGAGATGACTTGGTCCTTGTTGAATGAGGTAAGTTTCCTGTCCTGTGCAGGTTTTGAACGTCCTTGTGTCACATTTTCCCACCGAGGGAGGGAGATAAATATATATGCTGTTGTGTCTAAAGGATTGGCATCACTCAGGTTGCATGCAGTACACATTCGTCTAATGTCCTCAAACAATTTACCCTGTTCTCTAGTGCTCAGGATATCAAAAGGATGTATTACTACAAGGGATAGAATGCTATATATGGCTGAACTACTTGAGATGCTGAACGTGTAAACCTTTCATTCCATCGCCCATAGAAATTTCCTGATAAATCACAATTGATGGGATCTTTTCTCCCAGGTTGCAAACACCTTTGGCATGATCATTATGTTGAAGCTGTTGTAAATCACAAGCGTTCGAAGCCCATGTCTCACTGCTGTGTAGCATGAACGAGCAAAAAGAGATTGAAAAGCATGTTACAAATTCTGAAATAAATGGAGCTAGATGTAGACATTAGCATAAGCTTCCCTGGCCCTTCTTGATACAACACAACAGCAAATACTTTGCAACCACCACAAGAAAGCAAGATATAAGCCAAATAGCAAAACATGGTTTTAATATAAACTTCAGTTAACTTTTATAAGTTGGAATTTAAGTAATTATTTACCACAAATCGACTCTGTATTATCGATTATAAAAAAAAAATAAAAATAAAAAAAAAAAACAATTAGAGAAAGAGAAAAAACTAAAAATGTTCATAACAAATAGTGGTAGGACGATTTTAATATTTTTCTCAATACAATTATCGTTTCCATATCTTTTTAAACGTCTAAATATTTAGCTACCGAGTTTTTATTATTGTTTTTTCTTTGGATTTATTATCTTAGAAACCCATGTAATATTTCCACGGATGTAAAAATACGCTTACACGTGTGATCTATAGATTTTAGCTTTGCTTATAGTTTACTATCAATATATATTTATTATTTTATCATTAGTACCAACAATGTATAATTAAATTTTAAACAAATACAATCAATTAAAAGACTCGTTCTTGGCATCGGAAAATAGAGACAAATGTTTCTGATACTGATCGTTTTCAATACCCCAAAACTGTCCATTTTCAACTTCCTGATTCCGGTTAACCGTCCAAACACTAATAACAATTGTTATGAGCAAAACGAACATTATTCAGGTTTTTAGAATCCAATTAATATTCTAAGAATCATTTTTGTTCTCACAAAATATTTTTATATTTTAATTAATTTGTGGGCAGCTTATATTAAACTGCAGCATTTGCGGAATTTAACTTTAGACACGAATGTATTTACTTTTCAAATAAAGCGAAGCAAAATGATAAAACGTACATCTTTAACGCTAAATGGTTAAAGATAAATAATGATATCAGTTCTTTATTATAGCAAAAATAGATCAACATTTATCTGATCAAATTTTGGATTCAAAATAAATTGAAGAATTTTATGCTGCACAACAGTTTCATCCACATGCTTCAAGACAATCGAGTTATTTCAAAAAAGTATGACAAGAAAAGCGAATGCTAATAAATATTAAAAAGAAATACATAGAACAAGATGTTATAATGAATTCATTAAATCTGTCAATGTAGTAATGAAAATGCAATTTTGGATTTAAGCATTAAAGACCAACGGAAATCTTATTTCATATTTACATATGTTGGACTTAAGGCTATATAAAATTTAAACACGTCAAAATAACAGACAGTTTCTATTTCTGTTGTTTTGGGGAACGGGGGGGATCGCTACAGACAAGGCTTGTTATGTGAAGAGATAAAAAAAAAAAAAGTTCAAAAGCCAGCCATGGATAGATGTTAGATTTATAAATTTCAACCCCCAAAAACTGCAATTCTTCCCCCTTTGGTAGAAACATTTCTCATGAATACGAGGACTAAAGGACAAAATAAAAGAAATAGGAGTCATGAGACTTTTGGATATAAATCCAAGATTCGTTTTCTATTCTCCTATTAAAAGATACATGGTGGCATATAAAATAAGTTACGTCCATTCAATTTGTTGGTTTAATGATGAAAACTGTGATTTCATATTTTAATATGAAATCAGTTTTTATTGCACAATAAACGATGTGTACAAACATTAAGTAAAGAAATTAAGTAAAATACCAGGAATTTCAAAAAAAAAAAAAAAAAAAAAAAAAAAAAAAAAAAAAAGGAAATATCAACCTAGAAAATTAACTGTTTTACATTAGAAATTGATGTGCGAGACGAACGCGCATGAGCTTTTTTTCCTGTTCTTTCTTTGTGTGCTCGGCTTTTTCTTTATTTTTCACTTCTCACTTAGATACTAAAAAGCAAATTACTTTAATGGCTACCCCCCTTTTTTTCCAGCTTTGTTGATATTCGCTCTCTTTATCACTTTAAAATGTTTTTTTTTTTTTGTTTTTTTTTGTTTTTTTTACAAAAACGTGTGAACTCAAAATATTTTCCAACCAATAAAAAATCGTTTCATACTCCAAAAAGTAACGTTTCGGTATAAAATTTAATGGGACACATTCATTTCTAATCTTCCACATTACATTTTTTTTTCGATGTTTTAATTTTTTAAAATAATGTCCTCTGTATCAATGAACAGGCAGGAAAACAAAATCGTTTCTCCAACTATTATATAAAAGGCAAAATGGGCGCGAGCATTTGTGTATGTCCACAAAGGCTTTTTGCGTCGGGGTTCTTGCTCGGTTAGATACCGAGAGAAGTTTTCTTATACTTCCTAGAAAAATCTAAGTTTTGCAAATGAACATTGTCTATTTTTTTTTTTTTTGATAGAGTTTTAAAAAATTCTCTCATTTCGAGTGTTTGTTTGTCTTTTTCATATAAATAAAGTGAAAGTAATTGAACGCAAACGCAACCTCCCGACCTTCACCCGAGTAGTATCTGTTCTGTAATTGGTTCTGGGTCAATGTAGGGGAAACCCTTCATAAGGAGACAATTACTATTTAATTGGATACTGCCAGAGTGACCCCTTTTTTTGGGGGGGGGGCTGGTTTTCCCCACATTATAAACGACCTTGTGTCTAATTTTCTTTCATGGGGAAGCAAATGAATACCATGACAGAAAGTGGAAAGCTTAACTGGCTCCAGGCCAGGTTTAAAAGCAACTTTCATTTCTATGCCGACTCCTATGATTCTTAAGTTAATTACCAATTCACTAAATTCACTGTTCTCTTTGGCGTAATCATTAGCGAGGAAGACTAATTACCCTATTCTTTCAAGTTCGATCCCACCTCTCAATCTATTTAAAAAAAAAAAAAATTATTTCCTTTTTGTGCCAATATCCTCCATCCGGGCAAAAACTAACTCATTTAATTCACTATCCTCTTTTTCACATTGTTTTCCTCCTTCACAGTATTGGTTCGAGCCTACCTGACTACTACAACTTTTTTTTTTTTTTTTAGCTTAATGCACAACTCAAACCCCTGGACAATGGCGGGCACCCTCACTAGTTTAGACTAAAGGAAACTATCAGTTATAAAAGTAGTAGTAGTAGTAGTAGTAGTAATAATAATAATAGATAAAAATAATAATAATAATAGATAATAATAATAATAATAGATAATAATAATAATAATAGATAATATATAATAATAATAATAATGATAATAATAATAATAGTAGTAGTCTAATTATATTTTTAACTAACAAATAAAAAAATTGTAGTACCAACAACAGCTGGCACCATACCAAATAGTCGTAAACGATCACGGGTGATGGGAAAACCGAGGGAGTGAAGAACTAATCAGACCTCCACTGGATTGGTGCAGAAGGGGACTGGGATCTTGGGGAAGCTTATTGCCATCCAAATTCCAGTGAAGATCCAGCAAAAAGTCAGTGGTAAACGACTGTTACAATAATGCAAATTCATTTATAAAGATTATCGAAAGAAGTGTAGAGTACTAAAAATCCGGAGATTTTTTTGTCACTCAGACTCCAGGAAACACCACTGGTTGATGCCAGTGAACAATCTCTGATGAGGAACGATGTGAGAACTACTGGAGACTTAGATAATAATGAAATTAATATGTCTGTAGTTAGAACTTTAATCTAAAGCAGCGATTATATGAGAAGTCTATCACATTGCCACATTCATTTCCAGCTAGTAAGTAAACAAAATCACTCAAAGTACGAATCCCGCCTACACGTGCAGTTGGTACACTTGTAATGAAGCGACTGCTGCTGCAAGATAAATATATGATTCATAAAAAGAAACTGAATCATATTACACATTTCATTCTATTTGTATAGCTTTAAAGTGCCCCCATCTCTCTCTCTCATATATATATATATATACACACACACACACACACACGGGGTGTTCCAAAGGTAATGCCTCCTATTTTTATTCCACCTGAATGAATAAGAGGGGATTAAAAACTGCATTGTTACAATGTCTTAACTTATGCATCCATTGCCTGAATGTTCAATTCTTCGTTGCAGATATTGACGGTGTGAGACTAAGAAAGCAACTCCTGTTATGGGCATGTGTGAGAAGCGTCATTGAATTCCTGACAAAAGTGCATTGAGAATGACGGTCACTACGTAGAAAAATAATTAATTCTTGAACACAAAAAGTTTCATGTTATAATGGTACTACTACCTCTTCGTAGCGATTCAACTTTTTTTAGTTTACTTTTGGAACGACTCTCTCTCATATATATATATATATATATATATATATATATATGGGTAAATGAAATTAATAAATTAATACAAGTTCTTTTATCACTTGTTTTTGTTTTGATTTCTTCGGACTAGTAAATGATCTTTTATTAATCTACTAGCATTTCAGCTAGGCGTTGCCCGGGTGTTTGGAGATGAATGCTGAGAAAAAGAAAACTAAAAAAAAAAAAAAAAACGGTCGATTTTTTTTAACTTTGACCCCTATTATGACCCCTTAACATTTATTGTTTAGGGCTCAAATCAAATTATTAAGTCAGATCCATGTCCAAGGAATCTATATCTAAAATTTCAAGTGTTTAGACCCAAAATTGTAGGAGGAGTTTGGTAGAGTTCTCAAAGGTTAAATCGTTGAACTTTGACCCCCTAATCGCAAAATTTCTGCCCGCAAACCGATCACATCGATTTTCCCAAACCTCAGTACCCTGTATATCAAATTTTGAGTCTGTAGGCTTAAAATTGACAGTGTTATTGCGTAGGGAAATGTACACACACAGACAGACACTTTCACAGATATATAGATTAATTTCATTTACCTCCCATTTAATCTATTTTAGCTCTAGACAATCTAACGCACCACTATTGAGCTAATTATATATCTGTAGTATTTCGTGTGATTAGTTTTGATTTATTTGTTGTACCTTACTTCATAAGTGTTAGCTATATAATTATATACACGCATATATAATTCATTATATATTGTTGTTTTCATGTTCTGGCTCCAAACCATTATATATATA
This sequence comes from Euprymna scolopes, assembly GCF_053919585.1. Lineage (NCBI taxonomy): Eukaryota > Metazoa > Mollusca > Cephalopoda > Sepiida > Sepiolidae > Euprymna > Euprymna scolopes. The sequence continues at coordinate 11,865,170 of NC_136488.1, read as the reverse complement.
TATATATATATATATATATATATATACACACACACACACATACATATGTGTTGATGAAACTAGAGAATCGATCATTATTAATTTTGAAACACAACTGTTAGGTGTAATAATTGCTAATGCAGGCTATACTTCGTTTACTTTCCATTTATGCAAAGTTAGCAAACCCTTCGTGAAAATTCAGATACCTTCTCTTGTTAAAAATTTAATCGTATTTACCAGACGTCAACTAAGAATATTCCTTAAATGTCAGGGTTTTTTTTTTTTTTTACTATTTCAAATAGCGTCAGAAACATCATATGGACGCAATTTCTTATTTGAAAATTTACATATTTCCGATTTGCATAACATTTTATTCACATTTAAAATAAATCAAGGCTCAGAGGCCCTCGAGGATAAATGTTACTGAGTGTACAGTAGCCAATGGGGTATTATAGTAATCGTTAGTAATGGAAATTTGGTAAATTGGATTACTTAAGGGGACGGTTCCTCAAGAACTTTGACTTGAAGTCAACCATATTGTAGTCAGATGGAAAACAGGCAAACAGAAGAGAGTTCCACAGGCGTGCAATTCTAAGAAAGAAGCTTTGTTCATTGCACCTACGTTTTGGTTTAGGCACAAATAAAGAGTGGAGAAAATTATTCACAGTGGTTTCAGCTAGACGAGTGTTTGGCGAGGGGGGTACGATAGATTGGAGCTCAGACGAGCACTTGCCATGGAAATAACGATAAAGCAGAAACAGGCTCACAATGTTTCTTCTGTGGGAAAGAGGTTGTAGGGAAGAGGAAGGGGGTTCGCCAACTAAACTATGAAGTCTATTTTGTACTCTGTGAAAGCAGGATAGGCTGTTTTTAGCAGCTCCTGCTCAGATGTGACAACAGTGCTCCATCCTTTGACGTACTTTGCTTTTATATAGATAGAGAATTACAACAGGCTTGAGATATCCACTGAAGCAGTAGAAGGATCCTACCATTTTTCCAGCGACCTTGGCAACAGAATTGATGTACGTCTTCCATTTCAGATCGAGAGTAAAGGTCAAGCTCAGAAGCTTGTCAAAACATGGCGCCTTCCAAAGATAAGCTATTCTTTTCAATTGATGCCAGATGGGGGGGGGGTCAGAACGTTGATGATGTAAAAATAGAAGCTTGGTTTTAGATAGTTGCCAAAAACTTCCAGCTTTCTCTATCTGTGCCTAAAACTAAAACATTTCCTAGAACTTTCGCTCTGTGGAATGCGGTTCCACAGGTCTGCTTTCCAACTAACTATAACATGGTTCCCCTCAAATCTAATGTGAATAAATTCCTTTTAAGCCGCCCTCTTAGATAATCTTGCACTATCTAAGTTCGACTATGCCATGTCTTATCTACCTAACATTTAACCCTTATTTTAAAGTGGTCTCCGAGCATTGATAAGTGGTGACCTCCCTAAAAATAAAAAAAAACACTTATTAAGCAAGAGTCTTTGAATTTTAATTTCTTCTTTAAACCACTTAAAGTGAAAACCTTAGAATCAAAATCATTTAATGAATTTTGATCCAAATTGTAATCAAGAATCTAAACACCATATTTAATTGCATATCTTGATTGTAACCTCGTGAACACCAAAGTTGTTCAAAACTTTTCGAGAATTACCTTATTTTTAACTAAAACATACACAGCATGGAATAGGTATTCTCCCAGTGTTTTATAAGCGAGACATTTTGGTGCGATGGTGACTAAATAGTTAATGATACGGACCGACAACCTAGGCGTGCCTAGTTTGAATTCAGTTTATTCCACAGGAAGACTTTCATCAAACCCACTTCTGGCCTTGTGTCTACTTCACTGTAGAGGAGCTAAATAAAACAAGTGGAACATTTTAACAAAGGAATTCATGTTCAATAAAAAGTTGTTCCATTCTGTCAAGTTTAGAGACGTCAACATTTTTGCTTAAAGTTTGGATCTGAGATGGAGTCCATGTTGGATCTTTAATTTTCTTAACAATTAAATGATAATCTGACTATTGAAAACTTTAAACGTAACTAGTCGGATTTAAAGGAAAAATAGCAATTCCATAAAAATTGTATAATTCTGTTTAATAGTAATCATAACAAATAACAGTTTCCTTTGGAAAGAGTGTTCTGTCCCTCTCCCATGAACAAGATTTAGTGAGATTATTAGTCTCTAGTGCCAGTACTAATTTAAGGTAATAGAAAACTTCAAAATGGTAGACTAATAAAAATAAATAATAAAAATAAAACAGATCCAAAACTATCTTAGTCATAAAACCTTAGAGTATCCAATTTGCTCCTACGTATGTAAAAACTGTACAGGGATGGTCATAATTCTGAGAGAGAGAGAGAGAGAGGGGGGGATAGATAGAAGTGGCATAGGAGAAGAAAGAGTGAGAAATAAAGGGAAATAGAAAAGAGGAGGAAGGACAACAAAATAGAGAGAGGAAACGAAAGAAAGAGGGAAGCAGAATAGAGAGGGGACTAGAAAGACAGAGTAAGGGAACTAAATAGAGGAGGAGTGAGAGGAAGAAAAAGCAATAGAGGGAAGAAAGAGGAAAGAAAAAGGGACAGGATGTCAGAGATTGAGAGGAGGAGAAACAGCGAGGGACAGAAAGGAGAGCAGGCAGATAGACAGCAAGAAAGGGAAGGATATATAGCTAGAGAGAGAGAGAGAGAGAGAGAGAGAGAGAGAGAGAGAGAGATAGAGAGAGAGAGAGAGAGAGAGAGAGAGCAAGAGGAATATATAGAGACACATACTCTAAAATATTACTTCTAATCCGTTCAGTTAATAATTCTTTCAAAGAGGCCGAAAGTGGCACAGACAGTGTGGAAGCTTTTATAATGTTTATAATGTTCCATGAGGAATTTAAAAGTAATGTTGTTGCTAAGAAACGAGAGTAAAATGATACGGAGTCAAGATTCAAATGTTAGTGGGAATGAAAGAGATATTTAGATGCAAAAATAAATAAATAAATAAATAATAATGATGATGATGCTATCAGTGATAAAATCAAATTCGAATGAGATTGAATTTCAACAAAAAACACCTGAGCGATAAACTCCACTTCCTGAAGAATTTTACATGCATAAAAATTGCATGCAAATCATTGCAAAACACAAAAGCAAACCATAACATTTAAAAGAAAAGATTTATTTACTAATGCTAATTTCTTCATGAAATTTGTTATTGGCAACAAAAAAAATGTGTTCATTAATCTCTATTTATATAAAGTTAACCTATTTACAAATATATTTTCTTACACAAGGAAAGTAGAAAAAGAAATCTGACTGTACTTTCGACACTGTATCTTTCATTGCTGTTATTTTGTCTTCACATTCCATGAGCGATGTTTGTGACAAGGAGGGAAGAATTGATGTTTTCTGGGTCAGAATCAATACAGCTTACACTTATTGGTTTTTGAACTAGTAGAAATATTTTTAGTTCAGTATATCAAGTGCCTTCATGCAATGTCTGAAAAGATTTCTATAAAAAAAAGTTAACTTCCTGAAGATGGTTGTATCTTTGTTAGTACAAGATTCACTCCTAAACTTAATATCCGATTATGATCAATGCTGGAATACAGCTGCTAAGCATAGATTGTCGTAATCTGGGCTATATTTAGCTTAATTTAGTTTTATGCAAATTTTGCCTAAGATTGACCTAGAATCGTGCAAGACAGGAGCGTCCATTTCTCAGGTACTGTACATACTTGCTTACCTGAATATGTACAGCACCTAGTATTTCAAAATGGCCAACTTCAGTGATCTAATGATAATCTGTGCTGAATTAATTATGCCGCATATCATCTATGATAGTCCATGTCAAACATTTACTAACAAAACTCGCTTTTCTACCGCAACGAAAAATTATTTTGCTTTTTTCTTCCATATACATATCATATGGTGAAATTTTGCAAAACAATATTTTTGCAAGAATTTCATGTTTCTGGGATAGATTACTATGGGACTGCTTCTCTGCAGATAATACAGTCGTATTCACATCCAATGTCAGCAGATTCTCATCATATAAACTCCCCTACAAATAAGACAACTTAGTTCATTTCATTAAGCATCATCTCATGAGATTTTAAACATTTCAACTAGTTACCATAACATCTTCAGGTGATCTTCAGCTTTTATGATTGATCAAAAAGGTGTAGTTATAGACCCAAGTAATAGATTCAGTGGTGACGAGACAAAATACGACAATTTATTTGGGGTTAATATTCAACCTTAGGAATTGGTTTTACCAGAGAGGAGTAAGTAAGGGGATGAAAACTAACGACATATAAGCAGCGTTATAATATCGTTAGTATTCAATCCCTTTCTCCTCCTTTGTATTGCCAATGGTTTGTTCTGTTGTTTGATTTACCTGAACACATACACTCTTTATGTAAGCAACAGCGTTACAATATATATTACATAAAGTATGTGTTCAGCTAACAGTCAAAACTACAAAACAAACACCCACAAATCTGTATATTCTTGAACACCGTTGCTTTAAATAATAGTTAAAATTAAAATTATTCATTCATCCCGGTCATTTGAGTCAGGTTATATTACAGGGGAAGGGGCGGATTTTTTTTTTTTGCCATTTTCAATGCTTAGTTTGACAGATTTCTCGAGGAATCAATTAGATAAAGGAGAATTTGTTTTTTTTTTTACAAGGTGGTCACCACTTATCAAGGCCCAGAAGCCACTCAAAGATAAGGGTTATTGTAAGTACAGTACGTTAGTGTGGAAATTTAATAAAGTGTCTACTTAAGGGGGCGGTTCGTCAGGAATTTGTTTACGTTGGACTTGAAGACATCCAGGTTGTAGTCAGGTGGGAAGCAGGCAGACGGAACAGTTCCACAGGCGCGCAGTTCTAAGAAAGAAGCTTTGTTCAAGGAATCTACGTTTTGATTTAGGCATAGATAAAGAGTGGGGAAAGTTTTTGACAGTGGATTCAGAATTTTTTTTGTGTATATCCAGCTAGAGTAGAATGGGTAAGGCAGAGAAGAAGTTGGGGAGAGGGAGGAGGAGAGAGAGAAAAAATAAAGAGGCGGATAGAGAGAGGTAGATATGTTACACTTTTGCAACGCGAGGTAGTTTAATATACTGGCAATAAGTAATGAGGAACAGCTTATGCAATAACATGTAAAGAAAGAAATTGAATTGGAGAACCTATTTTTGATAGATTTATATTTTATAATAAGCTGCGTTTTTGTCTCCTTCCTTTCACTTAATTTATTAGGAATTGGCCGAGTGGTTTTAAAAGAAAAAAACTAAATACATCTAAAATCTACAGAAAACGGTTGTCCAAGTGCAGAAGTATTAGTAATAAATCAAAGCAGTACCCACGCCCATATGTAAAAGGCGAGATACGAGTAGAAGCTAAATATCTTATGAACCAGCTGAACGGATTGCCAATTGATAAGATATTAACAAATGCTAAGTAAGGGAGACAGAGAGGGAGACAAAGAGAGAGAGAGAGAGAAATGGACAAAGAGAAGAAAGATGGGCAGAGAGAAAAAAGGGAAACATACACAGAGAGAGAGAGAGAGAGAGAGAGAGAAAGGGAGACAGAGAGAGAGAGAGAGAGAAAGGGAGACAGAGAGAGAGAGAGAGAGAAAGGGAGACAGAGAGAGAGAGAGAGAGAAAGGGAGACAGAGAGAGAGAGAGAGAGAAAGGGAGAGAGAAAGGGAGACAGAGAGAGAGAGAGAGAGAAAGGGAGACAGAGAGAGAGAGAGAGAGAAAGGGAGACAGAGAGAGAGAGAGAGAGAAAGGGAGACAGAGAGAGAGAGAGAGAGAAAGGGGGACAGAGAGAGAGAAAGAGAGAAAGGGGGACAGAGAGAGGGAGAGAGAGAAAGGGAGACAGAGAGAGGGAGAGAAAGGGAGACAGAGAGAGGGAGAGAAAGGGAGACAGAGAGAGGGAGAGAAAGGGAGACAGAGAGAGGGAGAGAAAGGGAGACAGAGAGAGGGAGAGAAAGGGAGACAAAGAGAGGGAGAGAAAGGGAGACAAAGAGAGGGAGAGAAAGGGAGACAAAGAGAGGGAGAGAAAGGGAGACAAAGAGAGGGAGAGAAAGGGAGACAAAGAGAGGGAGAGAAAGGGAGACAAAGAGAGGGAGAGAAAGGGAGACAAAGAGAGGGAGAGAAAGGGAGACAAAGAGAGAAAGGGAGAGAAAGGGAGACAAAGAGAGAAAGGGAGAGAAAGGGAGACACAGAGAGAGAGGGAGACACAGAGAGAAAGGGAGACACAGAGAGAAAGGGAGAGAAGGAGACAGAGGGAGAGAAAGGGAGACACAGAGAGGGAAACACAGAGAGAGAGGGAGACACAGAGAGAAAGGGAGACACAGAGAGAAAGGGAGACACAGAGAGAAAGGGAGACACAGAGAGAAAGGGAGACACAGAGAGAAAGGGAGACACAGAGAGAAAGGGAGACACAGAGAGAAAGGGAGACACAGAGAGAAAGGGAGACACAGAGAGAAAGGGAGACACAGAGAGAAAGGGAGACACAGAGGGAGGGAGAGAAAGGGAGACAGAGAGAGAGGGAGAGAAAGGGAGACAAAGAGAGAGGGAGAGAAAGGGAGAGAAAGGGGGACAAAGAGAGAAAGGGAGAGAAAGGGGGACAAAGAGAGAAAGGGAGACAGAGAGAGAGGGAGGGAAAGGGAGACAGAGAGAGAGGGAGAGAAAGGGAGAGAGAGAGGGAGACAAAGGGAGACAAAGAGAGGGAGAGAAAGGGAGACAAAGAGAGGGAGAGAAAGGGAGACAAAGAGAGAAAGGGAGAGAAAGGGAGACAAAGAGAGAAAGGGAGAGAAAGGGAGACAAAGAGAGAAAGGGAGAGAAAGGGAGACAGAGAGAGGGAGAGAAAGGGAGACAGAGAGAGGGAGAGAAAGGGAGACAGAGAGAGGGAGAGAAAGGGAGACAAAGAGAGAAAGGGAGAGAAAGGGGGACAAAGAGAGAAAGGGAGAGAAAGGGGGACAAAGAGAGAAAGGGAGACACAGAGAGAAAGGGAGAGAAAGGGGGACAAAGAGAGAAAGGGAGAGAAAGGGGGACAGAGGGAGAGAAAGGGAGACACAGAGAGGGAGACGCAGAGAGAGAGGGAGACACAGAGAGAGAGGGAGACACAGAGAGGGAGACACAGAGAGAGAGGGAGACACAGAGAGGGAGACACAGAGAGAGAGGGAGACACAGAGAGAGAGGGAGACACAGAGAGAAAGGGAGACACAGAGAGAAAGGGAGACACAGAGAGAAAGGGAGACACAGAGAGGGAGGGAGACACAGAGAGAAAGGGAGACACAGAGAGGGAGGGAGAGAAAGGGAGACAGAGAGAAGGAGAGAAAGGGAGACAGAGAGAGAGAGAAAGGGAGACAGAGAGAGAGGGAAATAAAGGGAGACAGAGAGAGAGGGAAAGAAAGGGAGACAGAGAGAGAGGGAGACAGAGAGAGGGAGAGAAAGGGAGACAGAGAGAGGGAGAGAAAGGGAGACAGAGAGAGGGAGAGAAAGGGAGACAGAGAGAGGGAGAGAAAGGGAGACAAAGCGAGGGAGAGAAAGGGAGACAAAGCGAGGGAGAGAAAGGGAGACAAAGCGAGGGAGAGAAAGGGAGACAGAGGGAGAGAAAGGGAGACACAGAGAGGGAGACAGAGAGAGAGAGGGACACACAGAGAGAGAGAGGGAGACACAGAGAGAGAGAGGGAGACACAGAGAGAGAGAGGGAGACGCAGAGAGAGAGAGGGAGACGCAGAGAGAGAGGGAGACGCAGAGAGAGAGGGAGACGCAGAGAGAGAGGGAGACGCAGAGAGAGAGGGAGACGCAGAGAGAGAGAGGGAGACGCAGAGAGAGAGGGAGACACAGACAGAGAGTGAGAGAGAGGGAGACAGAGAGAGAGAGAGAGGGAGAGAGAGAGGGAGACAGAGAGAGAGAGAGGGAGAGAAAGGGAGACACAGAGGGAGAGAGGGAGAGAAAGGGAGACACAGAGGGAGAGAGGGAGAGAAAGGGAGACACAGAGGGAGAGAGAGAAAGGGAGACACAGAGAGAGAGAGAGAAAGAGAGACGCAGAGAGAGGGAGAGAAAGGGAGACGCAGAGAGAGGGAGAGAGAAATGGAGACACAGAGAGAAAGGGAGACACAGAGAGAAAGGGAGACACACAGAGAGAAAGGGAGACACAGAGAGAGAAAGGGAGACACAGAGAGAGAAAGGGAGACACAGAGAGAGAAAGGGAGACACAGAGAGAGAAAGGGAGACACAGAGAGAGAAAGGGAGACACAGAGAGAGAAAGGGAGACACACAAACACACAGAGAAAGGGAGACACACAAACACACAGAGAAAGGGAGACACACAAACACACAGAGAAAGGGAGACACACAAACATACACAGAGAGACAGAGAGAGAGAGAGAGAAAGAGAGACACACACAGAGAGGGGGGAGAGAAAGGCAGACACACACAGAGAGGGGGGAGAGAAAGGCAGACACACACAGAGAGGGGGGAGAGAAAGGCAGACACACACAGAGAGGGGGGAGAGAAAGGCAGACACACACAGAGAGGGGGGAGAGAAAGGCAGACACACACAGAGAGGGGGGAGAGAAAGGCAGACACACACAGAGAGGGGGGAGAGAAAGGCAGACACACACAGAGAGGGGGGAGAGAAAGGCAGACACACACAGAGAGGGGGGAGAGAAAGGCAGACACACACAGAGAGGGGGGAGAGAAAGGCAGACACACACAGAGAGGGGGGAGAGAAAGGCAGACACACACAGAGGGGGGAGAGAAAGGCAGACATACACAGAGAGAGGGAGAGAAAGGCAGACATACAGAGAGAGAGGGAGAGAAAGGCAGACATACAGAGAGAGGGAGAGAAAGGCAGACATACACAGAGAGAGGGAGAGAAAGGCAGACCTACAGAGAGGGAGGAAGAGATATGGAACCTACAGAGAGAGAGAGAGAGAAATGGAGACATACAGCGAGAGAGAGAGAGAAAGGGGGCATTGAGGGGGAGAGAAAGGGAGGCATACACTGAGAGAGAATGGGAGATATACAGAAGTCACTAGAAAGCTCTACTAGCATAGATAGTTCAGTTTAACTGTCACTGTAAAAGCGAGACACTAACAGCTGTTGTTGTTGTTTGAGATTCAGGGTTGGGAAGGGGTTGGAATTAGAAGAAACCATGTAAGGTAATCCTGAGAATGAAAACCGATCTTAACATTACACACTTTTTCCCAATAGAGTGAAAGAAAAAAAAAATGGTAAAAAATGAAAAGAAAATTTTTTTTTATAAGTAGAAAGCAAAATTATAACGTCACATAATCTGATCAAAACGCTAATGAGCAAAACTTACCTTGCATAAATATTGAAATAAAATTTTAACCAAGAAAAAGATAAGGACCCGTGCCGTAATTAATAATTTAATAAGTAAAATTCAGTTCCAAGTGACACTCTTCTGGAGGTTGAAGATTCAATCCTCAGTGCGGGCAATAACGAGAAAAAAAAAAGGACCCATGGCATAAGATACATTACTTGGTAAAATTTAGTCCTAAGTGATGTCCTTCTGAAAGTTGAAGGGGTAAGCCATCAGTACGTGCAATATTAATTAAAGAAAGAAAAATAAGGATCCGTGGCGTAACAAATAAATTAGTGGGTAAAATTCAGTTCCAAGTGACACTCTTCTGGAGGTTTAAGGTTTAGGAATTAGAAAGATTTCCAAATTCGGTAAGATATACCTCAAGAAGGTATGAAGTTACATCATGTGAAACGTTGTACGAATAACAATCAAGATAAGATCTAATACAAAAAATGCAAATACAAAAAAAAAATGTGTAAACAAACATGTTATAGAATGCGAAAATTGAATAAACCAATTTGTATCTTTTCGAGTATTCTGACTACTTATTTTTCTCTTATGCTTTGGCTGATGTAGCCTCTAACCTTTTTCAAGTGCGTCTTGTTAAACTTGGGAAGCTTTCTACAAAGCTTGAGGTTTTGCACAGAATTTCAAACAAAACTGTTTATTACATTCTCGAGTTAAGCTTGTTCTCGTTCCATCAAATATAAATCCTAAGCAATTCTTAATTGTATTCTTTATGTAGCCCAAACTGAGGATTGCACCTTTAACCTTAACAAAATCTCTCAGGTTGAACGGATTATATTTATCCAGGATGTCACTGTATGTGGACAATTCTAGTATAAATAAACCTTAACCATTTTTAGATACATAGTTTTATTCCATGCGTGGTTCTTATCTAGTTCATGACCCAATCTCCGACAATTTCATGTCAATATCGTTGAGTCGGTTACATAAGCGGTTGGAAGCTGCAAAGTCTGCCAGACGATTAATTCAAATGCAGCGTTAATCCTTCCCTATGATGAGAATGGTTTTCTAATTATAAAGCCAATTTTAGCAGAAAAAGAAGTGAATTTCATATTGACATAGCAGAACAACTATAGAATTTCATACAATATAGGAACAATTAATCTTAAATAACATCCAAGATAAAAATATCCATTAAGTTATGTATATCTATAGTTCGTTAATATTCCAATTTGTGTATACCAACAAAATGCTGTTAAATTAGTAAATTTTAATATATATTATGAATTTGTGAGATAAGGATTAATAATTTGAATTATTTAAATTGTTCACATCTTGGATATTGGTTGTAATTAATACTTACAATATTGTATTGAATTATATATTGCTAATATTCCGACTTCTATGGTCGGTTAGCATATAGTAATAGATGAGATCACTTATAATTTAATTCACTCAGAACTTTTATCCATTGCGCCACATGCAAAAAATTCGAATGTAAAATCTGCCGAAACGTTACAAGAATAACATTCAAATAAAATAGGCGTCGGAATAATCTAAATATTGATTATCAATTAATATTGATTATTAATATTTATTTAAAAGATTGAAATTTTTAAATCTTAAAATTCTCTCCGATAAAACAGAAATGTTTATTTTTCATTTTGAAATTTAAATTAATGTAGATTTGTTTTATTTTTTATATATTCGTGGCTTTATTTAGGTTTTAGATTAACTAAAGTTTTTTTTTTTCTGAATTAAATGAATTGTTTAATTCGTTCGCATGCAAACAAATATATTTTCTTAGATAAACAATCGGTTTATTAGTGAGTAAAGATGTTAATTGCTGTGAAAATATTAGCATGCATAATCAAATTTCAAAATATTAGTAACAATACATTCATTTCACTTATTTCTTTTTAATTTATTTGGTATTTTTTAATAATAATTGGTTTTATTTTAATTTATTGATTTTCTTGGGTTTTAGATAAAACGTTTAAAAATATGCACAGTCTTAAACTTTTACATTGAGCACAAGAGACACACATTCAGTGCCAAGAGAGAATTTGCCAAAGTTATTGAAAATATTGTATGTAATATCCAGGAGTGCTTTCAAGGCACAAGTGCACACTTTGAGTGGCGATAAAGACACTGTTGGAAATTTATAACTTAAACCAGATGGCTCTGTCAGGCATAAGCTGAATAGTGTTCTAGATATGTTATATTTCTTGATAGAAAATATATATTGATAGCATTTGTCATCCACTTCTTTCACATGTAGTAAATAGACTTTATTCCTTTTAAAACAAATCTTACAAAGTGATCGTAGTATTGTTAAGTTGATTAGAATAATAAGCGTTTTATTTATTTTTTGTACTTGATTTCTTGGCAAAGAATTCGGAAAAATAGTTTGGATATAATTAATTAATGAAAAAAGTTGAGGATATGTTGGTTGCAAAAACACAAGAAAACTTGTTAAGTTTTATTGTTAGACAAAATATTTCATTTTTATGCATCAAATCGAGAAGGAAACACAAGATGTAAACATGCTGGTATTACTGAATTTAAATTTGTATAAGGATTCTTAAAACAAAATAATCTAATTACAATAAACTAGGATACATTTGCAAGGTAATCCATCAATTTTCTATGTTATATAATCAATAGAATAAAGTAAAACGAATCTGTTTCAAAGAGATTGTCATCGATAGCAAAATAAAAGGGATTTTACTCGTATTGCATTGAAAAATACATATTTTGGTTAGAAACATTGTAAAGATAGATATATTTTTCATTATTTACCTAAACAGCAATATCAATTTACAAGCTAAACTTTTTTTTAGCTTTTAGTTATGTATTATTGCTGTCAAATGAAAAATTATGTATTTAAAATAATAAATTATATATTTCTAAAAATTATTTAAATATCATAAAAGCAGATAGAATAATTATTAATAAAACGTAAATTTTCATTTTGTTGGTAATATATTAAAAAACGCATATTTCAAAATATCTTTAGAGTTAAAGATGCATGCTATTTCTATATTTCCAAGTTATCATGTATGTGCGAAAGATATGTAGAGACTAAGATGAAGAGAGATCTTTTTAATAGTTTTAAATCATTTACAAACTAAATGTTCGAATAAAAAAGATAGCAAAGTTATTTTTAATACAAGTAATCTTAATATGATTACTATATTTCTAATATCCACACTTATGTTGGAATTAGAAATAATGTTAATGAAATTTTCAGTAAATATTAATAAATTAATGTTAATGCAAAATATTTGCTTCATTCTTAATTAGAGATCAACTTGGATCACAAGGTATATTTCTGTTCGTTATATTAAGCAACACTTCCTCTTTTGAGAACGAAGTGTCGTGTATTGCCACCCGCCATCGAATAAAATGATGAATATGATCACAACAAGATTTGCCTCCATCCAGGGTATGCCCTTATTGGTTGATTCAATTTTCTACTATAAACTGACTTGTTTAATCTTGTCTCAGAAAGAGGCAAGAAAATAAACCTACCTTTAGAAATATCAAATGATTATTTATTTATTTATTTAAATATATTTGATGAATAAAAGATAACAAATAAGATTCATAAAATTTTTTGTGTAAATAATCATAGGTTTTATGCAAAATACGAACATACATAAATAATCTGACTTTATAAACTCGCATAACAACGTAAGTATAGGCCAAAGTTTTATTTGGGCCTTGCTTCTCCATATTCTATGAAGTCTTTCCTGTTATGCCATCGATAACTACAAGAGACTAATTGATAAAGCGTAAATATTGAATGCTACTCAATGTTATCAAAGATAATAAGATGCAGGAATCAGATTTGGAAAATTTCTTGAAAATTTCGAATCGTTCCAGATCAATGCTAAAGGTCAAGATAATTGTTATATAAAATGTTGGACATCGTTGGGCTAAGTAGCAAGTCAACACAGGTCAAAAATATAGTAATAGTAGTAATAGCATGAGAGAAGAAAGAGCAGAACAAACAACGGTGGTGGGGTAGTCATAGTGATGGTTGTGGTAGTAGCAGCAGTAGTAGTAAAAGTAGTAGTAATAGTAGTAGTGTTCCAAAGGGCAGACACAATTGCCCTTCAAATTGCTTCCATGCGTCACAATAAAAAGATAGAACTGTACCTGGAAGCATCGCCCTCTTTTTCTTTGGATATTGGTGTCATATATTCAATTGTGTAGCCCCTGTAACCAGAACCCAAAGAAAACTTAAACGGTGACGCAAAAAAGCAAAGCACAAGAAGTAATTATTCAAAAAATAAACAAAGATAATCCTGAAAGGAAGATAAAATAACGGATAAAAAAAGAAAAAAGAAAAGAAAAAAGAAAAGAAAAATAGCGTTAGAAAAATACAATACTTTTTGCATAAACGAGTGGTAACATTTAAATGAAAGATGGGTTTTTTTAGGCAACCACCAAAAAATAAATAAAATAAGAATTAAGCCTTTATTCTAGTTTCATAAATCTAAATTACCGTAAAGTTTTCATGTACTATTAAAAAAAAATACTTAATATTACTAAACAAAAAAAAAAACATGTATAATTTAATAAAAAATAAAAATATTACGAGCGTTATGTTTCTGATTTTTAAAAAAATTTTTTTTTTAGATGAGAATTCATTATACGTATTATTTAGATTATTCAAATTACTGTTCTCATCTCGACTATTTTTTCACAACGTTTCAGTCGATGTAACCTCTGACCTTCATCAGGTGTATTAATCTTACTTGCGAACCATGATCCGTGGCATAGTGGATAAAATGTGGTAAAATTCAGTTGTGAGTTAAATTTTCTGGATGTTGAAGGTGCAATCCTTAGTGCAGACCACAGTCCAAATTACAACTGCGAATTACTTACGACTTCTATACAATCATTAACGATGGAAAAAACAGCATGCTACCTCCGTGGTTTAAACAAAAGATTCCATTGGAAATTGTGTGCAGATTCCCGAGTTCGATAAGATACACCTGAAGAAGGTCGAAGATTACATCGATCGAAATTTTTTGCAAATAACACTCGAAATGAGAACAGTAATACAAATAATCCAAATACAAATTGGTATTATTGTTCGCGATAAGCCATTTTTAAACATGGTATCGTCTAGTTCACATGCGTTTTTGTTAAGTGTTTCTTTTTACTTTCGAAAATATGCCTCTATTTTGCATTCATTTTGGATAAATTGATTCTTGGTATTAAATATTAACATTAGTTGATAAAATTGTACTATTTACGTTTCCACAAAAATATTTTTTTATCATAATGCAATATTAACCTTCATCATAATCTACATCTTGAATAATGATCTCTAATGGTCATTTAAAACAATGCTAGAAAATGTTGAATTGAATTATCATACTATTCAAAAAATATTAAATAAAAAATAGTCTTAAATCTAGTAGATCCTGCACTGCCAGCCAAGATTCAAGCTTTGTTCAATCCTAAGGTTGCATCCCTAAGCAACAAAATTCCACCCCTTCACTGATGAGATACCTAGATACCGGAAAAACTTCTACTCTTATAGTTTTTTCCCTCAGACCGATAGACTTTGGAATCCTCTCCATGTTTCTTGCTTCGCTGGCTATATAACTTTTAAAGTAATGTGAACATTACACCTCGCTGTTCAACTCCCCACATAGTAGCCCCGTACATTCAAGTGGTAGTATGTCTTGTTTGGTATGTGTATGTGCAACTTGAGTAAGGTTGCATTATTTGAGACAATTCAACAGTTTTTCTACATGGGACTTGAAAACGACAATGTTGTAGGTAGCTGGAAAACAGCCCTGCGGTATTATATTCGACAGAAGAATAGTTCTAGGAAAGAAACTTGGTTCATGGAAATTTATATTCATATGTAGCAATGTAATCTAGAATGGACAACTAAAAAAAACGAATGATAAAGTAACCACAAATGCAAGCAATAAAAGAAGTGCCATGCTTGTTTTTACTGCATGTCCAAATTTGGTCATGTTTTTACATGACGTATGTAAAATTTAACTTCTTAAAATACTGCTATTCAAGTAATATTATAACGTTATTAAAATATAGAGAAAAAACTAATACCCAAGTAATATATTATAATTTTATTAAAATATAAAGTAATATCATAACTTATAAATGCTAAATATACTTTTATGTACAAAAACTTTCCATTTTATTGTGGAAACTGATTACAAATGTCTAAATGTTTTAGCGAAAAGAATATAAAACCGATAAGGCTGAATATTCTGTAAGAATCTAAAGAGAGAAGAGAATCACAAATGTTTCAACTCGTCTATCACAAGTTTATGGAAACTATGAAAATTTGATTGATAATTGAATGTGTTTAAACTTTTCAAATATGAAACAGATATGTGTCTATTTTAAGAAACAAAAACATTGAATTTAATAAATAAAGGAAATTTCACTAAATAAAAAGCTGTACCAATTCAAAGAGAGCAGAAAATGAACGTTTGGTTTACTTTCGGCAGCCCCATAACTCGCTTTAGTTATCAAATTTTATTATGACAGATGAAGAATTGCTGTTTTCTTGATTAGAATCTATTAAAATACTTATCATTGGCTAGTTTTTTGTTACTTTAAAATAGTATGCTTTTAACTCTTGACTCGGTGGCTCCATGCCTTGTCTGGAGCGACATCTATTAAAAAGAATTACATCTCTCATTATGAACGGAGTTAGATATAAATTTTGTTTTTAATGTGGAGAAAAATTCAGCTTTTAAAAATGGGCACCTTTGATTGCGACAGAAATTTGAATTACCTCGGTTTAGAAGGATTTCTCCATTAACAGTGCACAGAAAAATAGAGTATCGTGTCAGAACAGATACATTTTGCTTTTATCCAAAAGGACAAAGCTACCAATATAAGTAAATAAGTTTTAAGCGTCCATTGATTTTTACCATCACATGAATGTCAAAATATCAAAAAATAATAGAAAATAACTGCACTCATAAGAAAAATCCCCAAAAAACGAATCTGGCAAATATACCCAGTGAATCAAGTGCACGAGAGATACAAACAATTGCACTTCAGAGGTGGGGGCGGTTAGAATCGTAAAATAAAATCTCTCGGTTGGAATGTATGAGATGAAGGTGAATGTCTAGCATCCTGTAGAATGCTCCATCCCTGACTAGAACAAAATAAGAAATTCTAAAATTTTCTTGTAACAAAAAAAAGAAAAAAAAAAAAAAAGAAAAATAAAGATTTAAAATTTAATTTACAACAAAAATTTTAAAAGTCATGCAATTTTATATAATTAATGATATTTATTTAATTTGATTGCCACCCATAAATAATAAGCAATGTGATAATTGATATTATAGATATTTATTAACGTTGACCTCGGAAATTCTGAAATTCAGAAATATGTAGTGTCAGAGAAATGAAGTCAGACTTTTGTGAATAATAAAGGATAGATTACATTAAGGCATTTCATGTTTGTATGTACGTTATCACCTTTCACAGACATTAAAAAAAATATGAGATTTTCCAATCAGCAACGAATGGTGATTGTTGATCAATCTAATGTCGATAATGATTTCGGGCAGCCAGTTACAAGTAACTAGAGACCTTTACAGGTGATGTTACTCATACAAAATTAGAATCTGTAATCTTAATATATTACTGAATCTATTTTTCTGTAAGCAGCATCGCCTGAGGAGATCTACTTACTTGTATCTGGCAGACCGAAACATGCTCATAAACATATAGCAACATAAATGTCTATGTAATATACACACACACACACACACACATATATATATATATATGCACCCGTTCAAATGTTCAAATACACCCCCAAATTACATGCCTGTTATCCACTGTGTTACATAGAATATATATATTTCCAAATATATGATTTGTTCATTAGTTTAGGAGATTATTCTGTACATATATAGGATTCCCGTTCCCTAGATGTAAATTCATGGAAAATCTGGTGTTTATCAAAAAAGTGCTCAATGACAGCGTAATTATGATATGTTTATTTATACAAACTCTATTGGCTGCATATGTGCATACATGTTTCTGTTGTAACTCCCTAGAGAAACAGCTTTCTCAGATAAGCTTTATAAAAATGCACATACGTAGCCAATAATGTTTGTATGAATTACAATCTCTCTCATATATAAGTTTCATTTTTTTTATTACCGTTTTATCCGTTTGGTTACATATATTTCGGATGTTGGACCATGTTTACGATCCAGCAGCCTCATCAGACCTTACAGGAATGGTTGTTAGTATTTGGAAGAAGTGTTTTAGAAGAAGTCTTCGTTGTTAGTATTTGGAAGAAGTGTTTTAGAAGAAGTCTTCTAAAGCACTTCTTCCAAATACTAACAACCATTCCTGTAAGGTCTGACGAGACTGCTGTATCAAACATTGTCCAACATCTGAAACATGTAACCAAACAGATAAAACGGTAATAAAAAAAAAAAAAACATTTGCTCTGCAATAGTATTGAGCACTCTCTTCAGGTTTTTACTAATTACCAGTTTTACCATATATATGATGTACAGAGGAATAATGAAAAATATATTCTTAGTCCGGTATCACCATGCATCCAGACATTTCTACTGAAATGAAACAACGGATTAATCGAACATCGAAAAGACTAATAATTTGAGAACATCTAATGAAACTGATAGTAGGGAATCAAAGAGATGGTTAGCAGCAGTTTCTAACTACTGAAACTAATCCAGCCAAACAGTGAGTATAGAATACGAACAAAACTGCAATGAACACAGCAGCACGACAACAAATGGAGAGAGAAAGAGACAGACCACCTCACTATCAACAATTCTGGATTAACATTAGTCTGGAAGAAACCCAGTCACCAAGAAATAGAAAAAGAAACAAAATGAAAAACACTCAGTAGTTGAAGCAGTTCAGAGTGAGTCAATAAAAATGGGTGAAAAATTGTGTTCTTTTTTTTGTTTTCGTTTTAATTTAGAGAAACAAGTCAAAAATATTTTTGTATCATTTATAGAATATTTCAGAATGAGGATTGAGAATTTGGATTTCTTGCATTATTCTAGACATTATTTTCATCCCTCTGTTTATATTCACGTTTCAACTGATATAAACGCCGATCTTCTTCAGGTCCATTCTTTTATAACTCGGTAACCTTGTATTTCGAAGTAAAATATTTAATCTCAACATTAATACTCCCTTACGTACACCACTATCATCAAAACCCCACTTCTTCACTTCAGAGACCCCTAGATGCTGGACGATTATTTTAATAGTTTCTTTTCTGGAATTGCTTGCCTTTGAAACTCGCACCTTACTTTGTATTTCACCAATGGTACTAACATGTAGAAATTTAAATGTAATGTGAACAAACGTTCCTGCTATAAAACTCTTCACTCAATCTGACCCTATAAATGCAGAAATACTGAATGACATTAACGACCATGCGTTAAAGTAAATGACCATCAGTGGTAGGCATCTCATACAACATAGGAATTTAAAAGATTTTCCACTTAGCATTTTCGCTAGGAGCAAAATGTAGAAACTAGTCTCATACTAAACTTCAGCTTTTCAGTTAATGAGAAAAAATCTTTCTAGTGTTGTCTTAATCAAAAGTGCCCAATTTTAAAGAGAAAAGTCTCTTGATCTCTGTCCCTGTGGCAAGCAAGTAAATATGGGCCTTTCAAGTGAAAAATTAAAAATAAAAACTGGAAATGTTGACTATTTTATGTTATTCTTAGATATTATTACTTATAGTAAGGTTTAAATCTTTAATCTGCACTTGGAGTTGATTCTTAATGTGGTTAACTGTTACACCACTGGTCCACGGCTGACGGGGCGAGAACTATCTACTAACGTATTTCTTTTACTTCTTATCATTTAGTTCAATATGGGGATGGGGCATCCCAACAGATGCCAAACATTCCCCCACCATCTCATACATTCCAACCGAGAGATCTTTTTAAGCTTCTAATCGTACCTTTAAGTGCAATTGTTTGAATCATTCATGCACTTGGCTAACCGGGTATATTTGGCCAGGTAAGTTATTTTTATGTTTGTTTCATAAGTTGCTTGCTCGTACTGGACTCATGAAAAAGAATTTATATATGTGGTGTCATATGTCTTATCAAATATGCTTACAAACAGTTAAATTTTATACCATAGTTTTAGAATTGCATAATCAAGCAGAGCGTGAACTATTGCAGGATTCCACCGACTTAGTTGTTTCTGAATCTATGAAGATTTATTTATTGTGAATTATTAATTTAACACTAAGACAATTTCATGTTTGGTAGTACGTTATCACCTGCCATCCATTTTAAAAATATGAGATCACATGATCCCCCCCCCAAAAAAAAAATCTTCAGCTTATGTTGCCGTTTTATCAAATGTTTAAATATCTTAATGCACGGCTGTATAGTGTATATGCGCTGTCCTGTGGGTCTTAACCCCCGGGAATTATCTTCTTACTGAGAATAGAAGTATTCTCACAGGAATTAACTCCTCCTATGGGATAGTAGGATAGCCAAGTGTTGTATATGTTCTGTGCTCCTGTGATTTTTATGGCAACAGTAGACAACAAATGAAAAATATAACTGAAAGTTTCATGGATCAGGCTAGGATATAATTAGAAATATTATTACAGAAATTGAAGAGATTAAAAGATCACAGATGAACACAATTCTACTCGCATTTTGCTAATATTGTCACACAACACACGCGATTGATTTCATGTGACAATCGACATGAAATCAAATCAATGGCTTTGTAAATAAGCAGAAATTGATGGATTCAGTTTAGTAAGTTTAATTACAAGTAAGCCAAACTTAGAAAAATACAAAAACTTTTACAAGTACTCTCTAACTACAGCATAATCACGATGACGCCCCATTTCTCTAAGATCATCTAAGTTAAGCAACTTTGAAACCTGGCAAGAAACAGATGGGTGACCATTTGTAAATACCAGACAGTGTATGGAGGAGGATATCCATACCTCCATGTAGGAATTACAAAAACCTTACGTCGTCATTTTGCCTTGATATACAAGTGACTGGTGACCGCTTGTGAATTTGATATTCTCGTGAAACTTCCTCCTTCGCAAAGAGGCCAATTTAGCCGGTCTAAGGTCAGTGCTAGTTCGGTTCAATCGGTAATCACGTTGACAGCAGCTTTCTTAGATGGCCAGTACCAGATCTCTTATCATTTTGGAATATCAGGCATCGTATTTAGGAGGGTGATAATACCGCTTTGCAAAACAAACGTCACCAAAATGGATTGCAGACTGACAAACACAATTAGAGTTGATCCTTGACATAATGTCTATTGTTATCAGGTCATTTTAAAGAGGTTAACGAATATGCAGTGAAGAGGAAAAAAGAAGCAGAAGACTACGTTTTACATAGGAGCTGTTTGTTATTATAACTACATTCAATAACAAGACATGCTCATAAATATTGATATAAGTTCGATTAGGATTCAACATGGAATATGTTTATTGTTACGCTGTCTAAATTCAGCTGCGCTTGTTCTTATTTAGAGGAGATAGCTTTAAGCATATGTAAATAAGCTCTTTGTCTCTAATCCTTCACCTACTGTCAGATTTAAAAGACTTAACGCTGATATAAATCATGCCTTGAGCAAGTTACAAAGCATTATCGAGTTGATCATTAGTGCTTCAACGGGAACCGTCTTACAGTCAGCATTTTTATGTCAACCTTGATGTCCTGTCAATCACTATGTTTGTATTCTACAGAATTTAATTTGAAACAAGATTCAAAAGTTGAAACAAATCAAAAGAAAATACAAGACTAAACAAACCAGACTGAAGATCACCAAACCAATAAGGAGTAGTATTGATAAGGAGTAGTATTGAGAAACAATATTAAGTGATTTTACAGCAGGAAAAGTAAGAAAACAATTTGAGTAAAGAATTTTTTTTTAGAAATAAACCACAAACTAAAGCAAGTCCACACATAGCAAGCAAACCAAAGATTAAAAAAAATGAAAGGAAAAAAAAGAAAAACACCCATAAAACTGATTTGACAAAAAAAATCCACAAGCAATAATATATTCGAACCCGCTGATGTGGTAACGCTGGCTTTAGAGAGAACAGTAGCCTCATTTCTGACGGTTTCCTAGGCAGGAGGAGCGAGCAATTAGTGTCCTGCTCTGCTCTAGAGCTGCTGATGTAACTGATTCGACTGGCAGCGGCACCTAGCGGCTATGGGAGGAAACAAGAAGAAAGGGCAATAATGAAGTCTATGCCGGTTTCAGATACAGAGGAAGGCATTTGTTGAACACACAGCTACACATTTACACCCATGCATACACACATTGTTATGCACTCACAGACACAAAATTTACATGTGAAAACAAAGTTAAAATAAAAGTTGAAATGTGAATGGATTCAACAAACATGACTTCTTTGTGGCTTACAAAAAACATTGATCAGATGATATGTAAGCAAATATTAACATCCATTTACAGTTCTCGTTACTGTAAAAAAAGGTAATCAAATGAAAAGGTTTCATTTTTGTCATATTTAGTGAATGCTAGACTCCAAAGACAAGAACAAACTTTTTACGATTTCAGGATTTGTTCATGGCAGAGAAGTTTTTGATTTTAATTTGCCATTTTCTAATAATTCATACGACGTTGTAAGCTAAAAGATGCGTATTTTGGTCTTAATCATAGAACATGAGATTATCACGACAATATGATAACCAGATTTATATAATTGACCAACAATGATGGCATTAATTGTATTTTTATTAGTGTTGGGACCCACTAAACCTAGTTATTCTCTAAATCCAATGTTGTCAAATTGTTTGCATAAATAACCTTTCGATTCAACTTTGTGTTTTGAGAATTTGAGTATTTATGCCAGGTTGTGTGATGTTCTCTCTATAGTTTTATTATTTTACTCATACTTAAAAAAGGAAGTTTCATGGGATTATCAAATTCGCAAACGGTTCAATCAGGGAAGATAATTTTATAAGTTTTTTTGAATCTTGCAAGGAAGTGTCGACGTCCTACATATAAGACCTCGTATTCCCTAATGGTCACCCATCTAGTAATAATCAGACTCAACGTTGCTTATCTTCGGTAACATAACCAAATAATTCTAAAAGAAAAAATATTTTCAGAGATGATATAGGTAACCATTTATATTTTTAAATATATGTAAATTTCGTTAGATTTTTATTGAAATATGTATTTGTGATATGAAAGATATTCGTTATTCCCACCATATTCAATTTAATGTCTGTTTTATAGATTTACGTGTGTGGTATCCACTTTACTATCAATTTTTTTTTTTTAAATAAAAGAATGTCTTTAAAACTAATGAAATGTATAAGTATGGATAAATGTAAGTGTGGACATTGAGACACACTTAACCAATTCTAATAAAGAATTTAGTTCAGATGATAGAAAGAACTCAAAACAGACACTTTAAACACATTACTTCATTGAAACAGGAATAAATTTATAAATTTCCTAGCAGAGAAAATAAATAAATGATGATTATAATTTATTCTTGAACGACATGGCGAAATGATACAATTTTCGCAAGAAATAAAGTTACTTTTTATGAATTATATTTTTAATATCTTGTTATTAATCAATATATCTATAAAAATTAGGACCTATATACTCAACGAATTTTTGATCTACAGACTTAAATTTGGTGTATAGGGTATTCAGACATGTGGAAAAATTAAAGGGGTTCTCCATACATGGGACTTGTCGGATTTTTCTGTTTGCTAACTGTTCCACGATTTTGCAGGTGTGAATAGTTCACATTACGGATTCCTTATGTTAAATATAAGTCGGTTTAAAAACACTTTAAAAAGCATGTCACGTTGGCCAAATGCTTATCGTACTTGAATCACTGTCTTTAGGTTCTGGTTTCGATCTTAGCTTGAGGATTTTTTTTACTTACAAGAAGTAGACGGTTTACGAAAAACATAATACTCGCTTGTACATGTCAGTTCTGTATGAATTAAGATATAATATTTATGCATATCTTACGACCGAGCAACATCGGACAGACTTCTAGTATTTTGATAGGTTTTGTTGGAAATACAAACATATTACAGCTTCGAATTCTGCAATCATTTAAAAGTACACGATTCAGTTTAATGTGACATACTTTCTCTTTATGAAACCCAAATGCAAAAAGGGAAGAATTATAAATTGGAGATACATTACATTTTTCTTGCCATCAACTTATTTTATTAGTATTCGATCAATTATTTCCCCATTCGATTTCTATTACATGCTCACAGATTTTAAGCCAACTATAACAATTTTAATGTTATGAGCTATGATGAATTAAATATTTCTGAAATTTAAAACGAAACTTGACCGCCCAAACTTTCATTTCAAAAACATGAAAACAGATTAATTACAAATGGTATAATGATTTCCAATTTAATTAGAAAACAAAAATGTTTTAATCTATTTGTTAAAATTGTACCACAATTGAGATTTAGTACTTTTTATAATGTCAAAATGGAAGGATTAGAAATCCTAGCAACCATGCAGCATCAAGACCGACATACATCATCACATATATATGTAGAATATAGTAAAGATAAAGACGTACATTATTCACTACAACATTGAAAAGAAGATTGCTTTTGTGAAACAAAGGGAAATAACTGTTGAATGCCAAGAATCAAAGGAATAAAACCAAACATTGGTAATTGCACAAGAAATAAAATCCGAACATTCAAAATCCATCCATGAAAAATGATAAGTGCTTCTAAAACAATCCATAAACAACGCTTAAAGTTTGAAAATATATTAAAAATCTACGAAAGACATTAAAGTTTTTTTTCAAAATGTTTGAATATATATACGTTTGAACATTAAATAGAAATTCAAGAAAATACCAAGAAGTTATAATAAATCAGATGTAATAGGCTTTGTTGTAAATAGTTGATTCTAGAAAGAATGTGGAAACTCAATGGCAATCAAGTCCATTAAAAACAAAGTCGTGCTGATTAATACGAATTCACTTTTATCATCGAAAACTTAATTGACAAAGTTCAATTTAAAGATTTAATGTAAAAAATCAACTTTCATATTTGGATTTTTCCAAATTTCTCTTCAGTATTATTTTATAACTCTTTGGTTGATGTAACCATCGAACTTCTTATCGAACTCGGGAATCTTTCTTTCGAACTCGGGATCTGCATGAAATTTTGAACAGAACTTTTTATTTAATCTACGAGGTAAGAACGCTTTCATTCCGTCAGCCATGACTGGGTAGAAATCCTATGTAATTGGCAATTGTATTTTTGAGTATCACCTGCACTGAGGATTCAACGTTCAACCTTCAGAAAAGTAACTTACAACTGAATATTACCAAGTACTTTATCCACTACGTCAGAGATCCGTGGGAGTTCCACAGAAAGATTCTTGAGATTGACAAGATACAGCTAAGTCGGAAGTTACATCGACCGAAACGTTGTGAAAATAACACTCAATATGAGAACAGTAGTCCAATTAATCCAAATAAATCAATCCTCATCTCAAAAATTCAAAAATATAATTTTGATGAAAACCAATTTTGAACAAAAAATGGTATAAAATTTGTATTTATTGCAGTTAATTGGGAGATATCTTGATCTCATAAATGAAAACTTCCAAGTTGTCACTAACTTGCAAATCGCTGTTGTCAATCGAAACGAGTAAATGCTATTGACATTAATAGGTCAGTAGTCTACGACTTTTAAAGGAGTGTAGTAAGATTGAATAGGTGTAAAACTTAATTTTAGCACATTCTTCAATGTAACTTCAGACGAGGTCAGATAGATGATAAAAACTATTGTACCGTGAATATTTCATAGCAACTGCGCCCCCCCCCTGCTAGGAAACTGACAAATGCACTATTTTTGACGGATGAATTTAAGCCTGTGCACATTTTGATAATTATTTCTATCTCATAATTTTTCTGAAAAAGAGGACAGTAAAAAGAAACATTTAAGAACCTATGAGAAGAAAAGGAACATTTTTAACACTAAAAAGAAAACTCTAGAACAATAAATATTTGTAGATAGTTTGACAATAAAAAAAAATGAAATGTGGATGGAGGTCTTACATGTTAACACACACATATATGTATATATATATATATATATATATATATATATATATATTGGGGGGTACAGTATTTTATAATGGCTATCTATAGACCAAATTTATTAAACATAATACATTAAATGTGGCGGGGACAAAAAAGGAATAAAAAGGAAAAAAACGATGTCGTAATCAAATGAAAAGAGTCCTAAAATAATTTTCTTTTTGCTTGCAAAGAGAAGGTTAAAGACCTAATCTTAATGGTTTGTAGCAGTTTCAAATGAAAAACAGACGAATTGAAAACAAGTCGACACCAAAATTGGAGGCCAAAGCACGATTATTTATTAGGTATGCACAGATAGCCGAGCCGTGGGTAGTATTAAAATCATCTTATGGTGAATAATTTGCTTATAGAATCTTTGATGGAATGTGTTGTTCGGTTCAGAAGTTCAATACGAACCGCAACTACATTTAAATAAACAATAGAATTATTATAGTTAGGGGATGAACATCTTTTTGAATTGAAGACATGGGTCTAGTGAAAAAAAAAAAAAAAAAAAAAAAAAAAACCACAAATTCGATGCAAAATAACACTGTCGTACGGTCAGTGATATTTATTTGCCAAATCTTTCACTTATATTATTTTGCCAAGATAAGTAAAGATAAATAAGAGCTCTGTCTATTGCAGCTTCTTTAATTTTATAAAAACATTAAAAACTTTATTTTTAATTGTAGATTCCACTGTCTTGAGGATAGCCATTTTTACTGACTTACTGACGTTCTTTATAATAAATTTAATTTCGTTATCCAGATAGATCTTGGAATAAATTATTAGAGCCCTATGCATAAGGGTATTAATTTGATTGAAGTTTTGTTTTATATATATATATATATATATATATTATATATTATATATATATATATATACGAGTCCAACATGTGTAAAGACCAGTAACCGATAGACGCCCATATTTCTAGTTTTATTTTTTTTTTCTTGAGCTTTGTTGAGCGAGGTTTGATACCGGTTAGCTACCCTTTTCATTCCTTACTTTTAATTCATTATATGTAATAATTTTGGTCTCTCTCTCTCTCTCTCATATATATATATATATATATATATATTATTAAAAAAAACTATTTCAACAAAAGTACAAAGTAATATAGAAAAGGAGAATAGAAAAATAAGAATAGCTTCAATGAATTGTTTTGAAGTAATCCACATATTTGTGTAGAATATAATAATGTAAATATCTAGATGAAGAATTGGAACAAAAATACGCCTGACATGTGCCTGACACTTGCAAGTAAGTAACATCTGTAAATATGAGTCATTTTATTACAACCATCTGAGACAATGTTTTCATGAAATATAAATCAACAAATAAGACAATAGTTAGTGAAATGCAGTTATTAATGTTTAGTATAGATATGGGATCTTGAGTCAGAAAACAATTTTGAATGTCAAGTAGAACAGCCAACAGTCTGGCATGAGAATTTCTGTGTAGATGCATACATGTATGCGTGTGTGCGCGTGTTGTTAGGGTCATACGCAAGGATTATATGAACAAGCTGTATTACGTACATCCATATGCACATACATAACACGTGTTATTAGTCTTTAAAGTGTATGTAGTGTTTAATATACACAATTTGATGTCAAAGTTTTAAAAAGAAGAAGGATATTGACTTTAGGCTGATATGGAGCTGAACGATGAAGGGGTCACTTTGATAAACATGTTCTAATTCAAATAGGAGTTCTATTTCTGGTCTATAGTGAATTGGAAATGAATGATATGATCGTCTCATATTCTAATGATTGAAATAAAAGTAAAATCATAAGACATTTTATAGAAGACTTGAGAAAAAATAATGAACAACTAGTTTAACAAGATTTTAATTGTTAAAGTAATTTCTGCAATTTTTAACTATTTAAATGTTTGAAAAGACTAAGAAATTACAATAATAAAATGAGACATATTTCATGAATTGGAATGAAGATTTACAGTTTGAAAAAAAATAATCTTCGTTTCATACACTAAACGTATAATTTAATAAATCATTGGCCTGGCACATAAATGACACCATTAAAAAAAAAGCAAATGAATTTCATAAACTACTAACCCTCAAATGAAACGTGAACATTTGAACTAAATCTGAGTATTAGTTTACGACTTATAGTTATTTACGTAACCATTGAAAACTTTACAAATCCATATCAATCTTATAAAGTACTAATCTTCAAATTAAACGTTAACAAAATAAATGGTGCAAGTATTCAACCGCTATCAATATATAATTTTTAGAAAGTACTATATTTTATTACGTCCTACTAACTATAACTGAAGGACATTGATGTACTTTCAAAGAAAGTGCATTACATATATAAGCATGCCCCTTTCATATATGGACTATTCAAGAGTTTATCTGCAATACACAAAGAAACTTAATGGACGTTATCAACCAATATTTAAACTGCATGACAAAAATCGATATAAACAATGAAAAAAATCTTCATTTTTTTCTGTGATTGAAATAAACATTTTTTGGGGGTGGGGGATGATATTACATTTATCATATTTAGATAGGTATATTACATACCTACATCTCTCGTAGCTCAGATAAAAAGCAGTACTATCTATATGAATAAAACAGTACATTTATGCATGTGTATTTAATCGATAAACTCTTAAAATATTTGTCACATCACACTGAAATTAACAGGAAATAATAATCATACGCCAAGGATTGTTTATAAGGAGTAAAAATTTTGTTTTAATGTATGAATAACGCTTGCAGACATATACCGGCAAGTTAAAATGCAAAATGTTCATTTCAACTTGCCGACATTTTTTTTTTTAATTCTTTCTGCGCATGCCCAAATTAAATTCATTTCTTCACATGGTTTAATATTCAATCTTTCTTGCTTATCTCCCGATAACTACATCGGTAAAAGACACGGCTGGAACATTAATTTTTTTTGGTTTTGATTCTAGTTGATGGCACCCCGATCATTTTTTTAACTTTTGAAATCACTACTATATATATAAGCTTCAATATAATATTCAATAAAGAATTCGCTTTGTAATAATACAAATTTACATGAATTAATTAAAATATATTTAAGAATATTTGACGACCCGGCAAGTCCCCCCCCGCGCTAGTCCATTATAAATGTAATAAGGTAGTCTATTGTCCTTAATTATTTAATGTTTAGAAATTAAAATGGTCTGCTTTAAACAAGTGCATTTATTTGATTCCAATATGATTATTTAACATTTATTCTGTTAATTAGAATTACACTTGACCAAAAAAACATTTAATGTGAAATAACATATTGACTATTTTCTGGTGGAAAAGTTAACTTCAGATTATGTGTGAATGAGAAAATTGGATTTGAAAAAAAAAAAGAAGGTCAATTTGACGTTGAATCGCTGTTGTATAACTGTTACTTACCCATACTGTCCAGGTAACACACTCGGGAAGCCTTTTATTGCAAATGGAAAGGCTGAAAAGAAAAAAAAAACATATAAAGTGTTTCTAAGAAAAGTGGAATCACAGAACGTAATACATAATCAACAATTTTCAAAATAGACATTAAGAGAATGCTGATAAAATTTATAGCAGGTGGGGAAAATTGCTACTAAAATACTAATGGCCTCGACGAACCGTTTTCATTCAAAGTCTATTCTCAGACAACAAAGTCTCTTGATCATTCTTTATCTTGTAATTTAGTAAATGAGGTTGGTATCAGTTTTCTGTCATATAACTGATTTAGAAATTTTTGTAAAATAAATTGTAGAATTTGTTCTGATTTTATGTTCAATCATAACAACAAAGTAAGAAAATATTAAGTACAAGTAACACCAACCTGAAAAAAACTGCTAGTTTAAAAATAACTATGATCTATAACATAAATGGCAGTTGTCTATGTTCATGCGTGCATGTTTGTATGTCTGACTACAAAAAACAATGCAACAAAATAAATATCAACAAGTGCAACATTGCAGCGATGGAGCAGAGGTTGAAGTTTGACAATTAGTGCGAGCTCTGTTATATTTTTTTTTACTCTTTCATCGACCCTGTTTAAGAGTTAGATACTAGTGGTAGATGCACCAGCATAAATGTGACAACAATACTGCATGAATAGGCAAATTGTAGCTTTGTAAGGACATAACTCTCTCGTATTTTAATAAAAGCATGAATATGATCAGGTCGTATAACAAAAAAATTATCTTTGATTGGATTGGACCCTTCCATAAACAATTAAGAAACTAATTAATAAAAATAATAACTGAAGTCAGTATGTCGATAAAAGGAAATAAAAAAAATATATTGCTTTGCAAGACTACTTAAAAGGATAGAGATGGCGAAAGCTATTCCTGTTAAGTTTGTGAGAAAGTTGGCAAGATAAAGTGGTTCTAACTATTGAATTGACAGCTCATTGGAGCCGTATTAATGTTTCATGTGGTAGACGATCTGTTGTCACGACAACAAAACTTGAAGAAAACAATTATAAGCAACTGATTAGATTATAGAAACTGAAATAAATAATGAAACGTGATAAAGTATTTATATTAATACTGGTAGAATATCCGTCTCAGGATGGATAATCTGTCGAATCTATAGATATATACATACATGCATACACATGACCATTATATATTACATAAAAAAATGCGAACATGAAAAGTTATGTGGTTAAGCTTTAAACATGGAAAAGTAAAAGGACTAATTGTTAAAATTGGAAAAGAAAAAGACAAGATATTCTAGTAAAAAAACAAAACAAAAAACACTAAATTTATAGCTTAAGATACAGCAGCATTAAGATTTTTTTTTTATATTCTATTTAACATTATATAATCGATTCTTAATACTGCAATATTTTACTCATAAATTTAAACATTATTTTACTATAATATTTTGTCTTTTTCTTTCCCAGGTTTAACAATTAATCCTTTCACTTGTTTAACTCTTAACAATATTACTTTTTATGCTCGTATTTTTCTATGTAATCCATGATTTTTCTAGGCTTTGCTCTGAAAGAATATTTTCTGTTTCACTTGTTACCTGTGAATTACTAGCGACAGTACAGCTGAGCGACAGATCGGGACAGCGGTGAATTATTAGCGACAATATTTGTATATCCCGTTACGTCATCATCTCCGCCATTCCCAGCCAATTTGAGGTAGTGTAACAGATTTGCTTGCTATGGTAACAAAAAAAACAAAACAAAAAAAAAACGTATCTTCGCTCCTTACAGATTCTGAGAATTTTTTAGCACAGTAATTTTATTATAACTTGTTTTACTGAACGAAAATAGAAAAAAAAACATTTTTCCAAATATAGCTGAGAATGTGACCTATGAACTGTAAAAATTGTTGGAAATTTGGTCGCAAAATGAGTGAGCGATGAAGATTTAAAGCAGTTCTAAAAGAGTAAAACTAACACTTAAAAATATATTCACACATTACGTACTTGCATGATATATATCATGTAACTACCTTAAAATTTATGCATCGATTTTCAGTAGTTACTTCAACAGCTCTCGATACATGAATAGAGCTAGGTAATCAGTAAACGTGCGACCAATAATTGCTGAAAATGGGAGCAGTAATTAAAAAGAATCTGATTGGTTAACTAACAAATTTAACACCACGTGTATATATATATATATATATATATAGCAAGTTACAAAATATATATGGCGATTAAGCTACACAGAATATTTCATGTTTCATCCACTCTAGGATTATTCAGGCTTATGCGAGAATTTTGTGGTTGTCTCGCGTTTTTATATACGCATCTTTTATTGAGTTTTTAGCTCGCCATCGAATTCGGTGTATTAGTTCATCTGTTTTTTTAAAATTAATTTAATAATATAGCTATGTTTCCTAGGTGTGGGGATGTTTTTTAGCGAGGTTTCAAAATTAACCCTTTTCATATCTATTTTGATGTGGTGAAATAAATTCTTACTTACACACACACACACACACACACACACACACACACACACACACACACAGAGGGAGAGGCAGAGCAACTTGCTTTTGTTTTAATTGATATTCCATATAAGTAAGTTGCTCTGCCCCACCCTGTATAAACAGACATGTAACAATAATTCCATGCAATAGCCTGACGAATAATCATGAGAATAAAATAATTGTAGCTTAATTTGCCATATTTTCATAAATTACACACAAACATATATATATATATATGTTTGTGTGTAATTTATGAAGGAAGATGATAACATGCACCTTGGTGTTTCAGCAGATATATATTTGCAATTAAATAATGCTTCATGTTTACGCAATCATCAGTGGATGAGGTGAACATTCTGCGAGTTGGGAAATTTGAACCCAACAACAAATCCCCATGTGACTTCATTTGCAAAGCCGTTAACATATTTACGTGCTATTTTTCCAAATTATAGTGGGACTGAAAATCTATTTATTAGATCTTCATCGGATATGAGATCCCCAATATAAATTTTAAGTATCGCTTTTATTCACTTTGTGTTTATTCATTTTTATTATATAGCTAAGTATGTACGACATGAACAGTAAATAATTAACTGTCAATTCGCTAACTTAAGTATTTCTATGAATATTATGTTAGTGTTAGATGATATCTGATAATGGAGAGCATACAGCAGTTGGATAGCAGACACAGAACTGCCATCCACATGCAGCAATTAAGTCACAGACAGATGGTACTTTGACAGATTTCAGGATATTTCAAGAGGCACTTTACTCTTTATTTTACTTAACTATTCAGGAAAAAGCTTTTATCAAAGCTGTAAAATGTTTACCCGATAACTAACAACAATATACAAAACAGATGGATTGTTGCACCAAAAACCTATGTTTAGATGTTTCAATTGTTAGAATTTACAAAGTGAGGAGTCGAGCAGATAAGAGTTGAAAGTGCCATGTCGTTCCTGACAGCTGAAAAACCGGCCTAGTGTGATAAGTTGTGGAATTTCGTTTTCAAGCTTGTGATGAAGCTCTCTGGAATATGCCACAAAGTAAATATACGGGTGCCTCTAATAGTTAAATGTGGTTGTTGTTAGGGCAATAAAACAGGTGTGTTTTGATGGATCTGTGATAAAGGAGGAGGTATGTAGGGAGTAGACATCGATACACAAAGCCTGAGGAGAATAGGCCGAGAGCGTATGATTGAGGCTGCCTCTCTTCCATCCATCCATATATATATATATAAGATTTAACAGTTGAAAGATCAGATGCGTGAAAAATTGATTTTAATTAATTTAAACTTTTCTATTTAATAAAATATTTATTTTAAAATTTTCGAATAAATAAAATATTCTTCAGGAAATATAGGAACATTTTTTTTCTTACAGCCCATAATAGAGGTAACACCCAGTACGTCCTCAGAGGTTGGAAATTGTGGTTGAATGTTCCATAACAGTGATAACGGTGGTCAAACGTATTGGTCAATAAAATTAATCCACTGTTTAAAAAGCACTGGATAGTGGATTTTCTGTTATATATATATCACACAAAGCAGAAATAAAAACTAGTAGTCAGGTCACGGATAATCACATCGACACACCGATTCTCTTAAGCAACGATGAGCCTGGCCAGCAGCAGAAAGTGATAGAGAATGCTAAGTGTTTTATGTACTATGCCGGGACAGAAATTTCCAGGTTAGTATCTGAAGGCATGGTTAATCAACTGGGAGAGATGCACCCTCAGTCTTTATATATAAAAAAACCCTCTAGTGTAAAACTCAAGGGCTACTGTCTGCTCTGACTTATGGTAGCAATTACACCGACTGAGATTAGTAGTTGTACCAAAAATGGTGGATGGTTCCACACAAAACCTTCACCACTATAAAAAAAATTCATTGATGTGGGTTTCCAAACAACTTCGTTGTTGTGACGGATCGCATATGTCAAAGTCGATGGGAGTATCCATCACACAGATATGAATAAAATGTAATATAATATATACCAAATGGGTGACCATTTGGGAAATCTAGGCGCTGTATGTGCTCTCCGCTTATCTCGGCATTTGTTTCCAGTCGTCCTGTACTTCACTTGCCACTGGTATTTAACAATGTCCTCTCAGGAGAGGTGTGGTTGGAGATTGCGCACCTCCTGCCACAAAAAATTTCACACACAAGCAACCCTTTGTGGGTATCCATAGTCTGTCCAAGACTGAAGGAGTCTGCTGCTTTTATATGTATATATATATATATATATATATGGCTTTTGCTGTCTACCAACAAGTATAGATGTTCGTCTATACTACATTCTATAAACTAATATCTGATTTAACTATGAATAGGATTTTTTTAAAATTCCATTTTCACCCCAAACGAGGCACACTGCCACTTTGATGTAGGGGACTACTATCGAGGACATAAGTTGTGGGGATATTATGTAGGGAGATGAGCGGCAAGATGTCTGTTCATATTATGCATGAACTTCTGCATGTCCATACAGTTCGGAAAGCAGAATCCCGGAAGGGAGTTCCAAAGTCTAGCAGTTATGGGGTAGAAACTATTGGAGTAAAAGGCCTTCCTACACCTAGGGGTCTCTACTGTGTAGGGGTGGAATGTAGCTGTTGTCAGTGGTATTTACGTCGAGGGAGTACAAATGCTTGTCGTTCGTCAGAGCATTCACCATTAAAATACTTGTAGAACAGGCAGAGGGGGGCAACATTTCGTCAATGGGACAGAGGCTGAAGCTTAGATAACAGTTCAGACCTATCAGGTTGGTGACTCTTTTGTACCCTGTGAAAAAGTGAGAGACTAGTAGCAGATGCACTAGCCCAAATGTGAAAACTATACTCCATACATGGGCGAATGGTAGCCTCAGAGGTGCAGGATACTTTCACAATAGCTTTCCAGCACGGTAAAGAGAACTCACCTTCATCGCAGCAGCCTTGGCAATGTTCTCAGTGTATCTGCTCCAACTCATGCTCCCCGTGAACTTTAGGCCAAGGAATTTAAAAGTACTTTTAGGTAATGTGTCTTTGGTCATTGCTATTTGTGATTGATAAGGTTCCTCGTAATTATTGAAGGAAACAATTATATACTTTGATATATAATTAAATAGGGTATTTTTTCTGAGGAAGTCGTTCAGACCAAAATTTGTACTTATTGAAATATATTCACAAAACATCATAAGCACTAGCTCTACTAATAATTACTCTATTATAGAGAACTTTCAGATGGTATTCAATCTAGGTAGGCTGAACAAGCTTCCTCTGAAGGTGGAAATATCATGGGAATATCAAATTCACAAGCAGTACTCAATCGCATGTATATCCCAGTCAGAGGAGGAGATGTCATTTTTTTGTAGTCACTTGCAGGGTAATGTGGGCATCCTTTTACATACAGCGCCTGGTATTCACAAATGACGACTCATCTGGTATTGACTAGTTTCAACATTGCTTAGTTTCAGTAATCTAATGATAACTGGCATGTCAAAATGATTATGTCGTATCTATCAGATATATACCAGCTTATTACCTAGTAATCAGTTCAAACTCATATGTGTGTGGGTGTGTGTTTAATGGAATATATATTCGTATTAACCATTACATATTTGGCCCCAATCTTTTATGTAGAATTTGGATATTGTTTATTAAAATATCTTTACTGCTCCATAAAAAATTAATAACTGCTGACAAAATTAAAAGTATTAAAATCTAAATATTCTATGTTGAAAGATCGATATTTTTTTATAAAATAAGAATGCTTTCTCATCATTAGATTGCAGGTTTTCAAAAATAATCTCTAAACCTTATCAACATAAATAATCTCTAAACCTTATCAACATAAAAGGAACAAAAAGCAAACTTAACAAAGAGACATAAGTATTTCTAAGAACAAAACAAACAAACAAAAATGGCTGGCGTGTATTAGTTACACTGGTTATCTATAACATATCAAAATAGTCAGGTGAGTCAAATGTTAGCACGACTCCTTCAGAAACATTCTTGGCCTACATTTTTGTAAATCCAAGCACCTGTCGTATGAGAACGTTTAGCAAAATAGCAACGCTAATCTTGTTTCACTGTGGCCAGCGTGTGCTCTGAATAAAAACGGAAAAGAAATAACGAAATGCAAACGTTGTTTATCAGTTTAAAAAAAAAAATTAAACAAAGATTGTCAGAAATTTTTAATATTACAAGAGAAAGATTTTTACTCCTATTTACAAGGCTTAGCGCCACTTGTACATAAGGAGCTTCTAATTAGGATCATGTCTATGTAGGGAGCTGTACAGCGAGATGTCTCTTCATATATTTTAATTTCTGAATGTTTATACAGGAAGGCAGGAGGCACGGAGGGAATTCCAAAATATAGCAAATGAGGGAAGAAATTGTGAAAGTAGAAGTCTTTCCTACATTTAGAAACCTCAACAGAGAAAGTGGTAGAATTTTGTTATTTATCTCATTAATTGGGATTAGTTACTCTGAGGGAACACAAGTGCTACAAGTTCGTCAGAGTCCATTCCATTATAATACTTGTAAAACAGGCATCGAGATGCAACATTATGGCGATGGGACAGGAGTTAGCGTTTTGTTGTTTTTATTATTCACGTTCACCCCTAATAAGCATATTACGACTTGGATGCAAAGGGGCTACTATTTGGGATCATGCCTAGGAAAGATTAACAAGATGTTGGTTTATGTAACATTTAAACTTCTGCATATCAGTACAGTCAGGGAAACAGGTAGCAGGAAGGGAATTCCAAAGTTGGTAGTATGGGATCTATTAGGTTGGAGATTCTTTATGGACCCTGTCCAAGAGGAAGAGATTAGTTGAAGATGCTCTAACCCAGATGTGGCAACAATAGTCAATGCATGGGAAAATGGCGGTTTTGTAGATATAAACGATACTCTCTGAAGTTAGCGATTTTCTAGCACTGTAGAGAGCCCAAAACTTATAAGCAGCACTCTTGGCAATGTCTTCAATTTGCTCCAAATCTAGTTTTAATAAAAAGAGTAAAACACTTAGAAGATGGAAATGGTTTGAGGATTAAATCACTCATGCCTCTTTTTTCTACTTTTTTTTTTACGAGGTGGTCACCACTTATCAAGGCCCGGAAGCTACTCGGTGATAAGGGTTATTGCGTGTAGAGTACGTTAGTGTTGAGATTTGATAAAGTGTCTTACTTAAGGGAGCGGTTCATCAGGAATTTGTTTAGGGAAGACACACAGTTTTCATGTGGATGAAATCTAGCTCCCACCAAAAAAGGACACTCTCGGTTTGTAAAAAAATAAAAATTGCCTCGATATAGAATAATTTCTTCTTTACTGAAAGAAGACAGCAAAGAGGAAGTGTAGTATTAGAAAAGATATTTTATTCCTAGCCAAAAGGTAAAAATTTATCTCGCTTTATTTCTCTCTCTCCCTCCTTCTCCTCCTTACTATCTATGTATCTATCTCATTCTTTATCAACAGAATTCTGAAGCAGAAAATATAACATTCGAATTTTATCTCTAATAAATTTTATTTCTCTCTGAGAAAACCAAAATCAAGACCGGCTTACATAATATTTCCACTTGGACAACCGGTATATACGTATGTTTTAGATAACGCCCAGTGGGATTACTAGCTTATGCTTGTGTGGTGCTATTCAATTGAAAATAGCAAGAAATAAGAGTTGTCTTCCTTGTCCCCCTCGCCCCGAAACTAATGGATCCTCTGCTTGACATAGAAATGAAAATGCAGAGGTCATGAAAGCAAGATGAGTTAAACATATGCAATGTGAAATCCTCTAAACTTTATCGCTTCTTCATCTGGTTTCATCCCTCGGGATAAATCTTATAATATCAAATATACATCTATCTTACCTTCCTTTCCAAACTAACTCGACGCTTAGACAGAGAGAGAGAGAGAGAGAGAGAGAGAGAGAGAGAGAGAGAGAGAGAGAGAGAGAGAGAGAGAGAAGGCAAGACAGATGGACAGACAGACCTGTAACGGATTTTATCTACAAGTTCTACCCTTTTTATTCCAAGTTTTCTTTCTGTTTTATGCATTCTCAAATTCCTGACGAAACATGGCTGACACATATTTCTATATTTCTGTTTAAAGTCAACAGTAATCCAATTCCTTTGAATATAAAGTATAACCAAAAATATAGTTTTCATACATATGCAGTATAAGGATCGTGCTAGTGTCCGGGCAGTTTATAGAAAATGCCGAAATTCTTTAGTGCCTTAACCTTAATGGAAAAAACTCAAAGAAAACATTTGTGTGCATCAGTGGTTTATTATATATGTAAGCATTAATTTTGATTTGAGAAAAAACAAAACAAAATCACAAAAAAAAAAAAAACGAAAGAAAAAATGATTTACTATCAGTTATTTGTGATTCAGAAAATAAATGTTTCTTTATGAAACTTACCTTACAGTGAATAGTTTTCATTTCTTGATTTGAATATTAATTTTCTAAAGTTTCATGAAAATTGTCTAATAATTAATTATTCAAGAATATTTTTGATTTTTTTTCAATTTAGCTTTCATTCGAATAGAAATAGTATATTTATCGAAAAAATTAGCCAGCGTTTGCGTAAAAACAAAAGTAATCATAAAACTTTCATTCAGCACAAACTGTCCGGAAAATAGCACGGTTTTTAATACCTTTTATATATTACAAATGACTCATCACTTATCAAGGCCCGGAGGCTACTCGAGGATAAGGCTTAATGGGCGTACAATAGTCTGAGACAATATAGCAATAATTAGTAGAAATTTGGTAAATTGAATTACTTAATGGGATGGCTCATCAAGAACTTGTTCACGTTGGACTTGAAAATGACCATATTGAAGTTAGCTGGAAAGCAGAAAAACGGAAGAGAGTTTGACTGGCGTACAATTCTAAGAAAAAAAGCTTTGTTCATGGAATCTGCATTTAAGTTTGGTACAGATAAAGAGTGGGGGAAATTATTGATAGTGGTTTCAGGTAGACGAGTGTTTTTCGTGAAAGATTGAGAAAGGAGTATAGATTGGAACTCGGATAAATACCATATTTTATCCCAAATATTAAAATGAAGATACTTCAATAATCAAGTTATTTTCCATAGAGTACAATTTTCCATACATGGCAGTAAATATGAATTTTCGAGAAGACAAAAATTATTAAATTTAGTTAATCTACAGATAGATTGTTCTCATTCCGTCAGCCATGAACAGGTAAAAGTGTTCACTAATTATATTTTGTTATTGACACTTCTAGATTGACACTTCAGAAAAAAAAAACTCGCTTAGAAATAATTATTAGTCAACACCTTTACCTGTTGCACTATCGGTCCATGAAATTCTATTATGAATTTAAGCAGCTTTGAAGCTAATCAAGTCTTGAGTAATATAATTACTTATTACATACAAAATAAAAGGTTTCAGTTTGAATTTAAATATAGGTTTTAGCCGCTGTAATCTCCGACCATCTTTAGGTTCATCTTTACAAACTTGGAAATCTTTGTGTAGAACTCTGGAACCTGTATGAAATTTTGAACTAAATTTCTTGTTCACTCTACAATGGTAAATTGTTCTTTTTCCGTGAGCTATCACCGAGCAGAAATGTTACATAAGTTTCTATTGATTTAATAAAATAATCAGTTTGAAATTTCGTACAAGAATTCTACAGAAAGATTCTTAAGCCTGAAAAGACTTTTGTTGTCAATAGTTATTTG
Organism: Euprymna scolopes; assembly: GCF_053919585.1. NCBI lineage: Eukaryota > Metazoa > Mollusca > Cephalopoda > Sepiida > Sepiolidae > Euprymna > Euprymna scolopes. The sequence continues at coordinate 11,826,131 of NC_136488.1, read as the reverse complement.
AATTATCCAAAGGGTTTTACATATTAATCATTATCTAATAATTAAGATAGTTTAAATTAGTTCAGAGATAATTTTGAATGTTACTATGCTTTTATTGAGTATGATTTGATAAATTTCATATGTATTTCGAGATTCGGTTATATTTCCGGTTAGGGATTTTTATTCTGGGCCTGTAAAATCAAGAAAGATTAGACCATTCCTGTAATAATCCGGCCCCTGTTGATTTTGCAGTGGGGGTTAATTCTGTGCATTCTAGGAGATCCACCCATCCCAGGCTTTGCATTCTCTCTTTGAGAAGGGATTAGTTTATTGCTAATCGCCTGAGATGCCCTCACTGAGGAATGTCGACGGGATGCCCAGGCACGTTTTGCAGGTCAGAGTACCCCTCCTTTAGTCCGCTTACTTCTCAATCCCATTTTCAGACCCTGGCGTCGGAGTTCTTGTAGGGGTGAGAGAAATAACTACCTCTACTACTAATGGTGTTGTTTATCTTCTGACTCTTCCATTTATTTTATCTATCTACATAATATATAATGTACCCAATTTTCCCGAATCAATCACGTGATGTCTACCAATCCATAAGCTTGTGTAATTTTGGGCAGTTTTGAGCTAATAAACCTATATATATATATATATATATATATATATCTCCCAAGGTAGACACTCCCAAATTCTGCAGGCATGTTGGGTAAAAACAGTCTATATATCACAAAATGGAATGTATTTAATAAGACCAGACGATTTTTCAAAAAAAGATGCTTATCATGTCTTTAGGGTGATAATGTTTTGAAATACTGACTTTAACTATGCTCATTTGGGAATAGAAGTTGAAAGGCAAAGTAGATGTGAAAATTTAAATTCTTGCAAGATAGCAAGTCTGCCAAGAAAGAAGTGTCAATTGCATCGGCACACGCACCGACTTTCAGATTTTGTGGATTCCGAAGTTTGAATTTACTCAATACACAAATCTTTCAAAAACTCAAATAACTCCCGCATCAAGCTAAGAATAAACAAAGCAGATAATGAGTCTATTTTTAAATTCAACTCTCAGGCAGTTATTTCGAAAAGCTCAACACAGTAGGTTTAAACAATCAGACACTGTTTGAATTCAGACAGATTGTCTTCAGCTATGTGCTCGGAAAAGATTAGCTGATAATTCCAGTTTGTAAGCTGGAGATATTTACAAAAATAGTGATCAAAGAATGTATGAATGGGGAATTTAGGTTTAGGATTATTTAAATCGAAAACATTTAATTAGGTTTCTGAATTTTTTAGATGAGGATTGATACATTTTTTCTACTTGGGAGTCACCACTTAAGGCCCGAAGGCCACTTGAGGATTAGGGTTAATGAATGTATGGTGATAGTATAGTAATTGTTAATGCTGTAACTGAGTAAAATTTGATTATTTATGGGGACAGTTCAATAAGAACTTGTTTACATTGGATTTGAAGGCTACCATATTGTATTCAACCAGGAAGCAGGCCAGTGTAACAGTGTTCCACAGGCGAGAAGTTCTGGGAACGAAGCTTTGTTCATGGAATCTGAGTTTAGATTTAGGCAGAGTTAGAGAGTGGGGAAATCGTATATAGTGGTTGTAGCTAGTCGAGTGTTGTTGTGAAAGTTTGGCAAGAGGGAACCATAGATTAGAGTTCAGTCTCATCATCCTTTGTATCATTTGGATAATTCAGACTACTCTTCTCATTTTGATATTTTTAGAACGTTTTGGGCAATGAAACCTTTGATCGTCAAGTGTATCTTATCAAAGTCGGGAGTCTTTCTATTAGGCTTTAGATTCTTTTTGTCAAACTCGAAAATCTGCACGATATCAATACGAAATTTTGTGCTGAGTATAGAGTTCGACAGATACACCTTGAATAAACTTGGCTTACATCACCTGAAACTTTGTGAATAACACTCAAAAAGAGAACAGTAATGCGAAGAATGGAAAGAATACAAGGCAATTAATTAGGATGATCTTATTCCACAGTTTATGTAGAAACGATAATGTACCATAAGATAATCACACAAGTTTTCAAGCATTGAAGTCAGCACTAACATAGCTTAAATTTTTCAATTATCTTTCATATACATATTTATAACCAACCTTTCCCACGTAGAAAAAGCTAAACACACACTGTTAGTAAAAATTCATAAGAACGCTATTACAAATCTATGACGACAGTTTTTTATGGTAGGAGGTGCACTAAGCTAAGTGACCGACAGCTCCTTCCATTAGAGGGTACACCGAGGTGTAGGGAAGGGTACAACTTAATTCTCAGGATTACACCACTTGCCCTTGATCATCCCCTTATAATGTCGAGTGTTTTACAAGGGTGATAACAAGTATCATTTTTTTTATATCTTTGATATGACTCAAAAAAGAATTGAACCCCGGTCTCTGAGTCATTTAACAAACATGCTTACCATAATGCCAGCCTTATATAAAAGTAAACTAAGTTTAGCAAAGCCACATTTGCTGTGTCTAAACATTGAGCAACGCAAACAAGATGAATATATTATATACTACGATTTCACACTTGAACTTCTGGTCCTAGGACACTGAAATTAAAAGAAACTGGTAATCATACACCACCAATGGTTTATAACGAGTAAAGTCTTTGTTTGGATGGATGAATGCAGAAATATGTTGGCAACTTGAAATGCCAAATGTTCATTATAACTTACCGGCATTTTTTTTTTTTTTTACTTCTTTCTGCGCATGCCCAAATCCAATTCATTTCTTCTTTCGGTAGCTACATTGGTATGAGACGCGGCTAGAGTGCTAAATGTTTTGGTAATAGCTAATGGCGCCCAAGTCTTTTTTGACGTTTGAAATCACTATATATTAGGTACAATATAATATTCAATCGAAAATTGGCTCTGTAATAAATACGAAATCTGCATGAATTACAATACAAGTAAATTTTGCGGCCCAGTAAGACCAGGCAGCCCCTGTTAGTTAATAATAAATACTATGTATATTTAACCGGCTTTGTTTCGGATTTTTTTTTAAAATAAATTATTACTTTTAGGCGAACCAAATTATTATAAAACTAATTCTGTTAAGATAAATTTTTAATGGCTAGTTAAAAACTTATTTGCTCTAAATAGCTTTAAAACTTTAATCTTTTAATCCACGAGGATTTGCCAATTATCTTAAATCTAACAACCTCCATTAACATAATATTCGACATATGTATACGTTTATATATTTGTATATATGGAATTCACTCTTTAATTAACTGATAATTATGAATTATTCAACACAGCTGTTTGCGTAAGCTGTCACAACACGGCCTATATTTTGTTCAGTTTAGTTTTATGTAAAGGATAAAAATGGCTTGAAATCCTTCGAGAAAATTTGATTTTGTAAAATTTTAATAATATGGATTAGGCAACAATTAATACAAATTTATTAAATTTCAGTTTCGATCGAGTAGTTTAAAGAATTTTGGAGAGAACTTATATGGGCAGAGCCTACTATCTGAAATAACAATATTTGATGATCTATAACCATTAGAAACAAATTAAAACAAGATTCCCTGAATTTCAATTTCCTCTTAAGAACCTTGAAGATTAAATTTTAGATACATTCTAGAGTCACAAATATTGCAGTAACTTGATTAAAATTGGAATAAGCATTCTGGATATAAGGTTTATTAGTATTATCTCGATTTTAATCCGTATGGAGACAAAACTAGTGCAGAATTATTCCGTACACATCCTTCGACGGGTGGTTTAATAGTGGATTTATATATGACAGCTGAAATTCCTTTCAAATGTCGAAGTGTTACAAAGTAATTCATTATGCGTCTTAAAAAAAAAAAAAAAATTATTGCGCAATATTAAATGTAAAAGTACCCTAGCATCTATAGGACGGTAATAAAAAAAAGAAGAAAATGCTTTTGTAGAGAGGTATTGCATCCTCTCATTTCTGAATAACCGCTAATTTGAGATTGGCTAAATTCAACGCTCTTTAACTTCAATAATCTAATCAAAATCAGTTTGTCAATGTGTTAACCGTTTCAACAAATGACGCGTGAATTCAGATCTAGGAGAAACGCAGAGAAAATGTCTAATGCTCGAGGCTAACCCTACGACGGTGGAAAGGAAACAGAAAAGGCTAAAGTCATGAGTTGACCCTGTCCAGGGCGTATAAGAGACCAGGACCCTTATTGTAAAATTAATTTTCAGTGAAATTTGTCCTGGGAAGAAAAAGTGAACTGTAATTAATTTGGACAAGGGAGATAATATTTTATCCTTAATTGTTTGCTGTTTTGCTTGTAAACAGAATTGCATGAGGAGGTATACAAGTTTTATAATCTGAGGGACTAGATAGAAGTGTAGATTTATTTTATCGCGTTTATTTTAATTGCTTGATATACGGCGTTTGCTAATCTTTGTTTATTAAAAAAGGATTCGCTAAAAGTAATATTATAGATATTTAGAAACTCCTTTTAGTTTAATTACAATAATTTGGTTTGATATAGGAATGCATCTATGCGGTTGTTTTTCTTGTCACATATTGCATTGAATCGATATATTATGTTTGCATATGCGCGTGGGAGGGACTTTATAGCAACAGATCGAAACAAAAATATATTGAAATTGATTAAAGCGAACACATTTTTACAGTGTCATATTTTTTTTATTACATTTTCACCCCAAACAAGGCACATTGCCACTTTGATGTAGGGGGCTACTATCAGGGACATAAGCTACAGGGGTACTATATTGGGAGTTGGGCAGCAAGATGTCTGTTCACGTTACACTTAAACTTCTGCATGTCAGTATAGTTAAGAAAGCGAGAACCTGGAAGGGAATTCCAAAGTCTAGCGATTCTGGGGAAGAAACTACTGGAGTAGAAGGCTATCTCACATCTAGGGATCTCAACTGTGAAGGGGTGGGATTTTGCTGTTTGTCGGGTTTGTCGAGGGTATTTACGTCGAGGGGGTATAAGTGTTTGCAGTTCGTCGGAGAATTCACCATTAAAGTACTGGTAGAACAGGCAGAGGGGTGCTACATTTCGTCGATGGGACAGAAGCTGAAGCTTAGATGACAGTTCAGTACTTATTAGGACTTGCAAAAGTGACCTGAAGGCTGAAGCTTAGATGACAGTTCAGGACCTATATGAACTTGCAGAATTGACCCAATCACTACCACCAAATCAAAAGGCATATCTTTAAAAGTAAATACCTAACAGTTCTCATTCTTAATAAACAATAGGTATATTAATTGCTAATAAGAATATTTGCTTGTATAATCTAATATTTCATAACTTGAACCTGTGACAATCATAATTTTGTCATTAAAATTTATAAATTTAAAAAACAAACTGATCACGCATCGTATTATTTGGACAATTCGGATTACTGTTCTCATCTTGAGTGTTATTTTCACAATGTTTTGGCCGATGCAATCTTCAATCTTTTTCAGGGGAATCTTTCTGCCGAACCCGGGAATCTTTCTGCCGAACCCGGGAATCTTTCTGCCAAACCCGGGAATCTTTCTGCCAAACCCGGGAATCTTTCTGCCAAACCCGGGAATCTTTCTGCCGAACCCGGGAATCTTTCTGCCGAACCCGGGAATCTTTCTGCCGAACCCGGGAATTTGCATAGAATTTTGAACGAAACCCTTTATTTAATCAAAGAGGGTAACAGGATCCCATTTCCTCAGCCATGACGTTTAGTTTATTGGTAATTCAAAGAGTACAGACTAAGACTGCTTCGATAAGAAATATTTTATTGAAATTTGTTTCTTGAGCATGACAATTTCAACAAGAATTCGCTTGATCTATTTTTCACCCGTATACGAACTTATCTATGATTATTTGCATTCAAATTTCGTAAAAACATATAGCCATCTATTTTAAATCACATAACTAAAAAACAATGCGCGAAAAACATTTCTAAAGCCAAGGTAAACCATATCAATGGATTTACTGATTGGATTAATGGCTCATCTAATATTCAGGGGATTTATAACAGGATTTGCGACGGGTTAGTGTGGGACGAATTTAATTGCAAACATTTTAGATAATTAAGGATTTAGTTATTATCCGGTTGAAGAAGCGAGGCTGCATTGTCAAGGTTTCTTACTTCCAACATAAAAAAATAAGAATTAGTAACACAGGCGGACACTGACGCACGTATGTACAAACACACATACGACAACATCAAAGAGGTAAATGCACACTCTCACAGTAGAGGTTTAAAGGACAACGCCATTACAACATCAAAAGAAGACATTAACAGCCTGCTTCCTTCATCTGCAAATGTCGAGTGTTTGCCCAGATTGATGACAGGAAAACTACGATCTCATTGATTATATATATATATATAATTTTTCTTTTTTTTTGTGTATTGATATTCCTATTAAAACACCTTTTTTCTATTTATTAAAAAAAAAACAACTGTTATATATTGATCGTGCAATTGCATTCATCTGCAAAAGATCTAGCTAATTCGCATACTTTTAAAACATTCATTTTAATTCCCTATTAGTTTTTTTCTGTTTTCTTATGGGAAGATCATCTTTCGTTAACTGTTACGTGTAATTATTCTACATATTTTATACTTGCGTACAAATGTAGTAAACACACACCTCTTTCTACATATAGTTATGCATGCGCATATGTCTTTAAAAACATTTAGCCTGCAAAACTTCTGTCAGTTTTTGGTTTACAGACATGGAACTTAATATATAGGATATTCGAACCCATGCGAAACTTTTAGCCGGGGGAAAATCGGTGCAAAAGTGTGATAATTAAAAAAATGGAATTTGCCAGGTCAAACGACAGCATTACGAATATGCATGTGTAACGTAATAGCTATTGGTTCATATTTTAATTTTTAGGCTTACAGCAAACATGTTTTCGTAGTTCAGGCATAAACGTCAAAGGAAAAAGTAAATCATAAGCTAAAGGTTTTGCTTTCGATTCTCAGTGGAGGCGCATGACTCATTTTTTAAAACTTAAAATTATTAGTTTAGGTTTTACTATAATAAATACGAAATGTCATTAATCAAAATAATATATTTAAGCATATTTTATGACCGGGCAATGTCGGGCAGCCTGCTAATATATATATATATAGATATTTATATAAGAGATAGGATTTTTATGTCTAACGATCGAAACTTTTATTAATGTATCGCTTCTGTACATATTTGTATAATTAAAAAGGAAAATATCTGCGACTTTAAGGGAAAAGATCACATAGCCCACTACACAATTCAGGTCATTAGCTTTCCAACGAACCTTCATCGTTAAATTCTTATCAATAGCTACTGAGATTTGGAACTTATAAAATTGCCAACAAAGGTAGTATATATATATATATATATATATATATATACATACACACACACGTAGGCAAATTGAATATTGAAATTCTCATATCTTTGGTTCTATGAGAGTCACTATGATATGCCCAGATTTGCCTACATTTGTATATATATATATATATATATATATAGTGTCCTGGCAGGTCAGTTTAAGTTTTGCCGCTTTGGGATAACTTTTGCTTGGAGTTTTATTTTTGCTTGGTTGTCTTCCCTGTTGCCTTGATTGTCCACTATATATATATATCAATATCTGTCCGATCTTTTGCTCTCATTCTGTGCATACTTTAGAATGTCTTGGTCAACGCTTATATCCGATTGGTCAGTAAACAATCCATGATTATTATTCTTTCAATTCATAAATCTAATTTAGAGTATAATTTATTCAGATAATTACCCGGTTCTTACCATATATATATATATATATATATATATATATATATATATATATATTATACTTAATTTTAAAAATATGGCTAAAATTTTTTTTTTTTTTTTTTTTTTTTTTTTTTTACAAAGGAGTCACCACGTATAAAGGCTCAGAGGCCAATCGCAGATAAGGGTTAATGAGTGTACAATAGTTAATGGTACAATATTGCAATAGTCGTTGGTAGTAGAAATTTGGTAAATTGAATTACTTAAGGGGATGGCTCAATAGCTTGCTTACATTGGACTTGAAGACAACCATATTGTAGTCAGGGAAACAAGGATACGGAAGAAAGTTCCACAGGCACGCAGTTCCAAGAAAGAAGCTTTGTTTATGGAATCTATGTTTATGTACAGATAAAAAGCGAGGGAAATTATTGATAGTAATTTCAGCGATACGGGTGGTTTTTTTTTTCATGAATATTTGGCGTAGGAGGACCATACATTGGAGGTCAAACAAGCACTTGCCATGAGAATAATGATAAAGCAGAGACAGGCTCGCAACGTCTCTTCTGTGGGAAGAAGGTTAAGATATAAAGGCATCTCCCACTAGGTTACAAAGTTTATTTTCAACTCTGTCAAAGCAGGATAAGTCTTTCTAGTAACTCCTGCCCATATATGGCAACATTACTTCATTCTTGGACGTACTTGGCTTTTATAGAGGTAGAGAATTACATAAGCATGGAGATATCTACTGGAGCGGTAGAATTCTTCCAGCAACCTTCGCAACGGATTTGATGTAAGTGTTCCATTTAAGATCAGGAATAAATGTCAGGTCCAGAAGCTTGTCAAAACATGGCGCCTTCCCAAGACATTTATTTTTATTTCATTTCAATTGGTGCCAGACAGATCAGTGCGTGGAAGATGTAAAGATAGGAGCTTGGTGTTAGATGCATTAAAATAAACCAGCCACCACTTTTCCCATTGTACCACGTTCTCAAGATCTAAGGAGAAAGAATCAGATAGAAGTTGGTTATTTATGGCCTTTGAAGTGTTGCCATAGATGGTAGTATTGCCAACATAAATGTCTGAATCATCTAATGATGTGATTTGGAAGATCATTGATGTAGATTAGGAAGAGAGTTGGGTCCAGGATGGACCTCTGAGGGACTCCAGCATTAATACTATGAGCTTCTGATTTTTGCCCATCAACCACTAGTATTTGGAACCTATCAGAGAGAAATGATTTAAGACACTTCCAACTATACGGTAGCTGGAGATTCTGTGAAGTAGACCTTTATGCCATACCATATCAAAGGCCTTTGGTATGCCAAGAGCAATTGCCCTAGAAAAAAGTCTCCATCGAGAGATTCGTTAATCCTATCAGATATAACTGTAAATCTAATTGAACGGAAACCATATTGCATGTTTGAAACATAAAGTAATTTTTTTTCATTTGGCAAGATACTGCTTTAAAGTCGTGTTGGAATTTCTGCAGTTTAACTGTTAATGTTCAAGAGGATTATTTATTTATTTCCTCTAGTGATAAAGAAATGGGAACACCATCGCTGATAATGACGAACTTTTTTTACTTACACACGTATTATAATCGCCTGTTATAAAGTAAATGCCTTTATCTGAATACACAGCCTTATTATTTTGAAGAGGATAAATGCAGTCTGTGACCTTTATAAGTAAAAATCTACAAGAAAAAAAATCCAGTAAGAATTGAACCTGAACATTGTAGACATCTATCTATTAACCGGATTCGCTTTTAGTGATTGGCTTACGAAAAAGATGCCTACTATCTGCACGTTTACTATAAAATGAAGTCGACACTTTCTCATAGAAATACTGAATGTTTATACTTGCTTAGATTTGTGTTTGCTTAAATTATTAAAAGATTTTAATATATTTCTACACGACTGCATTATAAGTCAATACAAGCTCGTACACTCATTTAAGCGGAGTAACACATTATGATTACAACCAAAAATATGTATTCTTCATAAAGATTTACTAAATAGAATATTAACGAAAAATACCGAAAGTACTCGTCTTTTGATGTATTCAGAATACAGAGTTATCCTCGTGTGTTTGTGCAATCGAACGGATTGATTGTTGGTTTTACCTCATATCAAACATCGTTGGCACATTTTGCCATGTCTTATATGCGATTGATTGTAGCTTAAATTTTCTTATATACAGATCTGATGGCCACTAATGATTACCCATTTAGCATTTGTCACACTTAATGCTGCTTCATGCGGCTGATATTACGAAAACTGAACGAATGCTGCAATCAAACGTACTCTTCTATGCAAAAACTGTGAGTAGGAATACAATTTAAATGAATTAAGTTGAAACCTTATTTTTTTACATGAAAATAATTATGTGATTTGTCTGAGGTTTAGATTTCATTAAATTTTTTAAACGCATACCATTTTGCTGAAGGGTTTAGACTTTCATGTGGACATTTTTATTAACAACAAAAATAAATTATGTTAACAGTATATATACCGATACATAGTTTCCATTCTCAGATATTATAGGAATTGATTCAATACGTCTTGCGTACATAGCAAACCTAGACATACTAATGCGTCATAGATATTGCGTTTATTGATTAAAGAAAAGGATAAAGTTTAAATACATGTGCTAACCCAAGATACAACCGGGTCATAAGAGTCAAGCGATTTCTTGTCTGAAATGTTTAGGGTAAACTTCAATTTTATTATTACCATGCTTAGTTAAGATTTGAGTTTCAGAGTTAATTTGTAAAGGCAGAGAAACCATTGGAAGCAATAATAACTCATTTGAGATGAAAATTAGTGTGAGGATGCTAGGCGTCGTCTCCGTGATGACAATATAAGCGGGTAAATATTTCGAACCTAGACAGTCATAAAAAAAAGAATAACTCAAGATAGAAAACAGCTATAAAAGCATGAAAACAACTGTATCAGCGTTTCTGTCTCATCGCATAACAATATGAACTGATAGTTTTAATATGATAGAATTTGCCGAATGAATAAAAAAGTATAAATATAATCTAATCTTTTCATATTCGGTGTTGTTTTCTTAGAGATACAGCACAAGAGCGATGCTTTTCTTGGCTGATGAGAGTAAAATATTTAGAGCAAAGAATTAGAGCACAACTGAGGTGCCTTCTGGGATAAACAGGATCTTAGCTTTCACGCGAAAGACTTCATTAAAATACAATTGCCCCCAAGCAATAATAATGACGAAATGTAATCTAGTTTCCACAAATAAAGTCGGCTTACTTCACAGGTAATCAGTAGATAAAACGAGGCCCATTCTATGCGTCTTGTTTCATAGCATAATGTGAGGGAATGTCCTCCATATTAACCATTCACAAACAGAAAGAATATTATTGAAAGTTTTATGGCGGGCGTTTTGTTGTTCGATGTTGAACATCTGGGATTTATTTGTATTGGGTTTATTCAAACGATTGCCAATCCGTTGTTATTTTTCGACTGCGTTTCAATCGATGAACTCTGATGTCTACTTTAAGTATATTCTTTATTTGCGCTAATCTATTTCTAGTATTCAGAATAAAACATGAGTAATAAAAATCAGAAACATAATGAAAAATAAATCGCAATTGTGAGCACAGTTTTAGGAAAAATAAACAAAGCATTATGAAAGACTGTTTCAGTATCTGCAATCGAAGCGAACGTGTATTTGGACATGTTATTAATCTGATTAGAGGGAAATCGTATTTTATAAACCTTGGGTCATCACATATCAAGATCAGAAGTTACTCAAGGATAAGGATTAATGAGATGGAGTCATTGTCAGTTGATATCTTACGGAGGTTATAAAAATATAGAAAATGGAATGAATTGTTTGATAACTTATAGCAACGGTTTATGCCAATTATTTGTTGATAAGATTTTTTTCTTTCAGAACAGAAACACACCGTTAACATTCAAAGAGTATGTAGCAATGTGGAATAGCGAGGTAGATTTTCTTGGCGTCATTAACCGTTAGATGTTTAAAAAAATATGAAGCAATTTCTTTTCTTTTTTGGAATGAATATGACCGTTATAAATCAAATGTGGGATGCGTAATTGAAATTAAATGAGTGTTCCTTTGTTAGTATTATTTGTTGGTTGATTACATATATTAATTATTATATGTATTATTTTTTCTGGTGTAAATAACTTCACCTGCATCTAAAAGCAAGTTCTGTTAATAAAAAATTACCAATCAAATGAGACAAATTATAGAAATCTTCACGTTATTTAATTGTGCTTCGATTTGTAAGAAATGCTGCTGAAAAAAGGTATTCATCTATTAAGAATGAATTGATAAGTTTAGTTTGTTTGGAAATAAAAGAATGATTATGCTGTAATGAATGCAATTAAACGTACATTATATATACGATGCCTCCAGCCAGTCTCAGGATACAATGGACACCCCTGTAAGGATAGTCGCGCGTGTAATTGTGAAGCAAGGTTTACACACTCCTCAACCGCACCTCTCCTGGATCGGCACTGCTTGGGTCCAGTGGCAAGAAGAGGCCCAATACTGACGGGAAACAATGCCAAGATAAGCGAAGAGCACATACAGCACCTGAAATTCCCAAATAGCTATTCATTTTAGTACTCGCCAGTCTCAACGTTGCTTAACTTCGGTAATTTCTAATTGGGGATGGTACACCGGTCACGGTTTTCCTACTTGAAATCTCGCCAGACAAGAGAATCTCCGTTTGGGAGGCAAGTGGTTTCGATGACTTCTGTCAAGGGTCACATCTGAATCATTAAGGTGCCATTCAAACTTTTAAATTCTAAGAACGAGACTCATTACGTAATAGTACAGCTTAAAAATGCCATTGTAATTGCATCACTTTTCCATCTATGGATTCACCGAATTAATTCTTAAAATCGTCTACACTTGCGCTCATCTTAACTTCGTTATGCAATTCATTCCAAAAATATTTTACTTTATCAGAGATTAATCTAATTGTTAGATTTAGTTTTTGAGATCTGTTGCCAATTAATTCCCTGGGCTGAGAAAGATGTTAGTAAAATGTCTCGCATATTTAGAAATCTCATTTATTATTTTGAAGGACTCATTTAAATAAACAGTGTAATATTCTCAAAGTGTCTCGGGGAAAGACGGGTACGTACATGTCGGCTTTGCAGTAAGCGATCTACAAGCATAACCCCAAGGCAACATTTTATAACTTATAGAATAATGTATTGCATAATTTCTCAGGAATTTCTCTTGCATGTGAACAGAGATTAGTAGTATTACTCATTAGACACATGACGCAAATGTTAATGTTCCATTATCGAAAGGGAATTATCAACTTTCTACTATTATATAAAAGTCACTTTGCGTGTGTGGGTTCCTTCCTCATAGGTTTCGAAACGGTTCAGTCTATCTTTTATAAATTTCACACAAAAATAATTTATATATCTAGCAGTGTTCTTAGATATGTTTTGTATAGAAATTCATTTGTTAAATATCGAAAAAAATCCAATCCTAAACTAGTCTTATATATAAAAAATAGCTTTTACAGAGGAATATTTTACGTTACACCGGCCAAGGGAGATAATTCTCAGCAAATTAAGGGAGATTCAATTCCCAGCAAATCATTTCTTATATAAAACAGAATTATTGTTATCTGGAGATATAACTCGGTGGAAGAGTATTCGATTACATATCGAATAGTTCCCCGTTCAAGTCCGGGTGTACCTCACCATTTTATTTATCTTTTTTCTTTCCTTATTAATCAGTTTAATTTACGATTAAGAAAGTTACCATTTAGAATTGCAAATCATTTCTTCGTTTACATATTTTAAAAGTAAACATTAATCAGAATTGATCTTTCCAGGGCATTCATCATCAAACCCAAATATCAGCTGACATGATATTGTAAACAAACAGACAGAATTCGATGAATAGCATTATTTTATTTATTTTTTTTTTTTTGGTAACTAGTCTACCAGGGAAATTACTCCTTGTAATATATAATATTCAATAGAGGATCGAGTCTATAATAATATATATACGCAATCTGCATAAATTAAAATATCATGTTTAAGCGTTTTGTACGGTCAGGAAACACCGGGTGTTCAGATAGTAGTAATATAAAAATATACTTAAGGCAAGTAAGCTACACCTGGACGTTTATGTGCAACTTACTTATCAGATGTATATCATCACACTACTACACAGTTCTACTCGTCAATTGGTACCGTACGGAGTATTTGTGTAGTGTTTAAAGATGTTATTTTATAATACACTTCTATATTTATGAAATAACAATAATTATTATATAGTAAGTTATGAAAAAATAGTATAATAAAGTTACAGAGACATCCGCGTTTCATCCACGTAGAGAATCGTCAGGCTATGTGTGTGTGTGCATATGATATCATAATTTTTAATGTTTTAGGTCATATGCTAACCATCGATCAAATATCAACAGGCACTCTAATAGGTATTATGTAAATAAATTCTTTTCGATAGCGCTCGTAAATGCTCTAAAAGAATTTTCGATATACGTTCTCTCTCTCATATATATATACAGGATGGGGAAGCAAAATTTACAGCGAATTTAAGTTAAGACTTAATTCATTGTAAACGTTGCTTCTCACCCTGTATATATATATATATATATATATATATATATATATATATATATATATATATATATATTAGTGTTTGGACAAAATAATGAATATAAGGTGGTTCCAGTATTCCAGTTAAGACGCGTGAGTGTGCGTGTATATGCTCGCGCTAGTGTATGAGTGATTCGATAATATACTTTTGTTGCGCAGAAGGAGCGTAGAAGACACCCCAAAACGATGATTTTTTTGATTATCATTCAATTCATGCGGTACCCATTTATCCAACTTTTTGGATTTCCCTATTTGATATAAGTTAATACTGCTGTGTTTACATTAAAAGACTTCATGATTCGCAGTCAATCACTAATGTATTCATATTTGCGAAACATCAGAATTACACTGCAGAAGTACTGACGTTTTCGGCTTGGATCACTATGTTGTATTTGCCTGACGTAAGATCACAGGAGAATGTTTGCTGAAGCAATTCGTATGATTGCTGATTCCAGACTGTTCCACATAGGAAAGCTGGATATCCCTAAATTAAAACCGGCCTTGTGCCTAACTATCTACACGCTGGACATCCCTATCACTATCATTGAAGCGTGTCCATTTCACTCTGGTTTGCGCAATTTATCGAGACAATTTTGTGCAGATCACGATGACTCTAAACATGTGTTATTTGATGTCTCGGAATTACTCATTGTGTACATATTTATAAATATCACGTGTTGACCTGGCGAGGAATGAGTCAGAAAGGAAGTCAAGACATATAAGAAGTGTCATTTACAATTGACTGTGCCAACTTACCTGTGCTACACATACACGGATACATACAATACATGGCTATCTACGCTTGAGTTCAGTTGACAAGTTGCAGCTCTAGTAAATAATGACACGTAGACAAAGTGTCTGTCTCCATAGCAGCATAGCGACCGAAAAACGAGCCATGGGTATATGACAGAGTTTAGACTGGATTTATATTAGATATAAAGTGAACTTGTTTTGTTGTTAAAATGTATAAAACAGCAACAACAAAAAAATCTATATCTCGAAAATCTTAAAATGGTCCCACTTGAAAATACCGTAGCAACTTTGACCTTTTCATTTTTGCTGGATTATTTGACATAGGTTAAAATGTTACTATTCAATAAAGATTGTAAAAAGGAAGAAAAATACGGTCGCTTCTATAATAATGGAATATACTAGCTGTTCCGGTCCGGCTTAGTCTGGGAGTTAAGTTCCTATAGTTTAAATAATATACGAGGACTCGCAAATTAATGTTTAAAAAAATACCCCTAAAATATAGTTATACAAAGAAATCAATTAATCAGAAAGGTTGACCGTATTGCTAAGAAACGGAAAAGCATATTTGACAAAATAAATGTCTCGTTCTGTGCGCAAGAAGTGTCTATGAGAAAATATAATCGATTTTCACTTTATCACTTTGTACAAAATGATAAATTTAGTAGATACTAGATATCCATTGAAAACTCAGTAAAATAACTTTATACATTAGAGTAGCAGGGCACCCGGTGTTGCTTGGGCGTAAAATACGCTTAACTATGATATTTTACTTCATGGAGACTGCACATTTATCATTATAGATCTAATTCCCTATTGATTATTATATTGTACCCAATATATAGTGATTTTAAAAGCAAAAGAATATGACTTGGGCGCCATCAGCTAGAATCGAAACGAAACATTTAGTGCCTCAGCCTTGGTTGGTATTTGGCTCATTAATAATGCATCAGTGAAAATGATCCCATAGAATTGCACGTGCTTGATTAGAAAAGAACTATTGTAATTATGTAACAAATAAATGAGGACGAAAAATAAGAGGAAAAGTGGGAGAATGGTAGCACTATTTAAGCACAAGTAGTTTTTTTATGGCTGAAAAATCGATATTTTCGAAAAAGTCCATCATGAAGTGGAATGTTTCTGTAAAAAACTATGCTGTGTCTCCCTCGTCTATTCCTTCCGCACACGCATTTACACACGATATATTATCAGGAGATGCGCGAGCCAATTTATAACTAAGGAATGTTTGCTGGCATCTACTTTTAGTCTCGAGAGACAATGGATACCCACTGTTAGTGTTCCTGTAACGAGAGTCCGTATAAAAACAAAGGTTGTGTTTTCGCTAAATGCCTCTCTCTTCAACCGGCTCTGTTGGAGTACAATGACGATGGGAAGTCCAGTATGGCTGGAAATAATGGCGAGAAAAGCAGAAATATTCAGAGATCTTCGTTCTCCCAGACTAGATGCACAACTTAAAATTGATAGTAGCCTTCACTACTATCAATTCATAGCTAAAGGTTTGATATATGAATGCATACTTTTTCTAAAGGTATTAACAGAAGTGAGGCAGCAGTTTTAACCTTGCTCGCCAATGCCACAGATAACACCGGAAACTATTGCAGCATATCCAGATCATTGACATCAATCATCAGAATATACAATAAGAAAAGTTTTATTTACCTAAACCATGCTTACATGAACCAATAAAGATATTTTCACCGTCTAAATATTTCTTAATTTTTTTTAAACTACAAGTAAATTTGAAATCCAATATATTGCAAATACTGGGATCTGGTTCAACTGTAGTTTAATTGTTTTATTTTGAATTAGACTACCTAACATTGTCCGGGGCAAAACAGCAAGATATTTCTATTAAATCGATTCTCGATCTCTCTCTCTCTCCCTATCTATCTCTCTTGCCTGATTTCTCTCTTCAAACCTCTTTCCGCTCTGCCTAGCCCATTTTTCTCTAGCTGAACGGACATGCACACATAACTCATCTTTGCATAATAAATTAATCGAGGAATGAGTCGGCATTTTCTTTTACAAAAAGTACATAATTACACTAAATAATAGACCCTCTCTTGATCCTCAGAGAATGATTTTTTTTTCTATATTTTAGATATTATTCGGCACAATTTCGTTGACACACCAGTTCTCGCCAGATCACCGAAGTTAAGCAATGATGAGCCTGGCCAATACCAGATGGGTAACCAGTTGAGAAGCTAGGTTCTGTATATACTGCATAGAGTCGTAGAAATTTCCAGATTGGTATCTGGGGGCGCGTTTAACTCACAAGGGGAGATATACCCCCGGATAAGACAAAGCACGGAAAATTACCGTCTCACTCGTCTTCCTGAGATTACCATGGCTCTACAATTTGGAGAGCCGTGGTCGCCGATGCTGTAAAAACATCAAGACCTCTGCATGCACGCGTATATTATTCATTCAGGGCAACGCTGATACAAATATACCGACATTACGATTCGTGTGTTCTTTATTTTTTTAAACTCTTTTAGCTGACGTACAAACACACAGACATTCACACTTTACTTAATAGAGTATTACGTTTTAACTAATTCATTATAAATTGACATTAAAATAAATTAATATATTAAATTGGTTACCAGATAACAGGACGACACATTAAATAGACATTTAGTTTGAGATAAAACAAAAGTATATCACACATTTGTTTTTATAACTCTTCTACTTTGATAAATGATATGACACGCGATTAAGTCAACATGATAAATGCATATTTTTCACATACAAGCAGGCATTCGTTTACACATTGACAGAAAATATACCTTAGCATCGCTGCGCTCTAACCCATGGCAAAGTGCTGTAAACGTAGAGACAATTTTAAAACAGCTTTGAGCATTGACAGACGCACGATGTCATACTTTGTGTTCGTAGGGTATACGTAAATTAGCACAAGTCGTGGGATTTGGTTATCTAAGTTGTGCACACACTAAACGTACTGATTTTCTGTACTCTTATCTAAACAGTTTTTCGAACAAAAAAGATTACTGGATACAAAAATGAAATAACAGTATCTACCTTTTTTTTCAGATATACGTTTATACAGTTATTCTATTAATGGACTTGTAAAATAGGCACAAGGATGCAGAATTCTTACGATGGGAACGAGGTTGAAGCTTGGTAGATTGTGCGATGCCTATTAGATCATTTTACTCTGCCTAAGACGGAGAGACGAGTGATAGAGGTAACAATCCGTATGTGGCCATAACACTTCATGCATGGGAGAATGTTTACACATCAAATTGGTTCACACTTTAATATATATATAACGAAAGGAGTATTTGCTTACATGGTATATACAAGGTTTCAGAATTGTAGCATTTTTTGTAAAATCTGTTATTTTGAAGAATTTAAGATAAAAAATAAAATAAATAAATAAATAAATAAATAAATAAAATGGAAAATCGCCCGAAATTCATCATTTCAAAAATATTGGCGTTACTTTGCAAAACTTATTAAAAAAAATGGCGGAAGGTGATTAAGGGTTATCATTTTGGCGAAAGGAAGCAAGCGATGCCGACGGATGAGCAGGGTAGCGGAAAGCGGATAGAAGCCCGACTGGTGTTAGATCATCTGTAACTCATCCGCACCCTTCCCCCTGTCCGTCGATGGAACTGGTACCAGCTGCAAACCGGATACGCCAGTTTTGAATGCCATACTTCCACCCACACCCATGTCGACCACAACTCCGACTGTCTATTTCCCTCTCTATTTGTGTATGTGTGTGTGTGTATATATATATATATATATATATATATTCCTTTCTTGCGTTCGTCTATCGTCTTTTCTTTCCATTCTTTTATATACGTAAAATGACCTCATTTGCCACTTTCACCCCCCCACGCATACACACAGGGTTTATTTATCTCTTTCACAAACTATATATAAACGTATGAAAATATTTTCATGACAAGTAAGCTACACTGAAACCTTCATGTTTTATTCCCGAAGGAAATCATTAGGCTAAAGTCGTGAATGCATCGTTTGCTATACATTTAATATCTAAATAGTGTTTAATCTAGTTAAATAACCTGGTTTCTTGGTTTTATACCCCATTCTCGTATAGAGCACTACTGAAGTACATACTAAAAATATGGATAATATATTACATATTATCTCATATTGCATGTGTATAGACATGGAATAATATGTATATCAAATCTGGATCGTAATAAATTCGAAATGATTTTCACACACACACACATATATATATATATATACCATTTCTAAATTTAATATTTTAAGTAATTATATATACATATTATGTTATATTATAACAATTAAGTACAATGTTATAAGTAAAATTGAATTTTCGGAGCAAAAGATCCATACGCAAGTAAATATGTAACAATATTTGGCGAGTCATTTTTAGTCAGAAAAAAATAGTTAATGCCGGTTTGAGAAAAATCAAGTAAATTTTTTTAAAATAAAACGAGTTCTATTAAATCTGTAGTTGTTGTAGCTAAATATTAAACAAACAATTTATTCAAAAAAATCCTCGTTAGTGCACCGCAATATAACGAGGCTACTTCCCAGCCGAGTATGACTTGGCCGTTTCTAATTCCATTTTAAACAAATTTTTGTCTGGCCGCCGATTAAATTATACAATTCTGGCTATTAAAACAATCATTTCCAATCTCATTAACCTTTATCCCAGAGTCGCCTCCGATCCTTGATAGACAGTTACACATTACTAGATAAAAAAGATGATTAAAAAATTTAGCAATGGAAATCTTTTACTGTTGCTCATTAATCTTAGGATTAATTAATAAATTAATAATATATGTACTGTTCTACTAGAGTAAACGAGACTAATATCTTTTATGCAACTAGGCAGGATAAGAAGATATTGCAACAGTTTCTATTTGTTTAAACGGGCATGTGTCCAGCAGGCCTAGACTTCTCGCCATTGGACTCAAGCAATGCTGATTCGGGAGAGATGCAGTTGTAGATAGCAATCCTTGCGTCAGTAAAGACGCTCAAAACAGACATAAAGAGTACTTATCATTCGACGAGACTAAACGAATGTTAGCTGCATATGTTTGTCCATTCTTTAATATCCTACATTAAATATAGTTAATAACTTTAAATATACCACGTGGACTTAATTCCGAAGTAAAATTTTCTTTTGCTATTTTTAAATTTCTTATTTAATATTATTTAAACTTAAAATTGAAATGGTAAATGTTAATTTCGAAGTATCCTGCTAATATGACAACTTATTTAGACCCTTTACGTTTTGTTTTCCGATTGTAGCTTTGTGAGTATCGTACCATACCGACGGTACCAAAGAGGCATTTACTCTAAGTGAGTTGAACCGGTTTCGTTTGTGGCAGTATAAAATAGAACACATAAATCAAATCTGTTGCCAAGATCGCTGGAAAAATGGTTGGATGAAACTCTACCGCTCCAGTAGGTATCTCACTGCCGATGCAATCCTATCTGCGTAAAAGCCAGGAACGCCTTTAAATTGATTACTGTTGCCACATATGAGCAGGAGCTGATAGAGTTCAAAATCGACTTCGAAACCTAATAGGTGATGTCATTTTCTCCTTTCTGCAACCGCTTTCCCATAGAAGAGACGTTAGGTGCCTGTCCATGCTCTATGCTTATTTTCATGGCAGGTGCTCGACTGAACTCCAATCTATCGTTCCCACTCGCCAAACTTTTACAAAAACACTCGACTAACTACAAGGATAAATGATTTTCCCCACCCTCAATCTGTGCCTAAATCTAAACGCAGATTTTATGAACAAATCTAGAACTGCCCACCCGTGGAACATTGTTCCGCTAACATGCTTGCCGATCGAATACAACATGGCTGTCTTCAAATCTAATGTAAACAAGTTGATCAAATTTCACTCAATTCACACCATTAACGATTACTAAAATACCACCTTACATTCATTAACCCTTATCCTTCAGTGACCTTTGGGCCTTGATAAGTGGTGACACCCAAGTAAAAAAATTCACAAGAGGTACTCAGTCGCACGTATATCCCCGTCAGGAAAGATAACAACGTTAGGCTTTTTCAAGGAGGTGTCAACGACCTACATACAGCGACTGGTACTCCTAAATAGTCACCTATTTGGTACTGACCAATCTGGATTGGAACAAAAGGAAAAAGTTATCCTGTCCAGAAGGAACGCTCTTTCATTAATCAAAACAATAGATTAAGAGTTGCATCAAAACCGATACTAGTTTGTTCTAGTCAAAACGCCAAAGAACTGTTACCGTGTGTAAATAGATCTATATTAGTTAATTTATATCTTTAGGTCACACCAAATACTGAAAGATTTGATACATATTTACGAACCGTTCCAAAAAAAAAAAAAATATCAGTTTCTAGATAAACAAATCCAACACCAACATAACACTATTCATAATACTTACAGTGCATAATGTCAAATAATTTCCATCACTTATTTGCCATTCTTTCCATATCTTTTTCTTCTTTCCTTTCGCCGCCAATCATTCATTTCATGTTATATTCTTTCTATTTTATCTATTCTAGGTCGTTTTTTTTATTTCTTTAGTTTCTTTATCTCC
Organism: Euprymna scolopes; assembly: GCF_053919585.1. Taxonomy (NCBI): domain Eukaryota; kingdom Metazoa; phylum Mollusca; class Cephalopoda; order Sepiida; family Sepiolidae; genus Euprymna; species Euprymna scolopes. The sequence continues at coordinate 11,804,425 of NC_136488.1, read as the reverse complement.
CATGTTTTTCTCTCTTTATTTCCTCCCTGTTTCACTAAAACCAAACTAAAGATCGTCCCGATGTAGCATCCTCTAATTAGTTCTCTCGTTAACCTCACCAAGATCTTTAAAAGCTAAGCAACAGGACAGGAACGCGTGAATGAAAATGGCATCCGCTGATTCCTTGTTTACTCGGCCAACGAGGCAGAGAAGAGAACTAAAGATTAGATCGAGGTTGCTTTTCTTTCTTTTCGGTCAAGTGGGGAAACAAAAATCTGGAGAAATAATCAAGACATTTGTCATTTGGAGTCCTAATTAACCCTGTATGGATAAGTTCGACTATTCCAGACAAGACTGTTCGTCTAAAAGAAGGATGCTATTGATGATAGTGATGATGATTAAGGTATCTGTTCCACTAAGCATTTGAGGGGATGTGACCTATGAATAAATCAATGTTTCTCAATTTTTAAGATGGAAATTAATAACTTGTATTATTGAAATTATTCGTATTATTCTCATCTTAAGTGTTAATCTCACAACATTGCGACCGATCCAACCTCCGCCATTCTTTACGTGAATCTCGTCGAACTCAGGGCATACCTCAGCCGTGAATGAAATAAAAAGTTTAGTTGGTAATTCCGTACAGATTCCAGAGTTCAAAAAGAGTCGAGAGTTCGACACCTTAAGAACATGCGAGGGTACATCGATCGGTATTTTGTGAAAACACACACACACATTTCGAATGATTCAAATAATACAGATAAATCAGTCACTGACGAAATATGAAATTATTTTCTATTACATTAAAATGTATTTTTTTAATTAAATAACTTTTAACGATCACCAAAAACAAATTCAGTACAAAAATAGTAGTTCGTGCCTTTTTCTAATCAAGTGCACACAAATAATGTCATTTTTATATAATATTTATGCTAAAATTCATCTGGTGTCCTATACGGAATTATTCCGCACTAATGAACTGCGGAATATCTAACTCTCGCCACACTTTCCCCAGTTATCACAACATTAATTTAACGACTATATATTTATTAAAGATAAAATGGTTATATAGAATAAGGGTTTACCTCGTTAATACGCCTCATTAGCGTCGTTGATTGTGACAGAATGCGAACCATCGACTACATAAATACACATATGTACACGTCTCTAATATAGGGGCGTGTGTACGGAGGGAAGCTCTCGAGTGCTTAGGATGCAAACAGTATATTAGCTGTAACGCAGCCATTTATCGCCAAAAATAACATACATACCTTTTAAATGAATTCAAGTATTTACGAAAGTGCATTTTTACCTCAATGCGAGTTGAGAATAATTTTCCCTCTAACCAATCTGGTACCTCTATATGGGGAGCGGCATATATATCGTTTTTAAAATATAATTATCCAGTGTTTCGTCGTCTACGACTCACTAGATTCAGCCACTCTGAGGAGTTGTCGACGACGAAACACGTGTCAGTGGATATATATATATATATATATATATATATATTATACATACGCACAGCCTCAGACTCATACGATACTAAGTCAATAGAATAGAATATGGCACTGGGTACTGTATTATTCTATATATATATATATATATATATATATATATATATATGCAGGTGTGTGTATATTCATATTATATGTTGAATATCTTATCAGAAAGCTTGTAAAATATATACACATTTTTAATTGCAATATGCATTATAATATTTCTTATTGCATATATTTCTTTTAATGCAGAAAAACTTTCAATGTTATTTTGTATGTTAAACTTTATATTACGATTAGCACGTTTCTATTTACAGTTAAAGATATACGACTTTGTGAATTGCAGTATGTATACGATGCTTCTCTATTGAACCTTTAGAATATTATTTGATACTAAAGAAACATTCGATGCTATTTATATTCCACAGCTGTATTTACCTGATGATACAAACATACACACGATATCTTGTCTGACAGTTTTATTAATAGAAAGGTGATGAAAATATCTAAAAGTATATTTCAGTTCCATCAACCGCCGAGACCATTGTCACTGTGCCTAGGGATGAGATGCAGCACAGGACGTAGCGGGGATGTGTCTATCCCAAGGGAATTACTGCGAAATAAATGTGGAAACGCTCAGCTGAAATGCGAACCGTTTGTCGATTAGACAGCAAAAGTAGACTATAATCTTCGCGATGTACGGGTATAGCAGTTGATAAACTTGCAAAAGAGGACACGTTAAATTTCATGAGGCCGTTCTAAAACTGAAGACAATAGAACTTTTGTAGTTAGACCGGTTACCAAACACAACTGCCAGGATATAGTATTGGCTAAGTAGAGGATACAATACGCCTAAAGATGGCGTACTGTTGCAACATCTGAGGGGCAGCTGCTCAGAGCACTCTTGCTTTCCTTGACGATGTAGAACATCGGCTTCGATAACTAGTAGGCGAGGTATTTCCTCGTCATTACTATTTCTTCTTAACAATGGAACCCATGCGCGTCTGCTCTATTGTTATTATCATGGCAGGTGCTCGACCAAACACTAATCCATAGTCCCTCTGTAAAACATTCATAAATACTAGCTACAACTATTGTTAACTATTTCCCCTAGTTTCTATTTGTGTTTAAAACAAGATAATTTTATGACAAAAATTTCTTAACTGAAACAGAATTGAAAGCCTTTAGAACATAATATTGCAGGTCTGTTTCCCAGCTATCAATAAGATGGTTGTTTTCAAGTCTAGTGTAAACAAGTTTTTGTCGAGCCGTCCTCTTAAATACTTAAATTCTATCCCCTTTCCACAACTACTGATCATCAGTGTTGCCCTACAGGCTACTTTATACTCATTAACCCTTATCCTCGATTAGCCTTTGAGTCTTAAACGATGATTCCCTAATATGACAAAGCGCATTTAATGATATATATATATATCAATACGAGCACTGAGCTTGTCATTGAGAAAACTTCTATAATAGTGTCCGATTATCTACCATTAATATCATTGAGTTTCATTACAATCAGAGAGTGACAGAATACTCTCAGAAATGTTATAACCTCGCGCGCAGAGAATTTAAGACGTCTAATATGTGGAGGATAACATGGCACATGTTTTACAGAATGGGAGGAGAAATGGCTCAGTGGTAAATGACCAGGATAGATAACCTGAGTAACAAAGTTCTAACCGATTTCGTTCAAAAGAAACATTTTCACTTCGGATGTTGGCACCGTTCACGCATTTCCTTTAGTAATGACAGCACATCTCAATGCATGTTGCTGTAAGTAGTTGAAACAAATAGTCTAATGCCCAGAAACAAATAATGGCGATAGTTTTGTAATCCTTTCCATTATTACAGCTGGCCGAAAATGATGAAAAAGAGGAAAGAGTAAACACCCACAGAAATTTCCGGTGAATCGACAGAACAGAATTCCAGACAGTAAACTGTTCAGCGATGTTTTGTCGCGTTCTATGATGGAAAAGCACTCCATTTTTATACATGATGTATTTTATGACAGGAGAAGCCCACACTTAAACATCTTTTAAATAAAGGACAACTATCTGGCGAGTTTTCTTAGTGTCGAGCTTATTATTCAAATGTTTTCGGAGAGTCGGAATTGTTATAGTTGCTATATTTACAATATTCCCGCTTCTATACTTCCTAACTTTCACCATTTACGTAATGTACTTGCAATAACCCTTATCCCTGAGTAGCTTCCGGGCCTTGATAAGTGGTGATTACTGTAAAAAAAAAAAAAAAAAAAAACTTTCACCATTTACCTATGCTCGGAATTGGTAAATCCCGAGAATATGGCCTTCCATTGAATACATCACGTACTGGTCGGTAAAAAGTTTGGCTAAATTAAAATAAAGATAATTCTAATAGCAAGTAAGGAAATTAAATTAATCCAAATCGAAACGGAAATCTAAAGTGAAATAGTGAAAGAATTAGTACATTGCTACTAAACTTACAAGTGTACACTAAGGATCGATTAAATTATTGTAATGATTTTTATGTGATTTAGTTGCAAACACGTACGCCACTGCGGGAACCGACGTAATTAAATATTTAGGCTATGATATACAGACTACATTGTTGATTCAGATAAACCATACCACGCATGAAGAAGGCGGACAAGAAGGCGAATGTAGAGGAAGAAAAATGTAGAAGAGTACAGCATAAAGTGAAAAGGCGGCCTCTCTCTCACAGGCGGAATATCGCCTGCACGCGCTTCTATCCAGTAACACGTGCGTGCCTGATCGTCGTCTTTCTTCTAAAAGAACCAAATCAGAAAGAGGTTTCTAATAGCAAAACCACATTGGTACAACACGGATGGGACGAGGCCCATGTGGAAAAGCGATGGATAATCCCGGAAGGAGATACGCTACACAGGAAAATAAACAGATCGTGTGTGTGTGTGTGTGTGTGTGTGTGTGTGTGTGTGTGCGCGCGCACGCTACTCTAATTCTCTGAACTCAGGAAAAGGCGTCGGAAAAGTGAAAAATAGGTAAATTTGTTTTTTGAAAAGACCACTATGAGCACAAAGAAAACGGAACGAAATTAGATTTTCTTTTACGTTAAGTTTTTAAAGCAGTTTTAATTTGACTTCTGATCGGAGAGTCATTTTTCTTGCTTTGCATACCAATACCCATCTCATTACTATTCTATAATAGAAACGTTTTATGTTCACCTTTTTTTCTTATCTACATTTACTTGCTTAGAAATATGCCCATCTAACACTTTTCGGTGACTAGTTTTTTTATCATGGAGTGGTATTTTTAGCTCCTCGCCTCAATCAGCTTCATGCCTTGTCTGGAACAATTTACCTAAAAATGTTTTTTTCCTAATTAGATTTATCTATTGTTTAAAATTATTTTAAGTATAACAACAAAAATTGTAAATTCTTGGGGCATACCTTAACAGAGGAAAGAAACACTCGAGAGTTAATGAGATGGAAAGCTTGTCAGCGGAAATATGAGAAACACTCAATGATATGAACTACGTTTGATTAATCATGACAGTTTGTGAAAAATATTTGTTTACGTGGAATTTGAAGACAACCATGCAGTCACCTCTAGCGAGGCAGTTCCACAGTAATGTGCTTTACAGACGAGAATTCCATGCAAATTCAGCCTAGTGGGACTTGTTTATGAAATCAGCGAACGCAGTAGGAGAGCAGTAGGATATATTTGGACCATTTATGCACTTACTGCAATTGACCACACCATGAACCCCGAAATCCAATGTATTTGGGCGAAAGAGTTATAAATTTGTAATAATGACTTACAATTGTTTACATAAGCGTTTATGTTTGCGATTTAATATAAAATAAAAAGGTCGTCACAAGATAAAAACAAGGTTCACATGGAAATTGACAAATTATGTCTTATTGAAGTATTTGCTCCTGTTTCCAAAACAGGAGCAACAACATTGCTATTAGTATAAAAAATGGTATATTATAGCAGTAGTAAGTTATTGGTCTTTGAGAAAAATATATGCAAGTGTGATAAAAAGAATCCTAGCGAACATCACACTTGTGCTTTCTACTTCAAATTTAGTTATAACTAAAATGTGTAAACATTCTTGTAAAATATGATTTTATTTTTAGTAAACATCGAGTCTTTTCGGATTTGTAATTCATGTATCCAAGGAAAATGAAATTTTCTTTAGATATATTTTATAAATAAACATACATATTATAATGGTAATAACATATAGTGTGCGCGTATATATATTATATAGTGTCTATTTGAAAAGTGTTTAATATGTTGATATAGCATAGCAGTAGAAGAACGAGAATTTTGCCCGATTACTTTCATTTGAGAATGATGCAGCAACGTTTCTATGCAGCGTACCTGCCATAAATATATTTCATATAAAGATTATATTGCTATAGTTTGCTAAAAGGTAATCCAATAACAAAAGTGCTCAATATCAAGCTGAAAAGTATCAGAGTATAAATATACCCGGATACAAACAAAATATGACAGTTATATAGTTTCTATATAGACAACTGAAATGAGATTATATATCTGTGGAAATATACTTTATTTCCTCATAATATATACGAATCCTTATAATCTAATTAAAGAGCAATAAAATGAATGAATGACAAATTCCAAAGTTCATAATGTTTACCATCTCACAATTTCTTTAATTCTGTTGACATTTACAATTCTTGACAGTATCTGTTTCGTAACACAAAATCAATCACTTCATTATTATATAAATCAGTTATTCTATTTTGCCCTTAACTCTGAACTCCAATCTCTGGTCCCCCTCGCCAATCTTTCACGAAAAACACCCGTCTAGCTGAATCCACTGTGAAAAATTTCCCCCACTCTTTATCTGTGCCTAAATCAAAACGTGGTTTCCATGAACAAAGCTTCTTTCTTAAAACTGCACGCCTGTGGAACTGTTCCGTCTGCCTGCTTCCCACCTGACTACAACTTGGATGTCTTCAAGTCCAAAGTTAACAAATTCCTAATGAACCGCCCCCTTAAATAAACACTTTCAAATACTTGCAATATCCCTTATCCCCGAGTGGCTTCGGGGCCTTGATAAGTGGTGACTACTGTGTAAAAAAAATAAATAAAAAACTAATCAGAAGAAATAGCAGTAATCACTCAAAAGGAAATAAAGTGCGTTTTGACATGATTAAAATCCGAATATTGGAAGAGAATCTGTAAATACCTTATAATATATTTACATTACGCCATTTTGAATATATATATATATATATATATATTATCTAGACTGTGCCTAAGTATCTTTCATTTCAATAAAAAAATATTACAATATTATCAGGTGTCGACATTTGCGCATGGCATCTACAAAAATACGATGCGTTAAAAAAAAAAATAAACGAAGAGAGTACACAAGCGGCTTAACTCCAGTTCAACGCCGAGATGAAATACTTTATCTTTATCAAAATTTATTCCAATTAAAATCATCCCTTCCGACCAAATCAATATCGAGTCTATCCATATTATAAACTATTGTTATTATAAAATAAATATCGACTGGCTGTAAACGATTTCACTTTCAGTCCAGGACAACACTGGATAGTTTAAGAGATTGGTAAATAAAATTTCTTTTCGAAAAATACTGATGGTCCATGGTTTCTTCTAAATTCTACACGGATTCGTTAAGACAGTAGTCTATAAGAATCATGGTTTTAGTACAGTTACTTTGACGCTGTTGTTCTGGCAAATGGTTGGTAAAAGAATAAACGAGGTGTCGGTTGGCAGATAAAGCAGAGATAACTTTTACGTTCGTATCAGATGCAGCTGTAGCGGTGTTGGGAGGACATATGGTTGGTTAGGGTGAGCTAAAAAAACGAGGAGAGATGAGAGAAACAGACGAAAAAGAAGAACGAGAAAAGACAAAAAAAAGGAATATGAACGAAGTCTGGGGCTAGAATCATAAATCAATAGGGAGAATCACAGTACGATAGATATGAATATACGGAATATAGAGACATACAGATGAACATGCTTAAAAAATATACATTTACAGAATATCATTATATAACTACTTCATTTACTCACATAAACCTAATATACGAAAGTATAGATTTATGCGTAAACTTTAAGTATTTACTTCAAAAGTGCTCAATACGTAGGTAGAGCTAGTTAGTATAAAATATATATGGCGATTAAGCTACACTGAATATTTTGCGTTTCATCCACTATAGGATTCGTCAGGCTTATATATATATATATATATATATATATATATATGGGAGAGAAAGAGGTACATATACATGCGAAAACACGTCTTCCCATGTAGACTAACGTGAATCAACTAATACGAGAATTTTGTAATAGTTATAACTTTGAATCTTTTGACCACTCAGCTGAGAGTTAAACTCTAGTATTAAAAATAAAATAAAAACGATATATATATTAGCTGTGGCCCAGCACTTATTAAGGGCCGCAGGCCACTCTAGGATAAAGGTTCATAAGTGTTGGATATATGCTAAGACAACATTATCAGTAATAGTGGAACTTGCGTAGGGCTTAATTTTATAAGATGACGGCTAAACAAGAATTTATTTTCATTAGGTTTGAAAACGAGCATGTTATAGTACGCTGGAAAGTAGCCCTACAGTATCATATTCAATGTTGGGAGGAAACTGCTGACGACTGTTATATATATATCTCAAAATTTTATTTGTATATAACTTCTTCCTCTCCGTCACTCGATATTTGACTAATTGAAACTACTGGGGAAACCATTGTAAGTGTTTTGGGGACGGAAAAAGCAAATAACAAGTTCGACAACCTCCAGTTATCTAAAATCAATTTGAAGAGAAATCATACACTATTTCGATAATGACGTAGTTTTATTTCGTTTGTTCATATACTTTTACATAGACTGATACGCTTCTTTATAATTTTCTTTCTTCTGAATTTCCAGTTTGAAACATTTTCTTCCTTATTACTTTCTTTTTAACTTTATCTGCAAAGTTATTAAGGGTGAATAATAGTTCGGAAAACGATTTTATACCGAAAAATTTAACGGATATTTGTATAAGTGATCTTGTCTGCCTGTCTGATATTTTGAGGGACTTGGACCTGCGGAACAAACTCGATTCGGTCTTTAGTCGGTAAATCTAAGGGGACAAAATTAAACACATGAAATCGAAAATATACATTTATACGTTAAAGAAATTTAAATTTCAACGTTTTCTTGTCAGTTTTATGATACCTCAAACAGTACCGATTAATAGTGAAGCGCTAAATGTTTTGGTTTCGATTCTAGCTAATGACACCAAAACATTTTTTGCTAACTTTTGTAATTACTACCATATATTGGGTACAATATAATAATCAATAGAGTATTGCCTCTATGAGAATACGAAATCTGCATGCATATTTATATATCATATTTAAGCGTATTTTCGACTAGCTTACGCCACACCGATAGGACCACTACCATTGGGTACAATATATTAATAAATGGAGAATTGGTTCGATAGCAATAAATACGATACACTCGGCGTTTCCAGAAGTTAAGGTGGATCCCTGTATGCCACTGGCCTTAGCCGTGAACCTCTTATTATTTATTCTTACATCTTAGTTTTGTTTTTATGGGTAGTCGGAAACACGTGGTCTATTCATAATCAAATGAATGAAATGTTCAACCGAGCGTTTATTTGCCTTTTCAGTGGGTAAACGTTCATATCTTAAGTACATGTTTGCCTTTGTGTTTTTGAATTAAATATAAGTAACAACAGATCAAGAGATGAAATTCCGTTGAAGGCTCGAACAGCCGTGAACACAAATTCAAACAAAGGAAGCATCGAGGTAAAAATTTGGCGCGACAGATGGCGTTCTTATTCGAGTCCGAAACGAAAGTAGAATAACAAAATTCAAAGCCAACGTATGTTATAATGTAAAGGGTTGTTGGATCGTATCCAGATGTATTGATAAAGTGCATTCGTTTTTTTAAAATTGTCTTAAGTGGCATTCATCACTTCTCCTAGTCAACACACACATGGTCTGTGCATTTCGTCGGCATATCAACTCCTTTCATTTAGTTTTGGTTAAGGTTTTTTATGTTAAAAGTTTCTAATAACTTCAAAAATGCTTGACTATATATATATTGAGTAAGTCTGCCTCTTTTCTTTACGAATATATTGGTTTCTTTTTTTGTTTTTCTAACATAAATTTGGAACATTTTTCGTCAAGAATTCTATTTCGATATAATTCTATAATCGAGGAGGAGCGTTCCAAATGTAATACTCAATTTTTATTTCACTCGAGTAGATCAAAGGAGACTGCAAATTGCAAATCATGCATTCATGATCTGTCGCAAACACTGACGCTGTGATATAATAAACCCCCTTGTCATAGACGTACGCCAGAAGCAAAAATACGTCATTTAATTCTTGGCAATAGTACAGTGAGAATGAGTTTGACATATAGAAAAATAAATTCTGGAGCATAAAAGGTCGTTCGTTTGAATACTATCAGTCCTGTCTCCATGGTTATTTATTTTTTTGGATTAAATATGAAGCATTAATATAACTACCATCGTATTTTGTTTTTTTCCACAACTAAATTTAAGTTATGTTTTTAAACAACTATTTTATAAAATATCAAGATAGAGTAAAAATTAACTTTTCGACCTTTTATCTTGTAGATTTTTTTATATTTACCAACATGGGATTAAGATCATTTTAAAAGTTCGAAGTTGTAAGCAACAAGAGACTGCATTATTGATTATTAATTTATTAAACCTTTTAAATCATAATAAAAACAAGATTCCAGATTCGTTGCAAACCCAATATATGAAAGTTCCTTAAGTAATTATATTATGTAGGCGTATATTTTTTAAAATATTCTATGAACAAAAGTTTCTATTAAACACAGATTAGTATGCGCTATTTCTTTTTCGTCACGAGTACGTACGCGTACGTCATAACGATTTTTATAATCGTTGATTTTGTTAGGAAGTAGTTACACAAAAGCACAGAAAGAAGCATTCAGCACACACCAAAATATATACGTATTCTGAAATCATATCACGAACACACTAAAAATGTAAGACCATATACACAAATAATGATATACATACTAATACATATGTAAACAAAGACATACATACATGCACAGAAATACACTATTCACACACGCAACTTATATAGGCAGATAAGCTGACATACGGAGATGCAAAACAATATATATATATATATATATATATATATATATATATATATATAAGTAACGACATATTTACCTATACACGTACGTAAACAAAGTCATATATACGTAAATGGAAATACATTACCTCATACACACGCATCTATTTAGACACAGGGACACACATCTAATACTCACATACGGATTATATTATTAACACGAAAACATAAATATGCACATGCACTAACAGATCTATGAACTGGTAGACAAATCTAAATCAATGAGTCTATACGCTGACACGTAATTATTAGATTAGATGTAATCTGAAATAATGCTTTTGTATAATGGATGGGTCGATATCTAAACTGAAGTGTTTGTGTAAAATGAAAGAAAGATCATACTAAAATTTAGTTTAGAGAATTTATTTTCGTTTGAGACAATATATGACATTAAATTACTTTTGTAAAATTGGGCAATAGATACGAAGCTTGATTATTTAATACAAACGTGACAAACTATTGTTGTTGTCTGTATATTTAATACGATTGTGGAAACTTGAAAACACTAAACAGCTGTCTGTTGACGACTAATATATATATATATTCGATAATAAATATATACATATATGTAGATTATTTTTCCAATTTGCACAATTAATTAAACTATGAAAACGCACTTACACTGTCACAGCATATATATATATATATATATATATATATATATATATATAGTTACTATTCGAAAGACCAATATATTAATTTTTTTTTACACAAGGTAGTCACCACTTACCAAGGCCCGGAAGCCACTCAGGGATAAGTGTTAATTTTTCATTCATAATTTTTATTGTCTTGCACGTTTTTCGTTGAATGGTAGAAGATCAGATAGTTTATTTGAGACAGTTTATGTTTCTAGAAGGAAAAACAATTGGAGACATTTTTAGAAATCTTTTGAAGGGTAAACTTAATCTGATTAAGTATAATATTTTCTTACTAATATCCCCTATATTTTTTCAACAATTGTTTTCGCCTTTAATTTTTAAAATCCGTAAACACGGCTATAATTAGCGCCAATTAAATATGGTGCTTTAAATATTATTATATATTCGTGGACTTAAAATTCCTACAGCTTTTTCTCCAGAAAAATTCCAATATAATTCTCATACGTTTTTATGAATTATGATTTACATTTCTTTCTACCAACTTTTCCTCTTTAATCCGAGGAAAAATGTGTTTGAGAAACATAAAATTTCTCTGATGAGTTGTTCAGCGTTCTTCCACCAATTCAACGAAACACGTGTAAGACAAAATATACATATATAGTCATGAAAAACAGCATGTACACATTTGTTCACGTGTTATGTATGTATTCCAGGTGAATGATATTCAAAGATAAAAACCAATGGATTTAACGAGGTATATATAATAGAGCGCAATACTAAATAGGGAAAGGTATACTTTTATCTATATTCAAATGAACATTATTTTAATGCTGGTACACGATCACGACAATGTTTCGGTCTATTAGTTACGAATAATTAAATGATCCAGTCAGGCAACAAAAAAAAGAAAGAAAAAAAAAAGAAACTTTCTTTTAAAAAAAGTAGATCTTTACATCTTTTTGTTGCTTGACAAGATTACATTATTTGTAACGAAATGGCCGAAACACTGTCATAATCGTATAGCAGCATTAAAATAATGTTTTTTGGATATAAATAAAAGTGTGTATATTATATATGTACATAAAGGGTGAGTCACGGGAAACGGGTGTTTTTAAGGATAACGAAACCTCTAAAAACATCCGTTTCTGGTGACTCTCTCTCTCTCTCTATATATATATATATATATACATATATATATACATATATATATACATATATATATATATATATATATATATATATATATATAGCGCTTTTAAATAAACCCATACATTTCCAATGGTAGTTGTGCATTTTAGATTGATCAAAATATTAAAACAAATGATAAAACAAAAATCCACTATTTCATGCTTCATCTAACATATATACATAATAAAAATTACATTAAGAAATATGCATAGTAATACAATATTTATATATATATTATTTATCTGTGTGTTTTTTGTGTCAGAGAGAGAGAGAGAGAGAGAGAGGGGCGAGAGAGAAAAAATATGCCTTATTTTATGGTTGTTAAGAAAAAAATGTTACTACGTTATTTTGGTTTTGGCAAACTATCAACAACAATATCTGTTTTTTCAGTCATCTTTCCATGAACTCCAGTTGGCCGAGTAGATAAGCACCAACGATGAGAATTATTATATAATGTTCCAGTATACCTTTGGGAAGACTTGAACCCGAATGTGGTCCTTTTCACAACTTTTATGATAGGTAATCTTACCATTTGGGAAATAATAATTGGTTCGGGTTCAAAAGAAAGATTCAGTCGTGTCTGTTTTGCTACCCGAAAGTTTTATCTAAATATAAGCAACTATTCGTAGATTATTACGCGGATCAAGTAACGCAACAAGATGGCAGTCTTAATTTGATATTTTGAAAAAAAAAAAAAAAAAAAAAAAAAAAAACTTAAAATAGTTTCCTCTTAATATTCAGATTTAACAGTCGACTTGCAAATCTAGTAAAGGCTGATCAGTTCTGCTCCTTACAACTATTTACTCAATGAAGAGACGTCGCTAGTCTCTCTCTACTCTAACGTTACTTTCAAAGAACCTGCTTAGCAGAGCTTGAATCTGTGGCTTCTTTTACGATATCCACAGCCGATACTCACTATGCTACAATAATAACAAAAAAAGTGTCCTAATTTCACGTGTGCTAACGTCAGGCGACATGTTTATAAACAGAGATTTCTTGTAAAAAAACATCCTATCTGTTAAACACATTTCTGTGGAACTGCCTCCCTGCAGATCACAACAGAGACAAACCGGCTCAAAATAGACACTTATATCAACAACAAATCAGATTTTTGTATGTGTGAAGCGATAGAGAGGCAGGCACAGAGATAGGTTGACCATGATTAAGGTGTAGTATCTATTCTCTCCACGATCAGGAAGAGGAGAAACCGTGTAGACTGAAGAAAATGTTTTTCTCCTCATCCAGAGTGTTCCGTTTTGGGAACTAGATTTTTCATACATTAAAAACAGGCGTTGTCTAATAATGGGCCTTCGTGCGGAGGCAAGTAAATGCGGACTCACTAACATACGGTATATTACATACCGAAAACTGAAGAGTTCACCTGAAATGCGCCAGTAAAGTGCTAAGTACAAAATATGGTGTACATTTATTAAATAAAGTACAGATCGACAAAAAAGGAGCAACAGAAAAATAGAATCTACTCTTCAAACCTTTACTCGAAATCTTTACGTTTTACTAACAATATAATCATGGTCGACATTAATCGAGCAGCGTATACGTTAACATTGACGACTATATATTATAAATCATGTTGCTTTCTTGTGGACATTCGTGTTTTTGCAGCAATGTAGGTAATGCCATTAAATAAACAGTTTAGTCCACAAAGGTAGCAATAGACAACGGCAGGTACAAGATGTATGTATACATTGTTTAGAAGACAAAAAATATCTTAATGTTGCATTTATTTCGAATTAAATCAATTGATTCTGTCTAATTTATTTTCCATCTTTAATGCCTGAAAATTTATTCATGCGAATAACGGATTAAGTTTAATATTTTATTTTATAGTAGTTATGTTTCAGAAGCATTGCAGACGTTTTATATATTTTAACTAGAAATGTATATACATGCACATATCGGAAACTTACGGCATAAAACCAGTTCTTTTCTAATTATGCCAGAATTGTTTCCAGTCGTTGTAAAGTTTTTTGTCACTGCACTAGAGGAATACTTTTAAGGGGAGTTGAAGCTATTAATTACACAACCCTAGCTTCACTATAGAAATAGAGTGCCTATTCCCTCTTAAGACTGAAAAGACACACACACCTTTCCCCCCCCCCGTTTCTTACTTCCTTAATCTCATTGAATCCCTATAACCTGCCACTAACTGTTAAATAACTTCTGACGCAAATATGATTAATTTAATATTGTTGGTTTCCTTTAATGCATTAACCTGCGAAATGTATTGTATATTTCGCAAACCTCTTCCCTCTGATAAGAATAACATTCTTCAAAACTCAATGAAATAAAGCTTGTCGGATAATTAAAATTTTGTATATCTTCCTTACAGGTTTATGTTATGTAAATAAATTTCCAATAAGATTTTACACACGCATGTATATATATATATATATATATATATATATATATATATATATATATATATACACACACACACACACTGACCACTACTGTGCCTACTGTGTGATCAGTTACCCTCTTACGTTAGGCTATAAGCTTCAAACGGGGCCGATGACAATTGCAGAATATAAACAAGCCGTATTTACCCCTAAATCTATGACAACCAGATAAATGAAATCTGGGTAATCCTAAAAAAAATACAGTAATGTATAGCATTTCAATAAAATAATTTAAAATAAATAACATTCGATCGACTAATTTTTATTATTAACATGCGACACATGCAATGTATTTATATAATCGTGTCACCCTGCACGAAACACTAGTGTCTGTAAGTATATATAAATTATAGTCATAATTTATTTACTTATATATACGTAAATAAAGTAAATAAATTATTAATATAATAATGTTTATATGCTTACAGACACTAGTGTTTCATCCTTTTGGGAATTATCAATGAAGGGTGACACTAATATATATATATATATATATATATATATATATATATATATATATATATATATATATATATATATATGCGTTAAGACGATTAATCGGCGATCGGAAAAATCGAAACTTTTAGGGGTATTGGAATCGGTATAGGAAAAGATTTGTGCCTATTTCCCGATGCCAAAACGATATTTATTTAATTTGATTTAGTTTTAAAAACAATCTTCCACTGTTAGTACTAATGATAAAATAATTATTAATGGATTTGAAACTATTAATGAGACTAAAATCTAGACATCATCCTCCACAAATGCATTTTTACGCTTAAAAAATATCTGCAAATTTAACGTGTTTTTACGGTAATCGAGAAAAATAACTCTGGAGTTAAATAGTTAGAGACGTATAGAGTCGGAATCTGAAATTGTATTGGAATCAGGAAAAATATTGGAATCGTGCCATCACTAATATATATATATATGAGAGAGAGATTATTCTAGTCATCTATGACCTAAACACATGAAGTTTGCAACGGCTTAATTAGAAGTTAGAGTTCTGTCAGGGCGCCGATTTTGCTCTTGCATAAATTTAGAAAAGTCAAGGTCATGCCTTGACATTCAAAGTATCCCATCCGTGCTGATTTCTCACAAATGTTCCCATCCCTTTTTCCTTCTCTGAAAGTACACCTCTGATCCCCTCCCCCTTCTCGGAAAGACATTTAACTTGATCTGGTGTCACATTTCAATCTCGTGTGGAGGCAGTTAATAACACATATACATAAAACGCGTGGACATATATAATGGATGTAAGTATTTGACACTTGTGCTTTTTAAGTTTGAAAGACATTTTTATTTTTAAAGGATTTCAAGGGCAGAAAATTTACGTTTTTAAAGTTTATAACTTAATAATTTTGATGTATTAGGAAAATTTTATTTTGTAAAATTGCGTATTTGAATTCATAAATTTTTATATAATGACCATTTTTATTGATTTCAATTTTTCTACAGAGACTGTTTATTACAAAGTTCCCTAAGATTAAAAGTCATAAATTTTCCCAAAAAGTCACTTTTTAAGTCGTATCTACAAAAAAAAAATAAAAATAAAATAAATAAAATAAAAAAATAAAGAAAAAAGTAGTCTATCTACAATTTTAATTATTTTATAAAAACCTAAAATTCAATTCAATAAATGTTCATAATGTTTTATCTTGTGTTACTGTTAATTTAGTGCATTTATTTTGGCTGTATCAACATGTTAGCGAAACTGACTCTTTAAATTGTCTCCCATTGAATTTCTTCAAAGATGAAAACAAAAAGAATTGTCTTCCACTCTAAAATGCACAACTACCAAATATTCTCCGAAGTTCCAGGTGGAATATTTCCAGTTATACGCAAGGCCATTTCCAACATCAGCGTTCATATCTCTGCGTGACGTCAGTAGACGAAAAACCCGTAACGAATAAACAAACAGTGGTCATGTTTACCGATACGGACTGTACGATCAGGCAATTCAAGTCTTGTTGGTTTTGTAGCATTTATTTTAAATAACCAAGAATAAATATATTAATCAATATTTCTATCAAACCAGAATGGGTAAGTAAAATAAATCTATATATAGGAACTATGACTAAAAAAAAAAAAAAAAAAAAATACAAATATTTACACAAAATTTATCTCCGATGACTATTATAAAATAAGTAAATCGATCGATCGTAGGCGACGCCGACCCGAAGGTTTCTTTGCTTGACAACACCATCGAAATATAGTGAACCAGAGGCAAACACTATATTTTTACGCCAAATGATTCTATACACAGGAGGAACGAGCCATGTGTTTTATGTTTTTACTCTTGCGTAAAGAAATGTTTCTATTGTATCTCACTTATTTAAAATCAATATTTTATGAATTAGATGCAATTTAGTCGTGCCCTCTTGTAGAATTTACAAATGAATGTGCCAACGCTACTCAATGTGTTTAGAACATATATTAAAATTTGTTTCACTGAGGAAGGTCGCGGTAACGGCCGAAAAGATTGGAAAACACACACACACACACACACACACACATATATATATATTCGTATAACATTACTCGCTAAGAATTAATATATATCCGTACGCACTTCATAGTGATTAAATTATTAGGTTGTTATACAAAGTAATAATGAATACCATAACTTCATATTAAATAATGATATTTTGTATTTATGGCAGTTATTAAAAGCTTCGGTTTATTTACTTATTTTACTTAGTTTGTTTACTTATTTATCTTTCTTATTATTTCGCCGCTAACTTATAAAAAAAGAAATTAAATAAAAAGAAAAGTGATTTGTTCACTCCTTTTTGAGAAAAATATTTTTCTAACGGGTTTAATTCAACCAGGCCGTTATTTACTTAGATCTTTTAGTTAGGATACAAATACTTTAAAATATTAAACTATTTTCACAGGAGAGCATTCTATCAATCATATATATATTTGTTCACGCGAGTTTTCTCGTCTCTACAACTCACCAGTGCAACTAAACCTAGTGCAATTTAAAACCGTGATCGGTAGCAAGTAATCTACCAACTGACCCAGGAACCTCCATGTGATAGTTGAAGAAATTGTATCGCATTATAAAGTGTTATTATAGTATATATTATATTTGCGATATTTATGATTAGAAAGTATTCAATTATATTTATGGGAGAGCACTTTCTTCCGTCGGACTGCTCAGTAAAATCTAGATTTATTGCAAAGTCTTAGATACGACGCAAAAAGTGTTTCGTGATAACTATGTACATTATATAATAGTAAACACAACCAAACAAGTACATTTAGAAAACATTTAAATATCATGGGGAATATTCATAAAATATCAACAAATGGAAAATATAAAATTACTTAATATCTGCGCTTTGAAATTAATCTGATACGAGACACAGCAAAAGATTAAATACATTAATTACTGAAATCAAAACAACGTTAACGCAATAACGAACTGGGTGGATAGATCGATTTAAAAACAGTTGTTTAGGTATATAATGTAAAATAAAAAATGTGGATATAATATATATATGTATATATATATATATATATATATACACTAGCAGGGGTGCCCGGCGTTGCTCGGGTGTGTGGAGGTGTATGCTGTGCAAAAAAAAGCAAAAAAAAAAACAAAAAAAAAAATGGTTAATTTTTTAAAACTTTGACCCCTATTATGACCCCTTAAAATTTATTGTTTCGGGCTCAAATCACTTTATTAAGTTAGATCCAGGTTCAAGGAACCTATATCTAAAATTTCAAGTGTCTAGACCCAAAATTGTCGGAGGAGTTTGGTAGAGTTCTTAAAGGTCAAATCGTTGAAATTTGACCCCTTAACAGCCAAATTTCTGGGTGACACCCGTCACATCGATTTTCCCAAATCACAGTACCCGGTATTTCAAATTTCGAGTCTATAGACTAAAAATTGACAGAGTTATTGCGTAGGGAAATGTACACAGACAGACATACACGTTCACTTATATATATATATATATATATATATATATATATATATATATATATATACAGGGTGGCCGAAAAGTCCCAGGACACTCTATTTTTAATATTTTAATGCTGTTAAATATGATGAAATTGTGCAAGAACAACGAGGGCCAACATACTGATCCCCTAGACCACTAAATTACTCTAGTTGTTTTCTGCTTTGTTTCTAATAAAGTTCTCTTTTTTTGTTGAATATATATGTTTTCTGTGTGTTTAATTAAAAAATACTGTGTTTTAATAAAAATACATGTATAGTGTCCTGGGACTTTTCGGCCACCCTGTATATATGTATATTCATAGAAAATAACCGCCGAATTGAAATTAAAAATAAAGATATTAAGACAGAAATGTCTTCAACTTTAAAGTTTTTTTTTAAAGAGTAAAAAAAAAAAATCATACACATCGAAAGAAAGAGTAAAAAACGTCTCATGGAAATAGCAAAAAGGAATAAAAAAATTTAAAAAACCGTCGTTGTTAAAGTAAATTAAAAGTATTTATTGTTCGATCGATTTCCTTTAAATACTTTATTTCATTGTCTTGTACTTCTAGAAAATTAAGAGAAAAACAAGGAGTGCACAACAAGAATAAAAGTAAAAAAAAAGATGGAAATGTTGATAGAAGCAACATTACGGCTGTAATATTGAACGCGACTTACAAGACATATATAAGAGCCAAGTACGTCCAAGGATAGAGTATTGTTGCCACATCTGGGCGGGAGCTGCTAAAAACAGCCTATCCTGCCTTGACAGAGTACAAAATAGACTTCGTGGCTTGGTGGGGGGTGCCCTTTTCTCTGCCCTGCAACCTCTTTCCCACAGAAGAGACGTAGCGAGCCTTTGTTCTATCGTTATTTCCATGGCAAGTGCTCGTCTGAGCTCCATTCTCTGGTCCCCCCTCGCCAATCTTCTTCAAAAAACTAGCTGAAATCACCGTCGATAATTTTCCCCACTCCTTATCTGTGCCTAGATCAAAACGTGGATTCCATGAACAAAGCTTCTTTCTTGCACGCCTGTGGAACTCTGTTCCGCTTGCCTATTTCCCTCTCGACTTCAACCTGGATGTCTTCAAGTCCAACACAAACAAATTCCTGGTGAACCGCCCCCCTAAGTAATGATACCTTATCAATTCTCCAATACTATTGCTACACTATCCCATTGCTTACTGTACACACAATAACCCTTATCCCGAGTGGCAATTGGGACTTGATAAGTGGCGAACTATGCAAAAAAAAAAGAAAAAAAAAAGTGAATTATTGGCAGGATTATATTACTTTTTACCCTTAAATTTTCCTCCTTCTGACCACTAGTTGGAGTTTACAAATATGCACAGACGTTTTCATTTTCTTTCCGCTTTCCATACCAATTCATTACCCTTTTCTACTATTTGCCTTTGTTTAACTATTCAGAACTTCTGCTGAAAAGTTAAACGGACGGCATCATTTATTATGCGTTTCACTGAACTGTCGCTAGGTGGCGCTCTCGATCAAAGAATACTTAATTCCATTCACATTTTTTATTAATTTAAAAATTAAAATATATATAACTTTGCTGACCCATCAACAGGTGCCATAAAAAATTCAAACTATATTTTGTTACCGGGAAAATGTTTTCCTTTAATTCAAAAATGTTTCTATAATAAAAATCCAGTGTTGCTTTAATTCGAAATTTATTTTATTAAGATTATTTTTTCTTACGCAGACTTTAATATAATTATATATCGATACATTTTTTATAGAATAAATGTTTTGGTTTTCAAATATTTTTCCATTGGGGGGGGGCGATTGTTATTAATTTGCCGTGTTATTTGACCAAAAAGAAATTGGAATCATCGCCCCCTAACAATGGCGCAGTCCGTGTAATGTAAAGTGCCAACTTTTTTGTTTGCGACGTTCTCGATCGTGCTTATTTCTTTTCAACCTTACCGATTCAGAGATTATTTTATATAAGTATGAATATTTGTGCGAACAGTGACGAAGTATAACTTTTCTCGTTTATCTTTGATGGAAGAAATGCTGAATAAACCAGAGATACCTAAAATACACACACTGCAGCTATCAGAGCCGAATGAACTAGAAAGCCATTAAATCCAGAGCTACCTACATACATAAATGTTTATACTAAAACGTCTCCTTCTCTCAATAACACGGACTGAGATTATAAAGTTCAGAGATATCTGAACATTTTGGGCAGACCGATAAATGTCAAAGACTGGATATTTATACGAACATATTTTAGTAAGATTGTGGGCTCTCTCTCGCTCTCTCAAGATCCAGTTGACGCGAAATACAGTCTGTATAATACGTAGTTAACGACACCGATTAATACCTAGCTGTGTCAAGGTCGAATCCAGTTTGTTCCCCAGATAAACTTTAATAAAGCATACACTTGATCTTATGTCTCCCCTTCTGGAATGGAGGTTAATGAAATAACTTTTTCTGCTGCTTGTCCAAAAATACCCGATATATCAAAACAAAAATACATAAAAATCTTTAGGATTACCCGTAACAGAATGAAAATATTACATCCCAAAAATCACGGAAATTAATCAAGTATTTTTTTTATACAGAAAACCATTTTCTAGCGATGAATAGTAATTCTTAGGCAATGCAGTATACATATCGCAAGTTTGATTGTTGAGTTATCGCCCTTTGTTCTTTTAGATTGGTTTAAAATGGCTGAACAAACAGCAGTTTTTCTGTTAGTCATAAAATTGTATTTTCTTATTTAAAAATAGAACTACTTGATCAATTTACATTATTTCTTGAGTATATTTGTCCTTTCGTCATGGCTACGTGCATCACATAGATTTTTCTTTATTTTCATTTTCTTGATATAAAAGGGAATTCTGGACGATTTTCTCTGTTCTTTTTTTCGAAGAACTCGTGAAAGATATTCAAGATTTACAAATACAGTAGAAGCCGGGATACGGCATTAAAAATTAATAACAAAATGAAGTATAGTATATAATACACATATACACACAAATAACACCGTAAAGCGGGGCAAGTTCAAGTGTAATGCTGATGATCTCTCTTCATAATATCCCTGCAACTTTTGCCCCCTACTTCAAAGTGACACTGTACCTTGTTTGGGGTGAAAGGGTTGAATTAAAAAAAAAATAATAAAAAATAAAAAAAACAGGGTCCGGAAAAACATCGGATTCCACATAGTAACCTGAAAAACCGTATCATAGAGTCACCGTATCTCGGGGTTCTACTGTACAATTCTTATATTCCGCAGAAAAACCTCTCCAGAAGATATATATATATATATATATATATATATATATATATATATATATGAGAGAGAGAGAGAGAGTAATGCTCATCTCCCAAAAGACATATTTCCACTAACGTAATTAGCTACTATTAGGGCCCATGTCTAGAGATTACATTTATTTATTCTTCTGCATGTCAGTACAGTCAGAAGCAGGTAGTAGGGAGAGAATTCCAAAGTCTGAGGGAAGGCTTTCCGGCATTTAGAGACCTCTAGAGTGAAGGGGTGGATTTTGCTGCTAAACGGTTTTGTTGTGGAGCACTGGAGCAGGTACAAATGTAATTAGTCCGTGTAAAAAAATAGATTAAAAAAAAAAAAAAAAAAAACTTATCTTAGAGGAATAATTACGAGAAACGCTGGTTTATTAAGAAATAATTAGAAACACACTTTGTAAACTGCAAATAATAGTCATAAACTGTATTAAAAAAATGCTGCAGTTCTTACTAGACCTAAAAAAAAAAAATCACAGAAATGAAATATCATATTAAACTCCTCTTTCTCCAATTCCTTGCCCTCGATTTTATCTTTGCAGTCTTGAAGAACAAAGAACGGAGAACGGTGGAAGAAGAAGAAGAAGAAGAAGAAAGCAACCAAAGAAAGATAGAAGAGCGAAAGAGGGTCTAAAAGCAAATTCGGTTGGCAAACCAGCATGTTTAGCTCTGAGGTAGGGTTATGGTAACGCTGTCTTTTTAGTGTGGGAGGAGAGATTGAAAGAGACGGGCAGGGGTGGGGGAGCCGATCCACAGGCATCTCACCTCCTTACCCATCCTTTAAAAAAAAAAAAAAGGAGAGGAAAAACGTATCTGTTCCTATGAAAAGGCAACTTCTCACTCGGAGCTCATGGGCGACTCTTCACAAACGCCGCTCCTCTACCATTCTCTTTCCTGGGTCATCTCGAGTTACGAGATATACTCTTGAAAGATGCGTTATTTCTCTCCTACAGCGACTTTTTTCTTCGCTCTTTCCAAACTGCATATATTTCCCAGAACAAAAAAGACAGTAAACATTAAGGACAAAGAAATAAAGTAATTATCCTTTTAAATTATGAATCACCAACTGAACTAAGTGATCGACCCCGTTCAATATTGTTTGGCAAACGTTTTTGACGCCCTGATCAAATCTCCAAAGAAAATAAAATATATTTTATTTTATTGGTAAATGTTAAAGATCGCGGTCAGAGAAGAATTCGAGAAAAATTCTGTCTAGACGTTAAATATATTTTATGTAAAATATTATCTTATATTATTAATATTATAACAACATGGAGAAACGTTCGGAGTTAACATTCGAGTTTTGTTTTTAGATAAACACGACAACAGGTCAAATTAGGTGGGCATTCTGTTTTGATTGAGCTTATTCACATAAAGTTGACACATTAAACGCGTGGTTTCTTAATTTCATATTCATACTGAATGGATTTTGAATGGAAATAATTATTTAGTAATATTTTTAATAATATAAATTAATAAAATTTAACAAATGTTTCGCTGCTGCTCAACTATACATATTTCCCCAGGAGGCATGGTCCCACCCAGTAGTTCCTTACATCAAAGAGACAATATGCTTTGTTTTGGGAGAATGAAAGTTAAAATAAATACTGCTGAGAAAATTTTAAAGGTAGTTTGTTACTTATTCTTTTGTGACTGATTTGTGTTAAAAAATATAAGCATGTTAAATTCACTAAATACAGGTGCAATGAACAACGTAGCCATCTTTATTTAGGCAGTTATGTAAACAAAGATGACCACTTACTTCGCTCATATAAATTTAATGAACATAAAATGTTTATAATTTCTATTCTATTTAACGCAAATAAATCACACACAAGTAAACATTGTTTTTAACTAATTCCCCAACAGTTATTTCCTTTAAAATAATTTATGCCAGTAATTCAGTAATTGTTAAAGATTTAAAGCCAATAATATTTTGAAAATATTTCTATTCATTGACTAGTTTGGAATAAGTATTAGCTCGTGTACGCTCAATGTACAATGGCGGAAAAATTACCCTTCGTCAGTGTTCACACTAGTATTTATATAAATTCATAGAATTAATTTAATAATATAATCTGTCATACATTATCATTTGTTGTCATAAAAAAAAACATTAATCGTTGACGTTTTATTTAAAGTGGAGGATTTTTTCTGAATTCAGTTCAGAAGGTGGGGATTGTCTGACTTGCTACTTGTTTTCTCGCTTCCCATCAACACTTAAAATAAATTTGTCTAAGAGCATTTTTTTCTTTTACTTGCTAAATTTTGTTTATCAAAGTGGATTTATGTTTATTAAAAAAAAATACAGTCTGTATTCTAAAGTGGGACTCATTTAAAAAGAACGTAACGTAAAGTTTTTCCGTTTTTATTAATCAACGGGTTCATCTATTTTCTAAAAGTACATTTTTTTCTATTACAGCAAAATATCTTAAGTTACGAAACGAAAAACGATCTGGTGAAGATGATATCTAAAGACGATTCTTTCGTTCGGTATGAACAGTTTAGCATGGAATTCATATCTACACTTACAACTTAAATGCAGCGGAAAACAAAAAAAAAATAGTTTCTATGGTAACTAGCACGAGGATTTGTTTATATAAAACGTAATTTTGAAAAATTTAATATCAACATAAAATAAACTTTATAAAGCTGAAAGATGTCGGTCTCATCGTCGTAACAGTATATACCTTAGTTTCACACGTATTATAACGTAATGTGCTCCGACGAGCTGGCTGCACGTGCCCCCCAACCCCAAGTAGGAAATTTCTACCTATAGATTTCTCGCCGCACTAGAAGTCTTTTTTATGAATATATATATATATATATATATATATATATATATGTGTGTGTAAAGAGAGGTTTTAAATGAAATTTTGTATAATACTGTAAACCTAAAGTCCATATAAATATTATTATCAATATTTATAAAACAATACAAACCAGATAAGGAAATCTCAATATACGAGATTAAGCAATAATATAAATGAAAATTCTAGATTAGATCGTATGTGAATTTACAAACAAAATAAGTTGTTTAAACAAGGATACAGCAAAAGTAATTTTTTTCAGTTAATCTATGGATTTTCCATGAATGCCTCATTCATCTCATCGGAGGAAATGATTATATATATATATATATATATATATATATATATATATTCCACAAGATTAGAAACATAGGAAAATTTGGAAAACAAACAAACTTGTTGCAATCAAAATATATATTTCATACCTATCTAAGTTTATATTTATTTTTACTGAACTACAAATAAATTCAGAAAACTTTAGATTTAACTAGAAAAATATGAAAAGATAACAATCAGATCCAATGAAAATGAATTTATATATACTTTTTAAAAATAATAAATAAATAAAAATGTTATATACGTCCAAATTAAAAAGGGCGACTTTCTAAGTAGATAAAAAAAATGAGCTCCGAGGAGGCGGAGCCAATATTAACCGCTTGATTGTATCGCTTGAAAAAACAACAATAATGTATGTATATATATATATATATATATATATTATATATATATATTCAGCATTTACCACGAAAATTGAAAAATAAAATTCAATTAATTTCATTACTGTTTTTTAATAAAAAAAATATTTCTATTACTTTTTATACAACTTTACTAGTTTATTTTGGAAGTATAATATATAAAGAAAATAAACAGCCCACTTTTAAGAGAAATTACGAGTTTTTTTTTATACTTTATTCGCAGTTTTGTGTTAGGGGTATCAAAAAATACTGCAACTACGCTGTGCCACAGCGTAGTTGCAGTATTTTTTGATACCCCTAACACAAAACTGCGAATAAAGTATAAAAAAAAAACTCGTAATTTCTCTTAAAAGTGGGCTGTTTATTTTCTTTATATATTATACTTCCAAAATAAACTAGTAAAGTTGTATAAAAAGTAATAGAAATATTTTTTTTATTAAAAAACAGTAATGAAATTAATTGAATTTTATTTTTCAATTTTTAAACTTTAAAAATCTATCAAATTTTTTCTATTGATTCTATTTTTACGATATTTTCAGGGGCAATGTGAAATTTTATGCTCTTTCCAATAAACCGAATATATTTTAGACAAACAATTCTTTTTTTAATTAACGCCCCCCTTATTTTGAAATGTCTATTAAAAAGTAAATAATTACTTTTATAGTTTTATAGATCACAAATGTAAGATAAAAGATCAATAAATAATATATTCAAATTTAAAAACAAAGAAAGTAATGTTTTTTTAGAATTTTACCTGTAAAGTCCGAAGTTTAAAACCCTTTTTTTTTTAAATCACGTTATTTTTTTTTAATGAAGCCTTGGTCCTTGCTCCTTTAATTGAAACAAAAAATTAGGGCTTGAATTACATTTTTCGAGTAGTTATAAGCTTGGATAAACAAGGGGTCGAATTATTGAATATTTTTCACAAAGTTTCTGACACACCTACCACAGCGTCGACAGCGATGATCGATACTCGAGTAAAGTTTAGTAGTAATATACAAATACACTTATGGCATTCAGCCTGATGATTTCCATCGGAATTAAAACACATTCTGTGTATTTCTCTTGCTACAAGTATAGTTTAAAATCATACACATACATATATTATTCTAGACTAGCAGGAGGGGCACCCGACGTGCCGGCCATAAAATACGCTTAAATATACTTAAATTCATGCAGATTTCGTATTTATTAAAACAGAGCCAATTCTAAATTTATTATTATATTGTACTTAATACATAATAATGGTTCCGAAAATAATTTTTAAAAAATGACTTGGGTACCATTAACTAGAATCGAAACCAAAAGTTTCGAGTCCAACCGCATTCTCTACAGTTTAAGCTGACCCGAAAGACAAAGTTAATATTAGACCAGTTTTAGCTATGATTAGTTTTACGTATGTGCAAACTAATACAAAATTTTCGGCATGTTGAAACGAACCTTTTGCATTTCAACTTGTCGACTTCTGTACGCGTTATTCATCCATCCAAACAAAGATTTTACTAGTTATAAACCATACCTCGTGTATGGTTACTATTTCCCGTAAATTAAAGTGTTACGTGACTAGTAGTGTGGTTTATCCACTTACACACACACACACATCTGTTTTATTTATATAAGTATAATTCTACATTTTTTACAATGAGTAAAAAAAAAAAAAAATAAATCCATAAGGAGCTACACAGATATTTCGATAGAAAACACGTCTTCACTGAATAAAACTTAAAGCAACCTAAAAGGATGTAAAAATATAAAACGATTAAAAATCTAGAGTAAATTTTTGTTAACTTTTTTTTTTTGTAAATCTGTATTTTTCTCACCTGCCATTTAAGTGAATTTATCACATGTTCGCTGGATATTACATATGTAGCTTAACAAATAAAATAGTTATTGGGCTTATCAACGTAAAAATGTTCAAATTACGAGGGACGTTCCTGAAGTAATGCCTCCTATTTACATTCCGCCCAAATGGATCAGAGGGGATTGCAAATTGCATGGTTACGATGACTGAAATAATACCTCCTATTTATATTCTGCCAACAATATACAAAATACTGTTAGAATCCCAGCCAATAAATGTTTCCGCGAGATTTACCGGGTGAGTTTCTATCAATATTTTTATGTCGAGACTTCAAAATTACAAGAGATATCACACGCCACACGGCCATTTTTTCTTGTGCTTATGTTATTTTTTTTTATACATGAAGGTCACCACTTATCAAGACCCAGAAGCCACTCGGGGATAAGGCATAGTATCGTAGTAATAGTATTGGAGATTTGATAAAGTGTCATGACTTAAGGGGGCGTTTTATCAGGAATCATGCTCGACACTATCTGCTTTTTCAAACCAAATTGCACATTAATTAAGCACACTATTCAGCTATGTAGAAGAGCAATTTATCTTACTTTTGGTAACATTTATATGTTGCATATTTTTTTTTAAAACCACTTTTTCGAATCTCTGGATTATAAAAAACAACAAAGTTGGTTTATAATGCGTGTGTGTGCGGGGTGGGAGTGGGGATCCAACTCTCTCAAAGAGACGTCTTTGAAAAAGTATAGAGAAAACTCAAGTGTAGAATCAGAACAGTCATTACATTTTGTTGTTATCCAAAAACGCTTTAAAAAAATTATTGCTATTCCACAGTGAAAAGATTGGAAAATAGCATTGAAAAGTCAATGTTCTTGAGGAGTACTCTGACCTAAAAAATGCCTGGCCAGCCGGTCGACATTCTCCGGTAGAGGTGCCTCGCGTGATTAGTGATATACTAACACCTCAAAAGAAGCCTAGAACTGCACAGGACTACTTATACACCATAATCATCAGAGTAGAAATCATGATAGGAATGGTCTAACTGTTGATTTGTAGTCCGAGATGTAAACTCCCTGGCGAGGGCTACATTTTAAACGGCAGTGTTGATTGTTTTTAACGTAGTATTACGACAATAAAAACAAAGTTGTATGTCGGTGGCATGTTCATTCGATCCAGAGTATTAGAGATAAATTGGTATTTTTTTACTTGCCCACAAAAGCAAAATGTGACACAAATTAGTTTTTAATATGGGGGAAACCAACTCTCCCAAACGAGGCACTCTGAAAGTAGGCAAAAATAATTAAAATATTCCTTAGTTTCTGGGTTCCCCCTACATTGACTAAGGACAAATCAACATATGTGTAGAATCAGAGCAGATACTACACTGTTATCTTAGCACTGGAGAAATAAAATATGCAGTTTCAGAGTTACATCACTTCTTAATCCTCCCCATTGAATCAAATGGACAGTGGCCGGTCACTTCCTGAAAATGTTTTCAGATCCACTCCCTGAAAACAGCAGGATTCAGATGAGTTTTTTTTTTGTTTTTTTTTGGCATTTGTTCGTACGTCATTGACCATTGAAAGGCGCCGAACTCCCCCACTATAAACTGACCCTCTTAACGCATCTATTAAAACTGACCCCACAGAGAGTCGGTCAGTTAAGGGGATAGATGTAGAAAATTACTTTCCAGTCCTAGCTTGACCTTTAGGCCGGAATCAGCATCGAATTAATCCCCCTCCCATCTACACACACAACTTTTTAAACAGGATAAACAAACCGACAGGCAAGAATGATATGGGTCAGGGAAGAATAGACCTACCGTTCAAATCAGAAAATCCCAATTGCACTAAGAACAAGTAGGGGTCAGAGTTAGTCTATTATCTGACGCCTGGAGGCGTGTCGGAAGGTAAGGATTGAAGCGACAAGGAGTCGTCCTAATCTAATCTTGACCTCGTGTCAAAGCGTTTCTCCATGTTAAACAAAACCAAAGGAAATATTCCAGAAACAGCCCTGGCTATATCTAAAGATTTTAGTTTTGTGAAGAAAATTTTAAATAAAGTTAAAAGTTGTTTAGCTAAACTTACAATCACTCTACAATAAACGAAATAAAAACTTACTAATGATAGCCTCAAATTTTATGGAAAATTTTCAGTAGCGGCTTTGCTATACATTATTGCTCCTAAGCAATGAAAATCCATCATTAGATACTCGGTGTTCTTTTATACTCTCTCATATATATATATATATATATATATATATATACACTGTCACGAGAAAAAACGTGCAGGGAAAGCAAATAGCAAATCAGACAACCTCCACCATCTGTAATAAAATCGAAAAGAAATCCAACACCAGATTTTCATTTTTCAATTCTTTCATTTCTTTGTAGTTTGATTACAAGTTCGAGGTGTTTTTTTCCTGTCTTATTCTAGTTTTTTTTCACATCACCAATTGCTAAGAAGATTAGTAAAAAGCATAGTTTCTGCCCGCCATCATTTGACGTAGGGTATTTACTCTCTCATATATAACAATACAGTCTAGGTGCCACAGGGCTTATGAAGAAGAACCTGAAGTCCTACCTAACTAATATTCCTGGTGAACCAAGTGCAAAAGAGATCCAGACAATTGCACTTAAGGGAACAGAGAGGATACTAAAAAGAACTCTCGGTTGGTTTTAATAAAAAGCAGGGCAATGTTGGCAGCTGGTTTGGCTACCCCATACCCAGCATTACAATCTTCAAAAGGAAGAAACAAAATCGAAAAGATGTAAAAGAAACTGTACCTACGAATTAGAAAATTCTGTTTACAATAGGAACACAGACACATACATACATACCCGAGTGTATAATCCCGGTCAAATAGAACACTATTTTAGAGAAGACGTGTTTATTAAGTTTATACCATTATTAAAAAAAAAAAGTCTTGTAATTATGTACAGGGATGGAAACAGAACCCACACTCCTGCCCATCGATATGATTTTTGAAATATACCAACAAATAGCTTCGGCTATTTTATTTACAAAAGAAGCATTATTCTCTTCTCTAATAAAAACCAATGTGTCATATATAATTGGAATTTTTAAATATCCTTTAGGTTCTTATAAATTTTCATATAAACTTTAGTTTTCTAAGTTATGCGCAAAATTCACGGATTTCCTATGAATATTATTTTGCTAAGTACATTTCGCCTGTGGTTATGTAGTTTTAATTAAAACTCCATGGAATAAAGGGAAAAAGCTGAAAATATTTGTATAATTTTGTCGAATAATAAATTTGTAAATTTTTAATTTACAGAATTTAATTCCAAATTCTTATATACATACGTATTCCAAACAAAGCAATAAATAAATAAACAAAGCAACTTACTATTGAAAAAAAATACAGCTATTGTAATCGAGCCAGTTCTATAGGCGTAATTTGGATGGGGAGTTGAGCAGTAAGTTGATCATATTTTGCTCTCCGCATGTTGACACGATTGAAGAAACAGAAGGAGAGTCAAAATGCAAGCGGTTCGAAGGAAATCGTCAAAGTAGAGTGCATTCTGCCATCTATGGATGTCTAGAAAGACATGGGAGTTTGCGGCTCGTCTGATGGTGAATATTTTACAGTTCTCAGATAAGCTGAATCACAATCATATAAACATTTCCGGTCTTTGAAGTATGCGTGACTATGTTTTTTAAGGAAATCATCATAGCCAAGGCATGAATCCATACGATATGCAGAGCTAAACATACTACTTAAACGAAACCAAAACAAAACAAATAATCGAACATAAGTATTAGATGGATAGATTCCGTGCAGAAAACAACTTTTACCCTTAAAAGAAATATTATTCATGGAATGTAAGGAGTAAAGGACATAATATTTAAGGAGTATCAACGAGATCTATATTTACTTTTAACAAAGGCTTAACTCTCGCTTCCCTTATTTTTTCTGTAGTGATCATATTCCATGAGCGATATTTCTGATAAAGAGGGAAGAACTGCTGTTATCTTGGTCAGAATCTGTTCAATGTTACATTTATTGTTGGTAAGTTTTTATCCTTGAAGAACTATTTTTAGCTCCTTACAGCAAGTGGATTCATGTATTGTCTGAAGCGATTTCCATGAGAAAAATACTGGTAAAAATGCAGCCGAATAGGCGCCGTTTGGTAGTCTCTACCTTCGCACATGACAAGCGAAAAATGTGTCAGATGTGGAACCGCAAATCGATAAATTAAAAGTGACAATATTCGTCACCTTTTTTGCGTGTTCTGTGCCAAACCTTTCTCGACTTTGCATGAAACCGTTGTGCCTTGCTGCTCTCATTGTCTAAGGTGAAATCTACGATCCTGCAGGTTAAAGAATAGCTGGGAAGAGGACTTCATGCAGATAAAACAATTTTGGGTAATGATCTTAGCGAGATATATGCAAAAGTCCAACACCAACAGCAGAAAGACACATTGATAAGAGAAGTAGTGGCATACGTTTATATAGAATTTATCTTTCAGATCGGATCCTGAGTTTCGGGTTTTAATAGAAGAATAGAGGGAACTAATGGTAGTTAAGTGGCTAACGATACGGACTGAAAACCAAAGTGTACCAAGTTCGAATTCAGGTTGTTTCATAAGCTTCCACTTACGATGTTGGCAATCTTCACGTGGCCCATCCCATAAATATATCTTTCTAGAAAGAAATCTAACTAAAAATACACAAGGGAAACGAATGCCAACAGTAGAATCATCTGATTTATACAAAATGAATAAATAGAATGAATAAAAGGCATGTGCTGTTCTTTTATCAAATTCTTAACGCAATAATAACACCAATAGTATGTAGAAAAACATGTGTTTGACTCCGTTTAAGGATCATGCGAAAAGTGCCAAAATCGGTTTTAATGTGCATAATTTTCAGTTCTCAAAAGAGAACATTCTCTTTTGGAACAGAAATAAAATTTGTTTCAGTCTAGGTGGCCCTTTTTTCTCTCTCCGACTCAGAGAAAAACAGGTACTACACTTTTAATTATTACCCCCCCACACACACACAAAAAAAATCAGTTTCGTTTACAAATTAGGTAAGAGGCTATTCAACTCATATGTGAAGAGGGGACGGTGATTATCCTCTATCCTCCGCTTTACTCTTATGTATCCCAAACAAGGCATAGTGCCATTTGAACGTAAAGGCCTACTACAGGAACACTATGTGGGGAATTGGGCAGCGAGATGTCTGTTCACATTACACTTGAACTTCTGGATGTCAGTACAGTCAGATAAGTAGGGGACAAAATGTTGGGATCGGATTTTGTTGCTTGTCGGGTTAGTAGAGTGTATTTACATCGAAGGAATACAAGTGCTATGCATTCGTCAGAACACATTCTATTAAAATACTTGTAATACAGGCACATGAATGCAACATTTCGGCGATGGGACAGGAGTTGGTGTTTAGTTGATAGTGCAGGTCCTATTAGGTTGGAGATACTTTGTTGGACTGTCTAAAAGACAGAAACTAGTAGATGTTGACCTATTAGTGATTCACATGGTGACTCATTAATGGTCCAATATATTGAACCAATAACGGTCCAATATATTGGATCATTAATGGACCAATATAATGAACCATTAATGATCCAATATATTGAACCATTAATGGTCAAATATATTGAACCATTAATGGTCCAATATATTGAACCATTAATGGTCCAATATATTGAACCATTAATGGTCCAATATATTGAACCATTAATGGTCAAATATATTGAACCATTATGTCCTTTTTGTTCTTTCACTAATTCTCCATCAGTTTCTTTTCAGCAGTCACTATAGTGCCACATTTATTCTATTCCCAATTATTTAATGTTATATTGACACTAAATTTCACCTCAGCAGTAATACCTGATCAAGTGTGCAGAGTACATGGAATCAATTTTTAATACGAGATAAAAAAAAATGGTGCTAAACTATTTAAATAGAGTATGGTATGTATACTGTTCTACGAGTTTGTGTCAGAATTATGTGCGTCTCCTGACAGACTTTAATTTTACCGAACAGCTGTTTTCTTTGTACGTGTTACCTACTTATATATGAGAAGCACTTTGTATCTGTGTGTATATCTGTGTTTTCGAATTAATTCCCTATTAAATCTGAAACGGCTAGGCCGATTTTGAAATTTCACACAAATATACTTAGACAGGTTTAGTATCGGAATGCCCCCGATAAGTATTGAGAATAGATAATCAAAAAATATCTGAAAAGATATCTCCAGTGAATACCCTAAATTATGTAATAGATGTACTGAAACTAAAGCTGCCTTCAGGACTGCCAGCAACCACTGTAAAAGAGTAATAAAAAATGCAAGAGAGCTATATGCTCAGTCCGTTAAATCCAAAGTAGCTGAGCAGCGGCTTGGTTCCCACCAGTTTTGGCAAAAAGCAAACAAGACCCTAAACAGATGCGTGCATTCTATCCCAACCATCATCAATGGACCTGAGGTCATCTCGTCAACATCAGACAAGGTTCAGCTATTTGCCAAGAACTTTGCAGCTATTTCTACCCCCTGCGACGAAGGTCATCAACTCCCCATATTTCCTCCTACAGACAACACTATCCAACATAAATATCTGTGCCCGAGGTCGCCAACTAATCAAAAACCTTGATTCCAGTAAAGCAACTGTCCCAGATGGCATTCCAATTATAGTGTTGAAAAGGCTTCGACCAGAACTTGGCCCCATACTTACAAAACTGTTTAAGCATTACCTTAAGGAGAAGTGCTTTCTAGCACCCTGGAAAACCTCGTCAGTATGCCCTGTATTTAAGAACTCAGGTGATAAGTAATCTCCCTCTCAGTACAGACCAATAAGTCTCTTGTGTGTCATGAGTAAGTTACTGGAATCCATATTAAATAAAGAAGTAGTCAACCACCTCAGAAGAAATAACCTCCTTAGTGACATGCAATATGGTTTCCGTTCTGCTAGATCTACAGCTGATGTGCTAACAATTATATCCCATAGGATTAGTAAATCTCTCGACAAAGGCTTCCTTTCCAGGGCAATTGCTCTTGACATATCCAAGGCCTTCATTAAGGTTTGGCATAAGGGCCTACTTCACAAGATTTCCAGCTACGGTATAACTCTCTTCCTGATCTACATCAATGATCTCCCAAAACACATACTTAAATCATTCGTTGACATCTATGCTGATGACACAACCATCTACGGAAACACATCAAAGGCAAAGCTCTCTGATTCCCTCTCCTATGATCTAGAGCGGGTGGTTCAGTGGGGGAAGAGATGGCTGGTTACTTTTAATGCATCTAAAATCAAGCTCCTAACGTTACATCATCAACGCTCTGTTCCTCATCTAGCATCAATTGAAATGGATGGCTCTCCTCTTGGGGAGGCTTCATGTTTTGACAAGCTCCTGGGTTTGACCTTTACTCCTGATTTGAAATGGAACACGTATATCAAGTCTGTTGCCCGGGCCGCTGGGAAAACGGTGGGATCCTTCTACCGCTCCAAAAGATATCTCGCTACTGATGCAATTCTCTATCTCTATAAAAGCCAAGTACGTCCAAAGATGGAGTACTGCTGTCACATTTTGGCTGGAGCTTCAAAAAACAGCCTATCCTGCCTTGACAGAGTACAAAATAGACTTCGTGGCTTAGTGGGGGGATGTTCTCTTCTCTTTCCTGCAACCTCTCTCCCACAGAAGGGACGTTGCGAGCCTGTCTTTGTTTTATCGTTATTTTCATGACAAGTGCTCGCCCGAGCTCCAATCTTTGGTCCCCCCCCTCGCCAATCCTTCATGATAAACACCCGTCTAGCTAAAAACACTGTCAGTAATTTTCCCCCACACTTTATCTGTGCCTAAATCAAAACGTAGATTCCATGAACATAGCTATTTTCTGTGGAATTCTCTTCCGTTTGCCTGTTTCCCACCGGGCTACAACTTGGACTTTTTCAAGTCCAACATAAACAAATTCCTGATTAATCGCCCCCCCCTTAAGTAAGACGCTTTATCAAATCTCCAATACCAACTATTACTACGATATTATCCCATTGATTATTGTACACAAAATAACCCTTATCCACGAGTGGCTTCCGGGCCTTGTTAAGTGGTGATCCCCATATAAAAAAAAATCAAAAAAATCTGAAAAGGAACAATTCGATTTTGATTAAAGTTAACACCCGTATGCAACCTAACATTACAAGGGCATGTGAAATTGTATCAGTGCACAAGAAAAACGACCCGGCATGTGAAACTAGCAGTAGGTTCTTTGATACGACCAGGGCGCTTTCGAAATGAATGTTTATGTTCAGTGCACAACTGAAACATGATACTTTACCTTTGCATTTTAAACTTTACAGTTATTATATAAAAATCAATAGTAGGTTCTCTACAATGTAAAAAAATAATTACAAATAAAATGTTCGCTAATGGATTATACTTATATTTAAAATCCAAAAACTTAGCAAAAACGTTTTAAAATACATTAAACGAAATACAGTTTTCCTTAGTAACAACAACGTAAAAAAAAAAAAAAACAAACAAAAAAACCCCCGGCTCTTCCAACTTTTCATGCATGTGCAATGAAGGTTTATATGAACATTTGGAAGATGTAATGATCTCGGCTGTAACTTGTAAATTAACGAACCGGAACATTCTAATACGCAAGTACATAAAAATAAAATAAGATACGAACTTCATGAAAATAGTTTCAAATTAGAAAATGGTTCCCCATTATTTTCAAGTGTCCAGTTAAATGTTAGGTTTTAGCAATGGTTAATACTACTTCAAATAATACCTTGTCTTTTAATCTACGTACATATACATGCAGGTGTGTATTTATCATTACGTAGGAGTATAATAGGTCTAACAAGTTATCTCTCGTAATAAAAAAAAAAAAAAACTGAACGTCAGTATTTTTGGTTCACGAATATGTGCGGGGTCGGGGTAGGTTCGTACGTTTTTAGAATAATTCGCAGCAAGTAAATCTTTCTGGAGAAATTATCAGTAAAATCATAGCAATAATAACGTAAGTTAAATGTATACTTTAAACAAAGACACGGAGACTGGAAGAAAGACAAAAGATGCGAACGTTCATTGATGCATAATTCGATCAACAATAGTTTTTTTTATCATCGCAAAAACCGTTAAATTGATAATTTCTTGTCAAAAGATAAATTTTAATTAAAATCGTCTAAAGTACGCATTTAAACAAGTATTTTTTTTTGTAAACCGAGAAACGTAAGCCGTTTCTCGAAACCAAAGTTTTGTCCACATGTGTGTGTGTATATATATATATATATATATATATATATATATATATTATATATATATATATATACACACACACACATATACATGTTATATGTATCCACATTTGTCCTAAAGAACGTACCTGTTTGAATTCCACGTGGTTTTGCACCGAGGTAAGCTAAATTGACGTTTGCTTTTCGACCATCTATGATTGGATTTGGATCCTTACATGCCCGCTCAGCGGCATCTTTGGTAGCCATAGTTACCTGGAAATTAAACATAATCGGAATTTAAATGATAATATTTAACATATCGTTTGTACATGTGGTAAAAATATGGACAAATAGGAACATTCAGAGATTTTAGTCACATAAAACGAAAGAAAAACAAAGAATACAATCATAAATCTAAAGAGTAGTGAAATTTGGAGAAGGAAATAGCATGGAGAGTGTGACGAACAAGATTAAATGGCATTTACTTCAGCAATATTAGACATTAAGTTTAACATGAAATGGGGTAACTGCTTATTCTAATTTACCCTCGACTACCAGTCTGCATTCATCGTAGAGACCTCTGAAGGAAGCGACTAGCAATAAGGCAATTCTCCCCTATACAAAAAAAAAAAAAAAAAAAAAAAAATGCTTGAGGGGATAATTCTCTCAAATCAAGCTTCGTATATTAACCAAAGTTCAGATGCCTGAGTAAGCCATCGGCGATGGTGGTGGTCAGACTTTTTCCCTTAAATATATCAGTGTTTACCCCTGTGACAGGTGAGCTAAAATAAACCCCGAGAATTGGAAACTCGATCGCTTAATTCCATACAGACATGGGATATATACAAGTTTCTCTAATAGCTTACAGAAAAAGAGAGTTCTCTTAATTCCTTATATCTCGCGTTCCTCACTCACACCAATGTGTGGCTGGATGTTACAGAAAGAGAAGATAGACGTTTGTACATTTTGTTAATAAATTCTTTCTATTAAACAGTTTTTAAAAAAGTCTAAACGAGGGGGGGGAAAACGTAAGCATTCATATAACTATGAAGTAAATCCTTTAAAAAGCTCTAAGAAATATATTCATGGTTTTACGAGATTAAATAAAATTAACAAACATTAAAAAGAAGTTTATTACTAAAACGAGGTTTCAAATTTCCACACCGGTTAACTCACTTTTATAGGTACAGGTACACACGCGCATATTTATATACTAAAAATATAAAAATATAGAAGTTTATGAATTTTTGTATTTTATTGCATGGTCGTTGGGGTGTAGGAGGACTACAATCTTGAGTATATAAACACACACACACACACACACACACACACACACACACACGTGTGTGTTTTTGTGTATTTGGTATAATTTTTTTTAGTCATACCAACATTCTTTGGATACACATTTTCAATCATATTTCGGCCAAAGCTAAAACTAGTCGAACCACGTTGAGCCGTACAGCCCGTACACATTTAACCTCGAAGATGTCTCGGCATTAAGCGTAGCCAAATAATATTTGTATAAATAAAAAGGCCACGGTGCTAATGCACTTACTGATCCGCGTTATTTTTTAATCCTATTTCCAAGTTTAATTAAAGTTTTAGGATATGTTTTTTTTTATTCAGTTGTAAGGTTAAACTACAGAATAGGTACAAAACACCCTCCCCATGTTAAGAATGGCTTTTTAAATAACGTTATTATTTCAGCACGGATCAATAAGTGCACTAGTACCAAAGCCGCTTTATTAATTATTGAGCATTTTTATAATTCAAAGTAAAGATTTTACTGGATACCTTGGTGATAAATTTAACTGGATAAGTGTGTGTGTGTATATATATATAGATATATATAATTAGAAAAATTATATCATTAGGCAACCAGATGTATTAGAGAGCTTACTCAACGCATATTAAAAAATAACTCTGATGTTACTACATTTATTATATTCGGAGTTAATTTAGCCTAAAACACACACACACACACCCACACACATATACACATGCAGTGCAGTGCACTTATTGAACTGCGCTGAAATAACGTTATTTAGAAAGCCACTCTTAACATAGGGAGAGGGGCGCGTTTTGTAACTATTCTGTACTTTCACCTAACAATTTAAAAGATATCGCGAAACTAAGTTAACTTCAAATTACAATTTAAAAAAATAGCGCGGTTAAATAAGTGCACACGCACCATATATATTAGATAGATAGAAAGACACACGTGTGAATGTGTATAATTGTGAAATACTTACAAATCCATATCCGCGGCTTTTCCCCGTTTGTCGATCCGTTATAACTACAGCTTCCTCAATTTCTCCGAACTGGTCAAAAAATTCCCGTAATGATTTGTCAGACGTATGATAGGGCAAACCTCCGACGAAGATTTTGGTAAAGGTAGTGTCCTTCTGTTGAATAGTACCGTTCGCCATGGTCCAAGCGGAAAGAATTTTCTCACAAAAAAAAGCAAAAAAAAAAAAAAAAAACAAACGCTGGAGGAAGAAAAAGTTGTCGTTGTAGATTAAAAAAATAGCACGCACTTTGTGTTGGTATTGTTAGAGCACACACACATTCACACATATATAATATACTTATGAAGATATGTATAAACCTATATATATATTTATATGTATATATAGGTATATACTCTTCTTTTTTGTCGTGACTTGCATACGAAGCGAACACAGTAGTAGTGGAGGGAGGTGGATGAGCAGTAGTAGAGTCGATAAGAATTGTAGTAGGAGGAGTGGAGTAGCAGTAGCAACAAGTTTGAAATTAGTCGAAAGTTGAAATCACAGTGTTTTTATCGTACCTTTTCTGTTGCTAAAACAACATGGAACAAAGGGGTTTTCTGGACAATAACTACATTTTTTTATTAATTTCTTCCTCTTTTCACCCCCTCTCTCCTTAATACTCCTATTCATATACAGGTATTTCGTTGTTTACAAACCATCAATGTGGCTAGAGGCAGTGAGTGTATTTGCGCTGGGATTGCAAACTTACATTGCCGGCAGACACACACACACACACACACACACACACACACACACACATATATATATATATATATAGATATATATATATATATATATATATATATATATATATATATATATATATATATATATATGATTTGAGAATTTGAGGTTGCTATTTTTCAAAGGTAGGGTAACCAATGAAATATAACGAGGGTAATAAAAAAGTGCTCAGTACGGAAGTAGAGCAAGTTACATTTTCAATTTGTCTTTACACAAGCAGTAATTTGATGCTACACAGTCATGAGCATGTTTCGATCTTCTAGTATTTAGTAACTAGAGGCCTCTTCAGGAAACAACGCTTTTTTTTAAACAAATTACTGTTTATGTGAAGACAAATTGAAAATGTATATATATATATATATATATATATATATATATATATATATATATATATATATATATATAATATGTGCAAACAGTTTTACCACATACAAGGATCTAAGGGAAAGGCACTGTATACCGAATTGAATTATCATTAAACAAATTAATTGATGACATTATTTATATCAGCTCCTAGAATAAAAGATCATTAAAATTTTGGCGCCCGATCGTTTCTAAGACGGAAGAGATTTTCTTTATTTAATTCTAATGTCTCTTACTAAGCACAAATGCATAGCACAGCGACAAGAAGTTAGGCACAACATACACATTATTAATCAAAAGAAAGCAAAATAACATATACATAAATTTAGATTACTAAATATATTTGATATTAAACGTTTTATTTATACACAAAAATAATGTTTTCAATTAGTTTGAATATGGACTTGCTGAAATTCAGTTGGTTTCAGCTGGAACTGATATATGTTTGCAAATGTGTAGCCCAAAACTTATTTGCATATATATATATATATATATATATATATATATATATATATATATATATATATATATATATTAGTGGTAGTGGTGGAACGATTAATCGGTAATCTAAAAGTCGGAACGTTTGAGGGTATCAGAATCGGTATCGGGATCGGAAAAAAATTGTACAGATTTTCCGATGCCAAAACGATTCTTTTGTCTTTTTTATTTGATTTTGTTTAAAGTTAAATCTTCCATTGCTGGCAATAATGATAAAATGATAAATATTTATTGATTTTAAACCACCAGTGAAGCTAAAATCGATAGATCTTCCCCCACGTTGAGGAATATATTTGCACATTTAACGGGTGTTTTCACGGTAATCAGAGAAAAAACTATAACTATATAGTTAAATATTTAATGATTTTTAAAGAATCGGAATCGGAAATTTAGTACGGGATCGGTAATTGTATCGGAATCAGGAAAAATATTGGAATCGTCCCATCATTAATATATATATATATATATATATATATATATATATATATATATATATATATATACATTGGTTGTATAGTTTGATTTCCTAGATGTAGATTCGCTGAAACACATGTTCATTTAAGAGTGCTCAATGGAAGACAGAGCAGGTATATAGTATGTTTATTATACAAACGTTATTGTTACAAAAATTCAGAGGAATCTAAATTGATATTCCACTGAAACATATATGCACATATGTAACAAAAAATGTTTGTAAACTAAATATACTATTAATCTATCTATCTATGTCTCTCTCTCTCTCTCTCTCTCTATATATATATATATATATATATATATATATATATATATATATATATATATATATATATATATATTCGTTGACATGCATCGAGGAGTAGGAAAATTTGATGTAATAACCTGCGGTCTACTGTCTACTCTGCCATGTAGCAGTCATATGAAGCGATAAATGTTAGAAATAATACCAAAAAGTGTGGGGGATTCTACACGAAGTCTTCACACAATATACAAATAATCTGTGTGGATTTCCAGGCAACTGAGTTGCGGCGGAACCTCGTACGTCGAAATAGACAGGAGAGTCCGTTAGTTGTAGATGACAAAACACGTGTCAGTGGATACTTATATTAAAAAAACAAAACACACACACACACACACACACACACACATATATATATATATATATATATATATATATATATATGTGGGTGTGTGTGTGTATGTATATATATGTATATATATATATTTAATATCCTGAAGATGTTCCCTGCAATAGGGACGAAACGTTGATCATTTTATAAATTGATTCGGTTTTTCTTTTTTCAAAACAATATATATATATGTGTGTGTGTGTGTGTGTGTGTGTGTGTGTGTGTGTTTATACACTCAAAGAGTTATTTACGTACACGGATCCAAGAGAAACACTGTATACCGAATTGAATTATCATTAAACAAATTAATTAATGGCATTATTTATATCAGTTCCCAGAATAAAAGATCATTAAAGTTTTGGCGCCCGATCGTTTCTAAGACGGAAGAGATTTTTTTTATTTAATTCTAATGTCTCTTACTAAGCACCAATGCATAGCACAGCGACAAGAAGTTAGGCACAACATACACATTATTAATCAAAAGAAAGCAAAATAACATATACATAAATTTAGATTACTAAATATATTTGATATTTTATTTATACACAAAATTAAATATGGTTTTCAATTAGTTTGAATATGGACTTGCTGAAATTCAACTGATTTTCAGCTGGAACTGACATATGTTTGCAAATGTGTAGCCCAAAAATTATTTGCGCGAATATTATTTATACCAATTAGATATAAAACTTTGTTTTTAATATTGATTACGTTTTTATATTCTCAGTAAGGATTCCTGTGGACATAAACTCCCTTGGGTATCTCAGTATGCTTGTATGTAATCAATAAATAACGTAGTTATTAAGTACTTATATGAAATTAAACGAGAAATGTCGTTCGATGAATATGCGATATGTTTCATATGTACTAATGCTACAAAGCCAAATATTTTCATTGAAAAACAAAGGATATTTTATTTATCATGTAAATGAAATTGTTTGTCTATTAAATTCGGATATATATACACTTTACATTTTCTAAAGAAATATTTTCTGCCTTTTTTCTTTAACTAAATAAGGAAAATAAAACATAAAATATCATCTTATTTTTATACGGTTTTTAATATGATTGTAGTAATCTCATGCTGATAAGCCTTCGAAAGACAAAACACGTGTTTTCTCGATGTTAATATTTAGGTAATACATACATACATACCCCCGATATATATATATATATATATATATATATATATATATATATATATATATATATATATATATATATATATATATATATATATATATATGGTAAATAGCACGGAGTGTTTTTGCTTAATGATCTGTTTTTCTTGGTCGAATTTGTGTAGGAAAGTTCCATAGTCGTTTTCGTCCATTTTTTTTTTTTTGCAAGTACTTTCAACTAATTTTCTTCAGTCGTCTTTAGGCAGTTTTTGATTACTGTTTCGTTTTAAATCTGGATACTTTTATATTCTTCTGTTCAAATTACATTTAAATTACTTGAAATATGTAAACAAAAGACGTTCTAACGTTTTAAGAACGTGGCTAAAATAAATGTACAATGGTGTCAAAGCGTGATTTACAAATTAGTATGGAATTTACAGGTTTAATTTTTTTTTAATAATTTATTAATTTAAATTACAAGATACACATACACGCACACACACATATATAACGTACGTATATATATATATATATATATATATATATATATATATATATATATATATATATATATATATATATATATACGTACCCAGCCACTTTAAAATGTTACTACTGTTGTCAAAATTCACATTGTTAATTTTGGTCTGTTTAGCTCTTTTATAAAGTGCTTCCAGTATTTTTAGTCTTTTTACGTTTGGATCCATATGAATGATTTTTGTGTTTTCAACAAAAATTTTTCTAAATTGGGAATGTAGGC
Source organism: Euprymna scolopes (assembly GCF_053919585.1). Taxonomy (NCBI): domain Eukaryota; kingdom Metazoa; phylum Mollusca; class Cephalopoda; order Sepiida; family Sepiolidae; genus Euprymna; species Euprymna scolopes. Next base: position 11,760,866 of record NC_136488.1, on the reverse strand, counting down.
AGCCATGTTGTTTTAGGTGTTGCCATATCGTGCTTGTATCTGAAAGGTCTCGGGTTAATCGTCTGGACAATGTGTTTGCTGTGTGTCCAATGTAGCTATTGGTGTGTCTATTGTTGGAGATGCATTCTCCCAAGAGGCATGTGAATTGGTAAACTACATTGGTTTCGTCAACTGATTTTCTTTTCCGGGAAATATTGTTTTTAATTATAAGGTTAGCAGTTGCTAATTTCTTATAGTAGACGATAAATCTGGTCTTATTATTATTATTGACTAGGGATATATATCGACGTATTATATTCCTTAGTACATTTTAATCTGATTTAAAGTTCTGGAGTAGCTGGTTGTGATATAATATATTGATAGGGTGGGGACTGTTAATTGGTTACTATTGGCTTGGTCTGGATTTCTAACAGTTATTTGTTCATCGAAGAAGAAATTGGGGAATTGGTTATTAATCAAGACCTGTTTGATATTTTTTAATTCCCTGTAGAATATTTTTCCTACGCCAATTCGGCCGAGAAATAAGAATGACCATTCTAAATATGGAAAACACACACACAAAAAAAGACCATTAAGCAAAAACACTCCGTGCTATTTCACGATATCTGTCTGAATGAAAACATGTTGCCTAAATACACAATATTCAAATATAGATACATGCATGTGCATATATGTTTATATATATGTAGATATATGTATATGTATATATATATAAACATATACATATATATATACATATATCTAAACACACACACACACACACACACACACACACATATATATATATATATATATATATATACAAATTAAGATTCAGCCACTCTGATGAGTCGTAGACGACGAAACACGTGTTAATGGATAATTATATTTTAAAAACAATATATATATATATATATATATATATATATATATATATATATATATATATATATATATATATATATATATATAACGCTGGAGTCCGAACACGGTACCCCCGTAATAATAATAAAGGGTTGGGTTCGAGGCTCCTAACAAACGGTTCCCCAGTTCGATACAAAACACCTGATGAAGGCCGGAGGGCAAAACGGCCGAAACGTTGTGACTATAACAACCAAGATGAGGAAGTCAGTCCGACAATCTCAATAAACGTATGAGAATGTTTAAAATATAAAATGAAATTTAGACTAAAATAAAACGTTTACTATATAGAATAATGGATGCACGTGTAAACAGACTAGTAGTAATATTTTGTTTAATTGCATTTTCAACCCAGACAATGCGCAGTGCCACTTTGATGTAGGTGGGGGGACTACTATTTGGGACATAATTGTATGAATACTATGTAGGGAGTTTCGTAGCAAGATGTCTGTTTACATTACATTTGAACTTCTGCATTCCAGTAAAGTCGGGGAAGCAAGAACCCGGAAGGGAATTCCAGAGTTAGTTCTTAGGAAAAATACTATAATGGCACATGTTGGTTGATATGCTTAGTCACTACTTCTTTTACTAAACATTCTATAGACAGATATTTCTAGACCAAACTATGGTGAATTTCGTCACATAAAAATAATAGACAATAAGCATTGTCCCTATAAAGAACGCTCCGTTTTGCTAGTTCTATTTTCTCTACATTAAAAATCAACATGAACCTAGCTTTCCAATGTGGGAAAGTAAATAGGCAGGAAGATGAACTATGTAAATTATAGATTCTATAATTTAAATATTTTGCACGAAAAAATGATTTTTTGATTAAAAACAAAAAAATAGATGAATGGGAAAATTTTATAGAAAATTGGACCGTTTAAACTTTTAATTAGGTACATGTATGGAGGAGGGGTTTGTAAACTTCTCTTTTGTTGTTATCGCTTTTTCTAACCATGATTTCTCTCCTAACAGTTTTCTAGATCTAGTTGGCGAACACCCGAACTGAAAATACTATTTTTTTGCAACAGGTCAACACACGTGAGCGAGTACCACACACACACACACACACACACACACACACACACACACACACACACACACACACACACACACACACACACACACACACACATAGGATTGAATCAAACAATTTATCAACATTTCTTAAATTTTCTTAATCCAAAGCAAACGCAGAAACACGTGCGTTTACAGTGTGTCCACAAAGTCTGGCTACATAATGTAGCCAGACTTTGTGGAAGCATCCTGTAGATTACGTAGACAGACTTTGTGGACACCCTGTATACACACACACACACACACACACACACACACACACACACACACACACACACACACACACAAACACAAACACACACACGTGTGTATATATATGTAACTATATATATATATATATATATATATATATATATATATATATATATATATACAGGGTGCCCACAATGTCTAGCTACATAATCTAGAGCAGCAGCGGTTCGGTTCTCAACCTTTTTTGACCCATGGACCCTTTTTCCCTTCTTTTATTTCTTGGTGGACCCCCTTATAATTTTTGGTCATAAAACAATATTCTATTTCTCAATATAATTTTTTGAGCTTTTAATAAACAAATAAATATTATATAATTAAACTTTATTTTTAAATGAAAACTAATTTAATGCAAATAAAGTATTTTACAACAATTATAATAATGAAAACTTGATTAACGCTAACTGTTTTTGTGTTTGTGTTTTTGTAAATTCACGTAATGGAATGAATGTGTGTGTGTGTGTGTGTGTGTGTGTGTGTGTGTGTGTGTGTGTGTGGTTTTGGTACTTATGCAGGATACGGGCCGTGCTATTTTGTAGATAGGATTTTTAAGTTATACTCAATTTTTACGGTATGTTTTGTTCCATTAAATTGTTAGGTGAATGTACATACATCTCAACCTTTTCCCGGCTATCACCCCCAAAAGCTATTTTTGACTATTTAAAAAATTTATTCGCAAAAATGTCAAAATTTTTCACAGATAAAATTGATTGAAAATCGCCCCCCAAAATTTGATTTTCGCCCACTAGGGGGCAATTCGCCCCCGGTTAAGAACCGCTGCTGATCTAGAGGATGCTTCCACAAAGTCTGTATATATATATATATATATATATATATATATATATATATATATATATATATATATATATATGTGTGTCTATGTGTGTGTGTGTGTTTATCTATTGCGTCTGCGCGTGTTTATCTAAGTAGGCCATTAAACACATCTTTATTCACAAATGGAAATTATATTTTTAATATTCAATCAACGTCGCATACATATTTATTTGTTTCTATCTAAAAATTCACTTATATTTATATACCTATTTATTCCTACGAGTTAATAAACATTATCTAATATAATGTATGCATATATGCGTATATATTTATATATATATGTATACACACAAACACACACACACACACACCCACATATATATATATATACGTATATACATATATATATATTTATATGTATTCTGTTTATTATACACACATTATTGGTTACATATGTGCATACATGTTCTTGGGACTCTACTGAAACATGTATGCACATATGAAACCATTAATATTTATATAATAAACATATTATATATCAACTCTGTCTTCCATTGAGCACTCATTAATTATCATGGGAGTGCGAGTTTCATTCGATTTGCATCTAGGAAACCAATTGATACAACTGATACATATATATATATATATATATATATATATATATATATATATATATATATATATATATATATATATGTGTGTGTGTGGGGGGGTGTATAAATGGACGGTTATCGTCAAGTAAAGTCCGCCGACGATTGACGATTGACGCGAACCTGTGTGACTAAAATCAAACATAAAAAAAACAAAACAAAAAAAAAAACATAACAAATACATAATAATCCCAAGCTGGTCTATTTATTTATTTATTTATTTTTTTATAATACCTAATAAAAAATTATTTAGGAATATTCTGTTTTGAATTTTTATGGTGTTGGATTTTAATTGTACAAGCTAATAGCAAAGGTGTGGGGGGACTTTGCTTGACAGTAACTATACGTCCGTCTATATATATATATATATATATATATATATATATATATATATATATATATATATATATATATATTAATTTTTACAGGGAAAATCTTGGCCGGAAAACTTAGTCTCCCTAAAACAAGTGATTACAGAAACTTGTATGCAGATATGTAGCTATTAATGTTTGTATAAATAAATTTAATATACATGCTCTGTCAACTCATTTTGCACTTTTTAGTAGACACGCGTTGTTTCAGTGGATGTATTCCTAGGAAACCAAACTACACTGCAATAATGTATATATATATATATATATATATATATATATATATATATACACATATATATATATGTATATATGTTTGTATATATATATATATGTGTGTTTGTATATATATATATATATATGGTTATATACATGTGTTTGTATATATATATATATATGTTTGTATATATATATGTGTCTGTATATGTATATATATATATATATATATGTTTGTATATATATATATATATATGTTTGTATATATATGCATATATATATATATATGTTTGTATATATATGTCAGGTCATGTCATATGCTACTGGTACCATGTAACCCAGTACTATCTGCCTCATGGTCGGGTCACCGGCGACTAAACTGGTTCCCCCACCAGACTTGTTTGGTGAGGAGGGCGGCTAGTCTCCCTGAAGGATTAAAAACAAGACCTTCCAAAGGGCGAATGCACTCTTTTTCTGGGTCAACGGCCAACTAGCACCGTGTATATTTGTGTGTGTGTATATGTGTATTGGGGTGGAGAGGGCACCCGTAAGCCGTGGTGAAAGCAACCTTTCTAGGAGAAGCAAATCTCTGATTTAAAAAACCATAAAGCTGAAGACCAGTACCCGCATTAAGCTGGTCTGCAGTTTAATTTGTTGCTGGCTATCTTGCTCTTGCTTGTTGCTGGATCTCAACATTTTGAACCGAGAGAGAGAGAGAGAGAGAGAGAGAGAGAGAGAGAGAGAGAGAGAGAGAGAGAGAGAGACTTAGCTGTCGTACAAAGCTAAGACTCTGGAACATCATCTTTGTATAGATACTCCCTCAGGTATTTGGGCTCATTGATTTTAAATGTCTGAGAGAGTGGCACTCGTCTGACAAGACGTTGCAATCATCATCATATATATGCATATATATATATGTTTGTATATATATATATATATATGTTTGTATATATATGGATATATATATATGTGTTTGTATCTATATATATATATGTTTGTATATATATGCGTATATATATGTTTGTATATATATGTATATATATATATGTTTGTATATATATGGATATATATGTGTTTGTATCTATATATATATATGTTTGTATATATATGCGTATATATATGTTTGTATATATATGCATATATATATGTGTGTATATATATATGCAT